>NC_141369.1:5689977-6289977 GCF_963921425.1 Dryas octopetala | reverse complement strand
TTTTCGGCGATGAACAATGCCTTTTCCGGCGACATCTCCGATTTCAACACAATTTATATCAAAACGACGAATGCAATGAGAGGACCAACCTTTATCACTGAATATCCCAATTACCTTTAAACTGTAGTACCGTTGACCTTAACATATCTTCCAAGGTCTGAATAGTTCTCTCAGACTGTCCGTCAGTTTGTGAATGGAAGGCTGTACTGAAATGTAACTTGGTACCCATAACCTTATGTAAACTTTTTTAGAACCCGGAAGTGAAATGGGTATTTCTGTCTGATACTATGGACACTGGAACTCCATATAACCTCACTATTTCTAACACAAAAAGCTCTGCGAGTTTGCTTAAAGAATAGGTCTCAAGAATAGGCACAAAGTGTACAGACTTGGTGAGTTGATCAACAATCACCCAAATACCGTCGTGCCCACTCCAAGAATAGCTTAAATAAAAAGTCCATAGTGATATTCTCCCACTTTCACTCAGGAATATGGAGTGGCTGTAAGAGTCCCGAAGGCTTATATCGTTCTGCCTTCACTTGTTGGCAAATTAAACACCTAGATACATACTCTGCTATTTCTCTCTTCATGCCGTTCCACCAATAATGTTCTCTCAGAGTATGGTACATCTTAGTCCTACCAAGATGCATGACATAGGCCGAACTATGGGCCTCATCAAGAATCTCCCTCTTAATTGTCTCATATGCGGAAACACACAACCTGGAACCCATAACCAATGTTCCATCATTTCTGATTTCATAATCATCTCTTAGACCACTTCGAACTTCTACTCTTATCCTCAACAAAGCTGGATCAAGGGGTTGTGTCTCACGCACTCGATCCACCAAAATCGATCTAACTCGAAAACTAGCCAGTAAACAGGTTGATCCACGAGTGCAGATAGACTAGCTTCAGAATTTCTCAATTCTAACCATAAAGGTAGATATGTTATCCTAAGATAGGCCAACGAACTCGATGCCTTCCTACTTAGAGCATCAGCAACCACGTTAGCTTTACCAAGGTGGTACTCTATCGTGCAATCATAGTCGTTAATCAACTACATCCATCTTCTTTGCCTCAAATTTAACTCCTTCTGAGTAAACACATACTAAAGACTCTTGTGGTCGGTAAAGATCTTACAAGTCTCTCCATAAAGGTAATGTCTCCAAATCTTAAGTGCAAAAACCATTGTTGCAAGCTCTAGATCATGTGTAGGGTAGTTCAACTCATGTTTGTTAAGTTGCACTACAACAAAATCTAGCAAAGGCAACTAATTTTTTTTTTTGTAGGAATAGATGCAACTGTCACTGTTGTTAGTTTGTATTGCCCATTGCCACACTGCAGTCACCATATAGCATGTTGGAGGTTGGTGTTGGGGTGGCAAGGGAGCTAAGGCCACCCACATGTAAGAATGGTGGAAGCTTCTGCCAAAACCTACCATGACAGTCTGCAAGGTCTGGTCCTCAGCAATGCTGCAGTTAGTTGATTTTTTTCCCTTCACCATTAGATGTAAGGTTGCTATATTGGTGTTAGAATTGATATCATTAAACAATGTCTCCATGAATTTTGGTGACTAATTAATTAGAATTCAAAATACATTTTTCCACCAAACATTTCCTACAGTAATCCTATTTTGTCATCTCCTCATGGAGGTTTCGCACTTTCAAACTACTGGAGGTCCGGTCCTCAATCTTCTTCTTAGCTTCTGGAGGTCCGGTTCTCTCCCATGAGGTCTGGTCCTTAATCTTCTTCTCGACTTCTGGAGGTTCGGTTCTCTCCCATGAGGTCTGGTCCTCAATCTTCTTCTCAGCTTCTGGAGGTCCGGTCCTCAATCTTTTTCTCAGCTACTGGAGGTCCGGTCCTCAATCTTGTTCTCAGCTTCTGGAGGTCTGGTCATCTCCCATGAGGTTCGATCCTCAATTCTTCTTCTTGGTCTTCTAGCTTGTCCTACATCACAATCAAGCAAAACCATAAAGTATAAACTTACAAGGGAAATGAACATAGTTTAAAAAGAAATGTTTTTTGGTCAAAGTTGAACATAAGCAAAACCATAGAAACTAATTGAACCCAAAAACCTAAAAAATCCAAAAAATAAACTAATTATACAAGAGTTTTGAACCCAATTTAACTAGAAGTCTAAAACACAAATAACCCAAAATCCAGAAATTAACTAGAAGGCTAGAACACAAATAAACACAAATAAACCCAAATTCAAAATTAATTCAATAATTGATCAAATCGGAGCCAACAAATAGCAAGAGCAAGTTGAGAGGATTGATTTCTATACTTGAGTCGACTCAAATCGACTATTGGATTCACCAGAAAAGTAGCTGGAGCAGCCGCGATTTCTCTGGCTTCAATTGGCCAGTTGGGGTGGTTCGATGAACAATCCGAACAAACCACCATACTCGCCTTGGCAAGAGGGAGAGGACCCAAGTGGTCCGACCATTTAATTCCGCCAGAAAACTGAGATCGCCGGCGAGTGCTAGGATCAAATTTGGGGTTGGGTTTTCTTTTCTGGGGTTTTCTGGGTTAACAGGTCACTGGGGAAGACAAAAGGGGAGGTGGTGCTTCTTTGGGTGGTGGCCTCATCGGCATCCTTCGTTAGACGCGCTGACACCGGCTGCATAGGAGAGAAGACAGGGAGAGAGAACAGAGAGAAAGAGAGAGTGAGGGTGACGGTTGGGAGAGAAAATGAAGGAAAAGGTCTGAAAATGAAGCTTTTATACTTATAAAACCCTAAGTCAGAAAATTACAAAATTGTCCTTCACTTCAAACGTCCATAACTCTTAATCCGTAACTCCGATGAATGTACAATTCGAGTCTACGGACTCGTGAGTTTGACACCTATCCAACGAGTCCAAGTTCGAAACCAAAAGCCCAATATAACAAAAAGTCAATTTTGGGTCAAACTTAATTTAAAACAAAAATTAAAATTAATCCAAAACCTTTTTATTTTTTAAATAAATTCCCCAATATTTTGGAATAACCTCAAAATAAAATATTGTAAAAATACCGGGTCTCACATTTTACTGTTTTGTTTAATGGGGTTTTGATTGGGGTTTGGTTGGGGTTTGGGTGATTAGGGTTTAGTTGGGCAAATTGGGGTTTGGGGAAAAAAAAAAACTAGTTTATATTAATTATACATACATAAATAATGATAGGTGTTAAGATATTAACATAAATAATAGTTAGGGTTTAGATTGGGGTTTGGGAAAAAAAAAAACATTAGGATTAGGGTATTAACAATTTAAGCTTATAAATTATAACTTTATATAAATTTATATATAATTATATATACATAAACAATGATAGGTATATATATATATATAACATTATAAAGTAATTAATAATAGACTTATATTTAGAAGCTCACATCTCGATCGTGTTTCAACGATCCGGTTCGTTTATTTTACAAAATTGCCCTTTAACTAGCTTAAAATACCCGAAACTTGATGGTCATAGCTCCGTTTCACGTCTTCTTTGTGTCTACGCTCTCGTAGTCCCGAGCCCTATCGAACTAGACCAAAAACTCATTTAAACTCTAAACATTTAATTTTGTCAAATTAAAACCTTAAACCAATTTAATTATAACAGCATTTCTTTTTAGAACAAACAATTTTATAAATTCATAGCAAAATAATTTTAATGAAATATTTTATAAATTCATCCCTAAACCCAAATGTCAATTGTCACTTTTTCAACTTTAGTTTCAAAGAAAAGAGGTCTTGTGCACAACCACTATTAAAAATTTAGTTTGGGTTAGGGGTGGGAAAAGAAAAATTATCCCACTAATTTTTCAATTTGGTTACTATGTTTATGGAGCTACCAAAAAATCAACTATTTTACAAATTAGTGGGTTGTAAGGCAACTATTATCTCCACCATAAATATACTAATCACTAACAATAAGTATTAGTGACCACCTCATTTTTCAATAGGCACCCTCTTATCTATGGGTGCCAAAAATAGAGGCCTTTGGCCATATTTGTTGTAGTGTTGCCTCGAAGCATATGCCACAACCTTAATATGTTGCATTAACACGTACATAACCTAACCTCAAAGTGAGGCATCACTGTAGATCATAAACTCGCCACTGCCATCTAGATAGTCAAAATAGGAGCAGAAGTTAACCTGTCCTTGAGCTCTTGAAAACTTCGTTCACAATCATCAGTCCATACATATTTAACGTGCTTCGTTGTCAAATGAGTAAAGGGTGCTGATATCTTTGAGAAACCCTCTATAGAAGTACGATAGTACCCTGCCAATCCTAGAAAACTTCTCACCTCAGTTACACTTATGAGTGGTTTCCAATCTCTTATTGCTTCAACCTTCATGGGGTCCACACTAATACCTTCAATCGAAATCACATGTCCCAAAAAACTCACTCTACTTAGCCAGAACTGATACTTACTGAACTTGGCATACAACTATTTCTCTCTTAGGATCTACAACACTAGTCCCAAGTGTTTGGCATGGTCCTCGTTACTACGTGAGTATATCAAAATATCATCTATGAAAACAGTGACAAATTTGTCAAAATACTGACAAAAAACTCGATTCATCAGACCCATAAAAGCTGCAAGAGCATTAGTCAATCCAAATGACATCACCAAAAACTCATAATGCCCATACCTAGTACGAAAAGTAGTTTTGGGTATATCCTCTTCCTTAATTCTCAATTGATGATAGCTCGACCTCAAATCAATCGTAGAAAATATTGTAGCTCCCTTAAGTTGATTGAACAAATCATCAATGCATGGCAAGGGGTATCGGTTATGCACAGTGACCTTACTGAGTTGTCGATAATCGATACACAACCTCGTAGTGCCATCTTTCGTTTTCACAAACAACACTGGAGCTCCTTATGGTTAAATACTAGGTCGTATAAATCCATTATCGACCAATTCCTATAACTGAGTCTTTAACTCTCTTAACTCGGCTGGGGCCATCCTATATGGTGCCTGCAATATAGGAGCCGTTCCTAGGACTAAATCAATACCAAAATCTAACTCTCTTACTGGAGGTAAACCCAGAAGATCGTCTGCAAACACATTCGAAAAGTCTCGTACCATAGGAATATCTTCCAATTCCAAATCACCCACACTGGTGTCAATAATATGAGCTAAGTACGCAGTACTCTGTTTGTGAAGTAGTCGTCTAGCAGTAAAAACAGATATCACGCAAGAAGGCATAACCCTACATTTGCCACGAAATACTAATTCAGGAAAACCTAATCGTTTAAAAATAACTTCCTTACGAAAGCAATCAACTGAAGCATGGTACTGCGTCGAGTTGTGCCACGTCGAGCCATAAATTCTATAAGGAAATTTAACTTTCAATTAGATGGATGCACACTTAAGTGCAGAGTCTACAGAACCTAAAACTAAATGCTTTGATACCAAGTTGACAGGACCACCCCTGGAATTCACTCTGAATTCTCGAGAATGGCCCTATAGGGATACCAACACCCTTATGGTGTGAGTCTCACTTCTACCAAAATATTCTGCAGCATCAACCCTATAATTAAACATAATCCAAAACGTGAAATCACAAAGATATGCCCTGCTTAACAATAAAAAAATCTTGAATTCTCAAAAGAACATCTCAATCCAACCCATCACACAACCAAAAGTAAAAATCCCCAAGTACAACACCCGGAGGGTGAATCAAAACATATCTAGATAGTTTATACAATCCATAAAAGATAAAGAGCGGAAGAAACATAGATAAGACGTTGCCTACAGTAAATTGAACGTCTCAAAGAGTAAGGAGTGGCTCGACGCTCAACTGGCACGACCATGAACCTCTTCACCTGGGGGAAGAACATTTAAACACAAACTAATGAGAAAAATCTCAATGAGTGAATCAAAATAACTTTAACTAATTTCCTTCAAATCTTTCATTCGATCAAACTAACAACGAAATTTTCTCATTTTGAATTCCCCAGTTTCAAATCTCAAGTTCAAAATCTCATTCTCAAATCATAATAATTATGGGTAATCCCATCAATAATCAAATCCCTTATTATTCGTAAGTAATATAATCTCAACAATATCATAAATAATAGAGCAAAATTACAATTTAGTACCTCAACTTTACATGTTGTTTCAATTTAGTACCCCAACTTTGAAAACTTACAAAAAAGTACCTCAACTTTCATTTTGTGTCAAAATAGTACCTCCGTTAGTTTTTCTGTTAAATAAACCGTTATCTGCTGATATGGCAGGGATATTTTCATCTTTTTTCCTATATTTAAAAATAATAATATTTTTTAAAACTTTTGAATAAGAGAAATAAAAAAAAAACTTAAAAAAAAAATTTGGGAGGGTCGGGTTGGTGGGGTGAGGGGACTGGGTTGGGGTTTTGGGTAAAGGTAGGGGAGGGGTGAAGAGGGGTGGGTCGGGGAGGGGGGTTGGGGTTGGGTAAGGTGGCTGGGGGGAGGGGGTGAGTCGGGCAGGGAGAGGGGGGAGGGGGTGAGGGTAGGGGGTGCGCGGGGGGTGTGGGGGAGAGGGGGGAGGGGGGAGGGCAGGGAGAGGAGGGAAGGGGTGGGTCGAAATGATGGGTGGGAGGGGGAAGGGGGGGCGGGTCGGAACGATAGGGTGGGAGGGGTGGGCTTGGTATGGGAGGGAAGGGAAGGGCTGGGTGGGGGCTAGGAGGGGAGGGGACGAGGCTGGGATTGGGTGGCTGAGGCTGGGTGGGGGGTGGGGCATGGCTGGGGAAGGGGAGGGGGTGTGACGGGCTTGAGGGTGGGGGGAGGGGCCGGGTGCGACGAGACTGGGGTGGGGGGGAGAGGGTGGTCGAGCGGGGAGAGGGGGGAGGATGAGGGGGCGGGCTGGGGAGGGGAAGGGGCTGGGTGGGGGGGCGACGGGGCTAGGGGTGGGGGGAGGGGTACGACGTCGGGCTGGGAGAGGAGGGAGGATAGGGGCCGGGCTGGGGAAGAGGAAGGGGGAAAAATAATTTTTAAATAATTTTTTATTTTAAGAAATATTTTTATTTAAAAGTTTTTAAAATATTATGATTTTTTAAATATGGATAAAAAGATGAAAATACCCCTGCCACATCAGTAGATAACGGTTTATTTGACAGAAAAACTAATGGAGGTACTATTTTGACACAAAATGAAAGTTGAGATATTTTTTTGCAAGTTTTCAAAGTTGAGGTACTAAATTGTAATTTGCTCTAAATAACATCTCCTTTGAAATCATAAATATAGGAAATATAAATAAAAACTTCTCAATAGTATCATAATGAAATAAAATCATCTAGAGCCATCAACATACTCAAAATTATCACTGTAATACCCACAAATCATTATCAATACGTACACACAAATAAAATGTGCACGTAGATACCTTTTATCAATACGCACACACGAAAAACGTGTGCATGCAAATACCCATTATTAATACGTACACATATACAACATTAGGACACACAACCCAAAGCCAATACGTGTGAACCAATGGGTCCCAAAGACAACGAATGACCAGTGGCTTAAAATCATAAATCAATATCCATCATAAAAATATCAATATCTCATACTCAAGATATCTCATAATAATAAGTTCAACAATTCTGAAATTATTTCTCTCTAATGATTTTGGAAAATAAACCTTTGAAATCTCCACAAAAAACTAAATGGTAAAAATCAAGAATTTTCCAAATAAAAATTCATGAAAGATAAATCATTTAATTTCAACTCAAGATAATCAATATAAGTTAAAATCATAATTATAAAAAAATTTCCAAAACAAAGTCCACTCACAAACTTGGCGAGCTATCTCCGAGCCTCACCGATAATATCCTAAGCCTTAAATGTGCCAAATAGCATTCGAAACGCTCGGTTTTCCTTCCGATTTTTCTGTACACTATTAACAAGTCAATACGGGTCTAAAAGGACCTTAGAATTGAGACAAGAGCGGAAAACGCTGCTGCCCGATCCCAGCGCCGCTGCACACAGCGATTTCCGGCGGTGAACAATAACTGTTGGCGATGAACAGTGCCTTTTTAGGTGACATCTTTGATTTCAACACAATTTACATCAAAACAACGAGTGCAATGAGAGGACCAACCTTTGTAACTGGGCCGACTCCAAAAAGTGGCTGGAAGTGGTCAGAAAACACCAATTTCTGGCCGGAAGTTTATAAATCTAGCTTCAATCGTCCAAATTAGCGAAGGAGGAAGGTACTGGGTTGTTCAGAGTGGAGAGGGGAACAAAACCAGACCGATGGGGGGTCGCGGGGTGGCTGGAATCCGCGAAAAACCTCGATGGTGGCCGAATGCTTCTCGGCCTCGATCCGCGTGCTATGGTGGTCCGATGGAAGAACGGCCGGTTGGGTTGGAAAGGTGAGGAGGAGAGCTTCACGTCGGAACTTGGAGCACCGCCGGAGGAGCCCGGACGCGCCGGCCAAAGGTCCGGTGTGAATAGTGCTGTGAGGGGATGGGCTAGATCGCAGAGAAATTTTTTGATTTTTGGGCCATTTTTTTTTTTCTGAAATTTATTTCCTTTTATACTTTCATCCCCAAACTTTAAACGCTCATAACGTTTTGTTCAAAACTCGGAATCAAGATCCGTTTCTTCCTACGCGTTCAAAAATTGGGACAAAAGACTTAAATTTAAAATGGGTCTTCTTTAAAATGCAACAATGCTCATACAAGGGCAAATTGATAAAATCACATAAAGGATCCACAAAACGTTAAGAATCCTATCTTACGTTTGGAATGGGTCATAACACAATGTCCTGCTATGAGAAATGCCATTAAAGTGGTGTTTCCAAAAGCTAAATATCGATGGTGCTTGTGGCATATTATGGAAAACAAATTTCAAAAAAGTTTTCGATGTACAAAAAGTATGAAGACATAAAGTATAGCTTGCAGAAAGCGGTATATGAATCCTTAACAATTGATAACTTTGAGAAGCGATGGAGAGAGATGTGTGATAAATACTTTCTAAATAGACATGAGTGGTTAGATGGATTGTATAAAGACAAACATTGATGGGTTCCCATATATCTGAAAAACACTTTTTGGGTTGGTATGTCAACTACTCAATGTAGTGAAAGTATTAATTCATACTTTGACAAATTTGTAAACTCAAAAACTAGTTTGAAGATTTTTGTGGAGCAATATGGTGCAGCTGTAACGCTCCGAACCTCGGGCCCATAAAACACTGAAACATCAGCTTTTTAAATCTGTTTTTATCTTTCCTTTGAGCCATGCACATAAATATAAATAAATAAATTTCTTTCAAATAAAACATTTATGTAAAACTTGCATATAAAAACATTTAAACAAACAAAGTGGGTCCCACTGCCTCAACTTCTCCTCACTGCCTCCTCAGCCTGCTTAACCTGCAACACACAAATAACCACACTGCACCATATCCATGGTACACCGGGTCATTCAAACAAACAACCCGGTAAGCTCACTAGAGCTCGTATAAGTGAAACGATGTAAAAATTATCCTCAATAAGAAATCACAAGGCCTCAAAATACTTTTCATTAATTATCACCGTTTACAATCCACAAAAATATTCGCAATAAATCCAAGACATAACTAATTAATCCCTATGAGTCTGTCCACTAATAGTAATAAATCAAATCAGTAAATCAATTGCCTAATCGTCAACTATTAACCTCAACCTCAATCATTCACATCCTAATTAATAACCTCAGTGCATAATCACCATCATTGTCCCTCCTCAAGATTCAAGCCTAGACTTAACCAAATCCTAACATACAACGCAATACAAGCACACAACACAAATAATCATCTATCTAATTTCACACACGTCACTCTTTGAAATCTTTCAGCTTTAAAACTATTTTCAAAATCTTTTCTTTCAAAGCTATTTTCAAATCATCTCAAAACTGTAAATCAAACTCTGAAAAACAAATAATACTTTGAAGCTGTAAAACTATTAAAATATCTGAAATAAAATGCAATGCCTTTCTGAAACTGTCATTTAAAATATTTACTGATGTAAAATCATTTCTCAAAATACTCCATAACTGAAACCTCACGCCACACTAGTACCCGGGAACTGCTGGTCATACACTGCCGAGTCATCTCTAGGCAAGTGCAGAGCAAATCTATACCTGCTGTGACGCTGATCATACACCGCCGACTAGGCAAGTGCAGAGCAAATGTTATGCTGGTCATACACCGCCAACTAGGCAAGTGCAGAGCAAGTGCTGGTCGTACACCGTCGAGTCATCTCTAGGCGAGTGCAGAGCAATATATACCTGTGTGCCACTCACTTCACATGTCCGTATCTTTCAAACCATAAATCCAATTGACGCGTGCCGCGTGTCTACGAACTCGTGGACTCGAGACCCTTCCAACGTGCCCAAAGTCAAAGTCGAAAGTCCATTAGTTTTAAAAGTCAACTTTGGGTCAAACCCAATTTAAAACAAAAATTTAAAATTAAATCAAAACCCTTTTTTTTTCTTTTTTTTTTTCCGAATAAATCCCAAATTCCTTAAAATAAATATTCAAAATATTTAAAATAAATCCTTGAAAAATACGGGGTCTCACAGCAGCCATACGGGATAAGATTGAAAAGGAAGAACAAGATGATTTTCGTACTTTCTTTAAAATGATGAAGCTCTTTAGTGAATTCAAATTTGAGAAACAATTTCATGAAGCTTATATGAATAATAAATTCGAAGAGTTTCAAGATGAGTTGAAGGCGACAGTATTGTCATTCATTTCAAGATAAAGAAAAAGGATAAATTTGTATGCATAAAATAACAGAAGACTCATGTAGTAGGCAGAAACAGAGTGGTCCTATATGTTATTATGTTGAGTTCAATAAGGACTTGCATGTTATGAAATGCACATGTTGTTTGTTTGAATACAAGGGAATATTATGCAGGCATGTTATTAAAGTATTAGTTGAAAGAGGGGTGTCGACAATTTCAAGTGAATATATACTTCCACGTTGGAGGAAATATTTGAAAAGGAAGTGCAATTTCATAAAGGGTTGTTACAACGACCTAGAATCGAATAAAGAAAAAGTTTTCTATAATAAAATGTGTAAAGAGTTCTATGATCTTACAAGCATTGTCAAAGGTGAGGAAAAAACCAGTATTGTTTTGCAAGGTATACGTGAACTAAAAGCTAAAGTGCTTCAATACGAGTCGATATCTAAGGTGGATTGCAACCCTGAAAAGATAATATATGTTTGGTTCTTCAAATCTTGCTTCTAATAATGGTGATGAACCAATAACGGCCAGAAAAGTTCTTAGTCTAAAAGTTGTGCAGCGAAAAGGTCGACCAACAAACAAAAGGAAGATTTCCAAAGTGGAAGAAGCGTGCAAAAATTTAAAAAAAAAAAAAGTTGTAAGAAGAATAACACGCTTGATACATTAGAACATAAGGTATGATCGAGAACAATCTATGATTTATGTAATGTTAGCTATACACTAAACATGGGTGGTTAATAAAGTTTTTAATTGCAGGGTTATAGACAAATACTTATAGATGAAGATGAGTGCAATCCCAAAAGAAATAGCTCTACCCTACCACGTGAGTATAGTCATCCCACGACACCGAGAAGCATTAGTTCGATGATTTTTCAAAACAAACTCTACTCCACTAAACAATTGCAGTCACCCTTTTACACCAGAGAATGTTAATTTTATAATATATCTTATATCTATCATCTTTTTATTTAATGTGCATTTTCAAAAAGTATATGTTTTATTATTTATATTTTTATGTTATTGTATTAGGAAAATGCAAACATCTCCATGAGAAGTAACATATTTCCCCAACATATGTCCAACCAGGAATTTAATGATGCAAGCTTATTCAATATGAAGAATTTTACATAAATTAGTTTCAAATATATGTACACACTTTGTCCTCATATTGTGACTTTTTATTTGGCCGAAATAGGTGAAAATGACAAACAATATTGGAAGTGATTTTGCTGTTGCTCCAGATATGGTAGGCAATACTAATGGACTGCCTAATAGAGTTTGTAGTTTTACAGAGTTGTTAAATATGATACATACTGTTTTTTTTTTTTAATTAGAGCTTATTGCATTTGGTTTATTGACTATGCAAATATGTAAAAAATATAGAATAATTTATTGTCTTGTAATAGGTAACCTCAGTTGACCATCATCAACCCGACTCAATATTTAGCTCCCAAGAAGATGAAAATCCCAATAAATCTACCATTACGGTATTTCCCTCCTCAAGATGTTATAATTTGTGCATAAAACGCATATAGACTTTATTCTAATATATAAATTTTTTTGTTTCCATTTTATTTCTATGTACATTTGAATAAAAAAAAAAAATCAAACATCAGTTTTGAGAAAAGACATGCACTTCATTACGTATTCGGAGGAGATTCCTAGGAGGTGGTGAGCATGACCTTCATATTTATGGGTGTGCTCGGCCTTGATTATTATTGGTACATAGCCTTGTCGGCATGTACGACTTCCTTCGTACTAATCGACGTGCATAATATAGATGAACCTAATAGTTAAGCGCCAGCCTTGGACGACATATCGCGAGGGGAGTGGTTTCATAATGACTCATAAACTAGGAGAGTGGGTGGTTACTTACCGACCCCAGAGGTCATCTCGATTGAGACCTGGGGGACTACCAACGATAAGGAAATAATGGCCAAGATAAGAGCTTACCAAGAAGAGGTTGTAGGAATGAAAGACTTAAGCTTAAATGGCCTTGAACAAGATTTATGTAAAGCCTGCATTAACTTAATAGTGTCGAAGACCGAGGTTGAGAGCTGAAAGCTGAAGGCTGAGATCCAAGGCCGAGGCTGGAAGTTTGAATGCTGATGCTGAGAGCTGAAGGATGAGGCCGAGGCCGAGGCTGAGGTTGAAGGTTGAGGTTAAAAGCTGAGAGCTAAAAGCCAAAGGCTGAAGGCCAAGACCGAGGTTGAAAGGCTAAAAGCCAAGGTCTAGGCTGAGAGCCAAAGGCTAAGGCTAAGGCCGAGGTTGAAGGCCAAGGCCGAGGCTAAAAGGCTAAGAGTTAAGGCCAAGGCTGAAAGGCTAAAAGTTAAGGCCAAGGCTGAGAGCTGAGACCGAGGCCAAGGCTGAGGCTAAGAGTTGAAGCTGAGAGCTGAGAGCTGAGAGCTGAGAGCTAAATGCTGAAGGCTGAGAGCTGAGAGCTAAAAGCTAAAGGCTGAAGGCCGAGGCCGAGGCTGAAAAGTTGAAGGTTGAGGGCTGAGAGCTGAAAGCTGAAGGCTGAAAGTCAATGCCGAGGCTGAAAGCTGAAAGCTAAAGGCTAAAGGCTGAGAGCTAAGAGCTGAAAGCTAAAGGCTGAGGCTGAAAGCTAAAGGCTGAGGCTGAAAGCTAAAGGCTGAAGGTTGAGGCTGAGGCTAAAAATTTAAAGGCTGAGAGCTGAAGGTTGAGGCCGATGTGGAAGTTGAAGGCTGAAAGGCTGAGGTCGGCTGAGAGTTGAGGCAAGAGGCTGAGAGCTGAGGTTGAAAGCGGAAGATTGAGGCTGAAGGCCAAGGTTGGGGCTGAAATGCTGAGGCTGAAGGCCAAGGTCAAGGTTGAGAGTTGAAGCTGAGGGTTGATGGCTGAGGGCTGAAAGCTGAGAGGCTAAGAGGTTGAGGTTGAAGGCCGAGGTCGACGCTAAGGTTGAAGGTCGAGGCCGAGGTTAAGGCTGAAGGCTAAGGTTGAAGCCGAGGCTAAAAGCTGAAGCTAAGAGCTAAGGGTAAAGATAGAGGTTGTGAGTACAAAGGCTCAATGTGTCTCTTACACATAATACTTTTAAGGACTCACAAGACTGACTTGGGGACTGGAAAGGAAAACCATGTGCCGCTAAAAATGTTTAGTAATGTGCACGACCTATGTTTAGTGGGGTGCACGACCTATTGGTGTCACGACCTACGTTTAGTGGCTCACACTCCTTGTCAGTGTGTCTGACTTTATTAGTGTACTGGGCCTTAATGATTAGTGGTGAGTACAAACTTGTTGGTGTGCTCAACCTTAACTTAGTCTTATATTTATCGACAATTTGAAAGACATGAACGACCAACGCCACATCTTCTTTTGAATGACGACCTATGATGAGCTCCGACTAGAACAACTGTTTAGCTCGATTAACATGCCACCGCTGACTGCAAGTCCCTAACCAAGAAGTACCTTTTGGACTGGGAACTTAGGAGACTTTTGTTAATACTCGTATTGATCAAGCAAAACTACGTGTAGTAGAAATGGAAATGACAAGTCTTGGGATCGTTGTTTTCCTAGACATGGGCTAAAAAATGTGTCCATAGGCCTGAAAGGTCTAGTGGATGGGGCGAGGCCGCAGCATGAGCTCGTGACCTAAAGAACCAAGGCCCAATTGTGGGCTTGGCGACCAACGGGCCAAGGCCGATGAGGCTTGGTGACCAAGAGAAGCAAGGCTAGCCTTGGCTTAGACATGAGTTGTATCTTGTGAAGGACCGTAGGTTAGCCTCTAAGGATACGAGCATTATAAAGGTACAATGCCTAAGAGAGCCTTGGTGAATTGAACGTGCAAGGCTAAGGGGAGTCTTAGAGGCCTACACCCAAGGGACGCCTTGGAGAAAAGGGCACTTTAAAGATGGCCCGATACTGATGTCGGCTCAAGATGACACTTGGGGACCCATGAACTCCTAAGTGGTGAGGTCCATAGGCGACTAGGGTGAAGTGGATGGGCTTCTTGGATAGAAGGCCCTACTTGTGCGAGTAATGCTTAGGAGAAGACGTGTTCTACTTGAACAAGGAGTCGCAACCTATCCTAAGCTAAGACTTTGGTGGCAAGTTGTCCTGAACCCTAATTCAACACGGATTAGGAAACCCTTGACCATAATCATTATGAAAGGGGCATATTAGCCATCAGGTAAGATATGCAACCATAACTTTTTAGACTACTCTGAAAAATGTGTGATTATTGACTTAAGCGTCGGAGGGTCCTTACCCGATACCACACCGATGCCCCTTTACGCTTAGTGTTCTTTGTTTTAGTGTGCATGGTAGAAGGAGAGTGAGGTGGTGATCGATAAAGGCCTTAACGTGGAGGTCAGAGGATAGGTTGATGTCTTGACAAAATTTGTGCATATATCAACATATACTTTGAAATTTCCATTAAAGTCTTCATTGTTCAAATTTGAATTTTTTACCTTTACTACTTTATGTCATTATGAACTAACTTTTTATAACATTATGATGCGCACTATGTATCCAGTTGATCTTTCCCTTATGCTTTTCATTTCATTGGTTGGCCTTTGCTATTGACTTGAGGGAGCAACAGATTGAGATATTGGATTCCTTATATACGACAATATTGGAGGGACTTGATGAAATTATCCATGGAGTGGTTCGTTCACTAGTGTTAAACAGTCTAATCAAATTTGTTAAAATTTTACGATACTATTCCATCAACAAAAAATTTAATCAAACTATTATGTTGCAACTCATCATACTAAATGAACTCTCTAAGGAGCTAGTTTGGTGAGACATGCTTCAATAGAGATATGTCTACCCTGATAGAATTACTATGGCGAAAGTTGTGAAGCAAACAAACCCGTAAGTTGATCTAAACTTAGTGTGCAATGTTCAATTAATTTTTCTATTTTTCTAGAAAATTTTGTGATTGGAGAACTAACCAGCTTATATGGGCTATATTATGTTATGATTGAGTTGCAGTTGAGATTGTGGAGTAATGGTGATTAAATTCTTAGAGTTTTGAGATGGTGAAATGACCCATGAGATTTAAAAAAAATTTATTTATTAAATCTCATTTTTATAATTTGTATCATGCTAATACTGTAGTTCAGTTCTATTCCATATTTGCTACTTTTGCTAAGTGTTTGCCACCTGTCATGTATAATAAGTATATTTAACTTTGATGGGGGCGGATCCATGACATATTATTTTTATACAAATTTTGACACAAGTTTACAATGGAGCCCACTCCATATATAATTTCAATTATCCAAACCGTCTATCTTTTAGATCTCCATCAAATGATCATTCTTGCAAAAAATTAGGTAAATCGGAAACCGTTTACTTACAAAAATTAAGTAATCAACAAAATAAACACTTGAAATATTGACTATTTAATCTTTGTAGGAAAATGGTTTCCAATTTACCTAATTTTTTTAAGAATGATCTTTTAATGAAGACCTACAAAATAGACGGTTCAGATCGTTAAACTCCTATATAAAGTAAGCCTCATTAAAAACTTATGTCAAAAATAGAATGTTATAGATCCATCTCCAACTTTGATTACTTAACTTACTTATTTAAGTTAATTAATTTATTAATATATTATAATAATAATAATAAGAAATAAAAATGATAAAGAAACTCATCAGATCTATGTCCAACCCCCACACCAGCTCCGGCGACACCCTCCGAGGCTCCGACACAGGCGACGCCTGACATATTTTTCACGCCGGCGACGCCCCCCCCAAAATCCGGCCAGCCACCACTCTCCCCTTCTCCTTTCTTTTCCCTCTTTCTATGTTTTTCTTCTCCTCTCCTTTCTCTGTTTTCCTTTTCCCTCTTTCTTTGTTTTCCTCTCCCCCTTCCAACTGAAATGGCCATGGCGAATCCCCCTTTCTTTTCCCTCTTTCTCTGTTTTTATTTTCCCTCCCCTCATTCCAACTTATATGGCCATGGCGAATCCATCATCTATCAGATGTGGAGATGAAGCAACAGAAAAGGAGGGAGAAGAAAGAGCAAAAAACAAAAAGGAGGAAGGAAGAGTGGTGGTCGGCTGGGGTGAGGAGTCGCCGGCATTGACGGAGGAGTCGTCATTGGAGAAAGCGTCGCCGGTGTTGGAGGAGAGACTGCCGGAAAGTAGTAAGGGAAAGGAGTGGGTTCCTACAATTGGATCTGTTTTTTTGTTTTTTGTGTTTTTATTCTTAAAATTGTTTTCATTTATCATTATAATAATACTTTTAATATATTAATTGAAATAATTAACCATAGTTAACTACGGTTAATATACATGACAAGAGGCAAACACTTAATAGGGTGGTGATGCTCACCACCAATTTAAGGTGGTGAGCAAATTTGCTCTCATTTTTTTAAAGTAAAATATGCATACAAACTGCAGGACATGACTGAAACATATCGACTTCAGATAACGACATTATTGATCTTAAGCCAATACAATGAAATCAGAAAAGAAATCATTAAAAGAGCATCACACAAAAATTTTGAGACATGAGAGACATCTTGTAACTTTTATCTCAAATATAAATACAAGACATATATGTTGGCAGGTTATATAAGAGTGAGCTAGAATTTAGGGTTAATATATTGGATATTAATCCCTCAAACTCTTTTTCTAAAGCCTCCAACTCGTAGATTAAGCCTAATTTAAAAAATTGCCTGTAGACACATACAAGGAGTAAAATTTCGGTTTCGAGGAAATTTTCGATGGAAATTTCGATTAAAATTTCGATTTCAATAAAATTGGACAAAAACGACGAAAATTGCTATCAAAATATGGAAATTTTGAATGAAACTTGACCATATGTTTATTTAACATATTATCTATTATATTGATAAAAAACATTGAAGAAATCAAATAATATAGTAGATTTCATGTGATATGTGATGAATATAATGCGCGCCGGAGACAATACTGTTAAAAAAATACTTTACTAATTAATAATTACATAATAAAATTACACGAATAAATCACCAATGTGGCAACGAAAAGTAGCAAGCTTACTCAAAGGGACTTGGAAATGGTCTTCGATAGTTAAATTAAGCCGAATTAGGTTAAAATATAACCAATTCGATAACAGCAACGGCGACAATAGTTTATCTAAAATTTCAATTTTATAAATTATCGTAATTAGAAAACCAAACATTAAGGAAATGAAACTTCATGATAAGGGGATAAATTTCTTTTTCATAATTTATGTTTACAACTAAACGAAACATCAAAATGACCAAATCAAACCCCAAATAAAATCTCAAACCTTTTTTTTTCTTTCCAATTGCCTAAAGACTCCAAATCTCAATCTACCTTAAAAAAAAAAAATAATAAAATTTCTTTCCTTTTTTTTTCTCTTCTTTTTTTTTTTCTTTCCTTTCCTTTTTTTTTTTTTTTTTCCTTTTCCTTTCTTTTCTCTTCTTTTTTTTTTCTTTCATTTTCCTCTTCTTCCCCCGTGACGTGACTTCCTCTTTTTTTCTTTCTTTTTCCTCTTCTTCCCCCAGTGGTCTTCGACTCTTCGTCTTCTTCTAGTTCCAGTGGCTGCCTTCCTCTATTTTTTTCTCCAGTTTTTCTTTTCTTCTCCCTTCACCAATTTTTCTCCTCCCTTCATAATCTCTCTCTTCCCTCTCCCTCCTCCCTTCTTAATCTTTTCTTCCCTCTCCCTCCCCGGATCTCCTCTCCTTCCGACGACGGCGCTCCCTCTTCGATCTCTTCTCTCCCTCCGGCGACGGTGCTCTACCTCCCCTCTCTTTCCGGTCTTTGCCTCCCCTCTCTTTCTCTGGTCTCTACATCGAAAATTTTGCCAAAATTTCGAGGATTTCGGAAAATTTCGGCGAAATTTTTCGAAATTAATTTGGTATGGTGTTAAAATTTTCATACCCTTAAAAAACGAAATTTTACTCCTTGGACACATAGGATTAAAATACACCTAAAACTATTTTATAATTACAAAGTCTGTCATTGTCATTAATAAGAGTAAATGAATTAAATTTATAAATTTTGGAGATTTTCATGAATGAGTGTAATAAATTTTATTCATAATTAATTCAAAGCAACACACAAAAAATTATGTATGTAACTATGTACATAAAACCATTGTAAGTATATAAAATTTACACACAAAAACAAAAAAAGTAAATGATTATAAGGTCCATTTTGACATATACTTGGGATCAAATAAATAAAAGAGCACTTGGAAATGGTATCAAGCACTCGACAGTGACTTTTTTATAACAGCCGAGCGCTTTGTCCACTGCTCAACGCTTCTCCCACCACCTAGTTGAAGGGTACATCTGCGATGGGTTCACCAATTCCCACAAAAATATATTATTTTATTCATATAGAAAAAAAAATATATATATCTATATAATAAAACATAACGGTTTTTAAAACCAAATGATTGAGCGTTTCGACTTAAATCCAATGGTCGGTTATCTATTTCTCAAATTTACTTTCCCTCCCATAAGAATTGGTTTGTCGCCTCTCTTTCCTTAATTAATTTTCCCTTAATTAGTTATCGTCTCTCTCTACTTAATTAATTTTCTTAAATTTACTTTCCGTCATTATTAAACTGATTACTCTTGCCAAAATATTGGTGTTTGCATGCGCAATAGAAAGAGTCACTTCGTACTCGTGGGAGCGAGTGTGGAGAGACTAGTATACATATGTTATAAGTATGTGTGTTGACCTTACAATTGACAGTAACTTAAAAGCTTTTTTGCTGGTACAAATTATTTTATTCATTAGAAAAAAAAAATATATATATATATACACAGTTTTCCTTTAGGGCAGACGAATTTGTTTTTTTTTTGTTAATGAATTAATTTCGCCGAGCGCTTGGTAATGGTACCAAGCACTCGATAGTGACTTTTTTATAATAGTCGAGCACGTTGTCCTGTGCTCAGCGCTGCTTCTTCCGCCTAGTTGAAGGGTACATGCTCAATGGGTACACCCCTTCCCACAAAAAGAGATTATTATATTCATATAAAAAAAATATAAATATATATATGTATGTGTGTTGATCTTGCAATTGACAGTAACTCAGAAGCTTTTTTGCTGGAACAAATTATTTTATTCATTAGAAAAAAACAAAAAAATGATGTGTATTATTTGACTTTATCACATAGGATTAGGGCACATGTAATAGTGCACACAATCTTTTCCCTAAAATCAATTATGATGATTGGAATGCTGCGATCTGATAAGATGCAAGCGGTTTTTAATGACATAAAGGAATTAGCAAATGATTCGGATGATAAATGCATGATTGTGATAAATTGGATGCATAAAATAAAGGAGGAAATATGCAAACATGAAGAAGTTTGTACAGGCAGTCAACCAACTCCTGATTTTCCTGTTCACATTCCAAACCCAAGTCAACGTATATTTACTCCATTAGGAGAAGGACTTACTTGCAACCTGATTTTACCAGGTGTTATCCCCCCCCCCCCCCCCCTCTTCTCTCTATATCTCTCCTCTCTCTATTTATCTCTCTTTCTTTCTTTTTCTCTTTCTCTCTTTCTCTCTCTTGTGTGATACCACTTATCCCCTAACACGGGGATAGGTAAGTTATTCTCCTCCATTGGCAGTTATACGTAAAGGTTGTCCACCGTTTAAAAGGAAGCAATCCACAATAGAGAAAGTTATTAAAAAAAACAAAGAAGTGAAAAGAAGAACAAAGCTAATAAAAACAATACTGACGAAGGAGAAGGAATGAATAAGGTACATAAAATGACAATTTCTATCTTTTACATATAAAGCTAATAAAATGTTACATCTTGTGCTTGTCTTGTTTTTTGTAGGATTTTCAACCGATGGAAATTGATTCCATTTGTCATGTAGATGGTCCAGTTCCCACTTTCAAAAGTGGTTATGTAGTCGGGACACAAGAGAGTAATATTGTTGTGAAGGTATGGCATGAATATCTTGTTCTTGTTTGTCTAAGTTAAAATCATTTTTTATAATTACTTCCACACTTTTTAATTCAGGATTCTCAAGTAGCACAAGGTATTCGTGTTGACATGGGTCACAAACAATATCCTACAGCTCGTGGTTGTAATGTGAGATTGTGAGTTATGAAATTTGATTGTTATTGCCCTATTTCAGTTTTTTTTATTTTTTTTATTTATTTATTTACTAAACATATATATATATATATACATATGTTGTAGGAAAATATGAACATGTCATTGGGCGTCACTCAAGGTATTCAAACGACCTGTACAGTGGATATGGAAGAGGAAATTTAACTTGTCCTACTCTTCAGGAAAATCAATTTCAGGTAATATTAAGATGCCTAGCTCTAGTTCAAGGCAAAAGGATGACCAAGAACTTAACTGATAGATGGAAGCAAAAAGTTTTGTTTGAGTTGTAACATTTTCTTACAATGCTCTTTCTTTGAGATCTCATATAGAAAAAAATTATTTTAAACGAGTGTTTATGGAGCATTAAATTTCTTATTAAGTTTGGTTTAGTCAAATATCTAAAGTTTTAGATTTTTGTTTCATGTATCGAACGAAATTCATGGTTTGGTAAAATGGAATAATTTGAATTGAAATCTTGATATATATGCAAGCTGATCTTTTGATAATTTTATTCCTTTGAGATTTCTTTGGTTGTTTATTTGTGTATCAATGAAGACAGAGAGGTTTGGAAGGACCTGTTCCAATTTTTATTAGCTTTTGGACAAATGCATTGCGCTATACTCACCCACCAGATGAGCTAAGCTTTCACCATGATAAACAAACTTTGTGCTTCTGCAAGGCAATTTGCCTTCAAAAGTGGGTACCTCTCTGCAATCTTTGAGATTCAACTTGTTACTCAAAAGTATGTATGCTACATTATTGTCTGACTGTTCCACAGTAGATTCACCTAATCAATCCTCATTCCATCATATTGATTAATGATAAATGCAAGGAAATCTTTTGAAACTACTGGGGCACATGGAGAACAAATTGACAAGAAATTGCAAGAGAAACCACTTTTAACTATAAAATTTGTCTTCCATATGTTATAATATGATCCAATGGTATAAGAAAAAGCAAAAAAAGCTGAAACATAAAGAAAATGAAATTAAAAGCATTTGGACCTCCAGTAATCATACGTAAAGTGGCTCATTAGACCTCAGAGAAGTCTCAGACCAAAAAAGAAAGAAAGAAAGACATCAAGAAATTCATGGTACATAGCCAGTGCCTTGTGAGTCAGTTGTGACCACTGATTGGAGTTGTTGTCATCTTGAGAAAGTGCTAATGGTATTTTTCATAAATTCTCATAATTAATTTCCTTCACATTAATGTGGAAGTTCATTGCTAGCCAGGCTTGCATTGTACAACATCCATCAACCCTTCTACATGTTTCAGGGGCTCTCACAATCATGGGTTAGCTTTCCAAACAATTAGACCTTGTAAATTGCTGTGTCAACATATCTGGAGCAGTAATCAAAAAGGTAAAAGCCTAGAATGAGAGGATAGATACCTTTTGACATAGTTGGTGATGAATGAAGTAGGATGACCATTTGGATACTAAACTTCATTGCTTATCAGATAATCTAGTGCAAATATTAAAATTGCAGAATTGAACAATTAACATCAAGTTTCAACATTATTATACCATTCAAGCTCACTGACCAAAGAGGCAACACGCTTAGCAACTATTCCTTAGAAATATTCATAAGCTTATTTAGATATTAGTTGCACATGATCTATCAAAATTTGATAGTCTCTCTACTCTAAAAATATGCGACTCTTTATGTGTTTCTAGAAAAGCCTAACAAAAATATATAATTTACACATAAGACTGCATATACACTTAGATTTCTATTTGCAAAAAACCACAATAGAAGAAGAAATCTATTAGGCAGAACGTCTTAGAACAGAAATCCATGAATTAAATCTAATTTGTTCTCTGAATACCAAATGAATAAAGATGCTCACCTCGACTTTGCTTTCTTAGTAGGAAGAGTAATCAATGTCTTCCCTCCTAACTCAATGGAACATTAATCAAAAAGTATGTGAGTATGTCTGCAAAACCAATGAACAATTGACATACACAAATGAAATCCCTAAAAACACACCAAACACAAATGAAATCCCAGGCTCCTGGAAGACTTAAGCTGTAAACATATTTGGCTATGGAGATGAAGTTTATAAATATAGAGAAATGAAGCACTAAAATGAATGAAAAAAAAAATTGAGTAAAAGATAGAAACATACATGATTGATGTAAATAATAAATTGGTATCTTTTTTAATATAATATTTGAACAGAAAGCATATACCCTGATCAATTTCTAATCTTTTCCCCCCCCAGGAATCAAAATCTGATTAAAGATGCACAAGCTAACCCCACACCCCCAGTGTAGTCAAAGCATAGACAATTTAGCCAAATGCTAACCCCCAGTATTAGAGACAATAGTCAGTTGATATAGTTTGACGCTCACCAGACAATCTGACAAATAGAAAGGAGGCAAGAGAACCAAAGTGCATGCCTGTGTGTGCGTGTGTGTGTGTGTGTGAGAGAGAGAGAGACAGAGACAGAGACAGAGAGACAGAGAGAGAGATGAGGATGACTCAAAAGAATTCTTTATTGATTGTCACTATATCTGTCAAAAAGAATGAACTTCAATATGAAATTTACTCATATTGAAGCAACAAAATTAGCATAATCTTTTATGCATTGCCAGTCATGTCAATCAGCACAAAACATATCAGTCCTTATGCAAGGGTTTGCAGTAGTATTCCAACAGCAATATTAGTACCCAAGCGCCAGTCCATATTCAGTGTCTGAGTCAATAGAAAAGGCACTAGAACAGTCAAAATTAAGAGCAGGCTCAAGCGTAGGTGGCGCAAGTGAAGCAACACATTCTGAGCACAGAAACAGCCGTGGGACATGGTCAGCATCCTCAATTCCATGGCAGCGAGTATGTTGCCACACCTCACAGATGTCACATGCCACCATCCTCTCACCATCATCATCTCTAGCCCCACACGTACATCTCACCATCCAAGTATCAGATCCTCCTTGGTACCTCAAAGGTGTGTCTAAATCTATCCCATTCCCTCTCACGCCAACTTCTGCCCCTGATTCAACTGCTCCAAAAAGTACTTCCGTATCCTCCAATTCCTCCAAGCCTTCGATTTCCATCACTGAAAATCGTTCTGTGATACAATATGTATCCCTCAGCGCACTCTCAGCTGCCTGCTTTAGCTCTCCAATAGTTGCATGCAGAGGCATTACCACTATCTCACCTGGAGGTAACTCCCTCTTCAATTTGATTTCCTTATCAGTCAAACTTGGCAAGAGCTGGCAAAAGAATGTCAAAAACTGCTCTTCCTCGTCCCTAATTGGACATTCCTTCACAAAGTGTTTGGTGTCTAGTACTACTTGAGCAGCCAACTCCACCAAGTCTGATCCTGGGTATCCCAACAGCACATGTTCATACATAAAAAGCACATCACTGTAAACACCAACTCCAGGTACCGGAGCTGCTGATGGAAGGGGATTAGGTAGTATCTCTTTTTCTGGTTCAGAGACCTTAATCCTATCAGCAAGATCATGAACAGTGTATTCCAAAATCCGAGTTTTTGGATTCACTGCACGGCAGACAATATGTTTCCCAACAATCACATTGTTTAGTGATTTCAGTACATAATCCAACAAACCGGTATCTCCAATATGTAACCGAGCTGCATCTCGCACATCTTGCCGAGTCATCCCACCATGACTGAAGTCTCTCTCTTTCTTTTCTTTCAATGCATTCACAATCACATCTGCTGCAAATTCTAGTCTTCTTGGTGGCCATCTGCTATCCATGTTAGAAATAACAGTAGTGAACTTCCTATACCTCACAGATTTTTCCTTCATCAGGGGCTTGATCTGGAGGGCTGATCTGGTTGCAGGTTTGGCAGTGGAAGATGAAAAAGCAGCAGTAGCCATTGTTGATTTTCTCTGTGCAGGAACGCCAGACTTGACAGTTAGCATAAACCTGAGAAGATCTTTGATTGTGATCAACTTTGTTTCACTCAAATTTCTGTAATAACGAATTATCCTCTTAAGTTCTTCACACTGGTCCATGTCACTAAAAACTTGGATGATCCTTTCAAGTTCTAGTGAGGTGAGAATCTCAAGTGCTCTTTCATAGTTCTGCTCTGTGACTCCAAAGCTTGCATGGCAAAATCTGTATCCCCATCTACCGAACCAAGGATGTCTATAAGCAACCCCATGGAGCAGGCGAAGATCCATTGACCGCTTTTTTGAGACATCTTCAACAGTGATTTTCCTGCAAAAGAGAAGGAAACATCAAAACTGGTTCATTGTTTTTCATTAGATAATGGCAAGATCAAGAAATATGGGGTTTCCATTACCGGGTTCGAAGATTTGTGCAAATCCGGTCCCAAAGATCCATAATCTCTCTGCCACAGAGATGCTTAGAACCCCCTTCAAGTCCATTGATGCAGAGTAAGTGAGCAAACCCATTACAGTGGATCAACCCATGTAAGAGATGGGTCGGAAGATCAAAGATACCATCATCCAGAGGCTTATTCCACCCATCATCCGTTGGAATTATCATATGGTACTTTCGCTTTGACACAAAATGATTACTCCAACCTAAACAATAGAGAGTCAGCCCAGCAGCCAGTTGTTAGTTTAGTTAACTTTATTACTTGTATAATGAAACCCATAGGGGTTGGCATTAGTTTATAGAAAAAGGGACATGTAACTCATTGAACATGGATCCTATTATAGGTTTTCGGGTTACAACTTTTCTAACTTAGGCTTCCTTCCAAGAAGGAAGAGTTACAAAATTTCTTGATTCTCTGCAACCAGGAGAACATTGAATTCTTCTTAGCTAAACTGAATTGTAGCGACATTTACTTGCTATGCTCCAGTCAAGAACACAAGACTGTCCAAATCCTTATTGTGCTTCGATTGCACAACAACAAAGCATCAAATTAAAGGCAAAAACCCAATTTTCAGAAACCCCAATTTTCAACCAACATCAAATTCCAAACCCAAACACCAGACTAGCAGAAACCCACTTCAGAAACGAAGGAATAAAGGAAAAGCTAAGCAATTATCGGAACACAAATGACCAATTCCTAAACCCTAAACAAAAATTTTGCAGAAACCCAATTGAGAAATCGAAGAAACAAACATATTGGAACAACAAAACTCGAATTCTAACCTGTGCATCGGCAGTGATCACAGAAGGGTTGTTCAGAGCTCTTTACATTCTCTTCAATGGTGTAGAGAGGGACCACAAGGCCTCGGTTGTCATGCAGAAGAAGAGTGCACCAAGTGGGCATGCCCTGCACATTGTAGTCTTGGATCTCAGCGCAGTCTCGAAGAAAGACCCGAATGTTATCGCGAAATGGACCAATGGGGCGTATTGGGCAACCAGGGTCGCAGAACGAATGAAACCCATAAATCTTTGGCCTTCGCTTCCTCTTCTTGCAAGATTCAAGGATTGAAGTCGACATGGTTTTCAAGCTTTACCTTTTTCTCTCTCAATCTCTCTCTCTCTCTCTACTCCAAGACTTTGCTTCTTGAAATCTTTTCATGCAGACGAGTGGAGAGAGAAAGCTTAAGACTGAGAGAAATGGAGGGAGTTTTCAGTTTTCAACACTGTAAGTCTGTAACCACTTGAAGTTTGTTGGTTGCAGATGCCGTTTGTTTGTTGAGGTTTGGCGGATACAATTACCCGCTCGAATTGAAACCTTACTTAATGTACGTTAATACCCCTCTTGTGAGAAATATTTACAATTTTACCAGTGAGTTCTTGCCTTCTTCGGGTGCCCTGCAGGCAAAAATAACATGGAGTACCACAATTTCACAGTCCAAAATTCCATTTGTTACCCTACAATTTATTTATTTAAAAAAAAACTTTTTTTTTTGAAAAATCCAAAAATAATCTAGAGTGGTAACCTAGGGCTGGGTCGGAATACCGGCAAACCGTCACTGTCACCACCACCGACGATCGACGATCGACTACATCGCTTCAAGCAAAACCGTTATGACGAGTGACCGATGCGTCAGTGGTGATAATCCTACCGATTTGACGGTACGCGATGGCGGTGATGGTGACGGTTTGGAAATCCAAAACCGTTTGGTATACGTATCCAAAACCGTTTGGTATACATATCCAAACCGTTTTCTTCTTTTTCTTCTTCTTCTTCTTCCCCTTCCCACAGCCACCAGGAACTAGTGAACCACCATCACCACCATCCCACACACAGCCACCCCCAGAAACCACCATCCTAAAGCCTCCACAACCACCACCGATACCGATAGTTACTGACCGAAAACAATTATCGGTATACTGAAATTGTCGACGGTGGCGGCGATTAGGAATTGGTCATTTCATGCTTGTGTCGATCGATTGTTGGTTTGGGGCTGGCGGTTCGGTACCCCCTAGTAACCGAATCCAGCCCTAGTACCACCCATGAAGCTACTACCTCCCTTACAACTCACACCCTTTTGTGGCCTCGTTCGCACTATTACCTATTGTGCCCCTTTCTCTGACCATTAATCTTTTTTTTTTTTTGTTGAGGAGACTATGAATTTATTCAAAGAACATCAGAGAACACAGTTTCAAAGAGCCAAGCAGGCAAAACATCAGTCCAAAAATGGACACCAATATGAGAAAGAGCAAAAGTAGCAAGCTGATGCGCCACCGCACTACTCTTATGCCGGAAAAACTGGCAATGACCTTTCCCGAAAGAAGCCAGCAACTACTTGACTTCCTCAACCAAAACACCATCAACTGCCAAACAAGAAGAAACAGTCTGAATATCTTGAATCACACATGCTGCATCCATCTCCAAAACTACTTTATCCTGCCCCAAATCACCAGCCAGCGTTAGCCCCATAATGGCAGCCAGTAACTCAATTGTGCGAACCGAGTAAGAGCCCCCTTCTCTGACCATTAATCTAGAAACCATTGATTGCTAGTGGGAGTCTTACATGGTTAAAGCATCACCAACATATGAGGCAAATGAGTATGGAAAAATTGTACTTTGATAACCTATATATGTGGCAATTTGACATACTATTTTGCTACTTCAAAAATTTATCACTCCAATGGATGAGACAAATGATTTGAACTAAAGATTATTTTATTGTTTATCTTTCTTTTGTTACTCTTAAAAATTAAAAAATACAATGAATGTTTAAAACTAAAAAATAATGACTTTCAATGGAATTGTACAGCAAAAGGAATTGTTAGGTGATTCATTCTGAATTAACATCGCATTCGGAATAGAGAAACTCATTCACAGCTTCAACATGGCAGCGTCGAGGGGTTCACATGGAAATGTGATTTAACATATGCTTAATATTGTTCTCTGCTTTTGTATATTTTGATATTTATGAATGCACTTTTTTAAAATTTTAATTTTTTGTTTCCATGGTTTGTTCTGTGACCAGAATGCCACTCAACATTTGATCATGTTTTTTATTTCCATGGTTTGTTATGGACATGCAATGGTCTTTTCCTGCTGTCAAGTGGGGTCGCATAGGGCAGTCTCCTTTTAAAAAAGTAATAACTGTTTGGGGAAATATTATTAAAAAATGTGTGGGGCCCAATTTGCTGTAGCTTAATATTGGGTCAAATATACCTAGTTTTCTCTTAGATCAAATTTGACATTTGGTTTGCCCTATCCATTAGAAATCCAAAATATGACATAACACTGCAAATAAACTTTGCCCTATTTATTGGTGATGCTTTTAGAGTTGGGACTCTAATGAAGAAAAAGTTTGACAAGTATTTGGGAAAAATATCAACAAGTTGTTAATTTTGGCGGTTGTTCTTGATCCTTGTTGTAAAAGGGGATATGTTACATTTAGGCTTCATGAATTTGAATTGGATCCTTCTAAAATTGATGAAATGTTAAATGAGATAAAAAAACCTCTTGTTACGCTTCTCTAATGAGTATAAGAAGGAGGTTCCCTTGGCTGCCCAAATTTATTTGGAGGATGAATTTGATGTTGTGGGGGATGCGAATATAAATGGGTGGGAATGATTTAATTTCGTCAAGACTTGGTGCCTTCTTGAAAGAAAGAAAAAGCCAATATTGTTGAGATAAAAAATGAAGTTGACAAGTATTTGGTTGAGCCACAATTTGGTGGAAAAAACGTACTCCAAGGTATCCTGTCTTATCTAGGGTTACTAGAAATATATTTACATCTTTAATTTCAATTGTGGCTTCGGAATCGGCTTTTAGCACGGGTGGTCGTGTTGTAGATCCTTTTAGGAGTTCTTTGACTACAAAAATGGTGGAGGCATTGGTATTCACTAATGATTGGTTGATAAAAAAACCGATGAATTTTCCGTTACAAGGAGCCAACTAAAGAAGAGATGGAGTTCTATGAATGTTTGGAAGAAGTTGAGGCCCGTAAGAACTTAATTTTATTTAATCTTTTTGTTAATAATCTAATTAATGTTCTATCTCTTTATTGTCTCACAATTTCTTTACTGTAGAATTGGGACCCTAAAAACTAACTGAGCAAGTAGGCACCAATTAACTTAATTTGGTTATGAATATTCAAGGTAAATGTGGGCTATGATATATTTTTTTCATTTGTACTTCATTCGATTATTTTCATTTTTGTTTGTTTTTGTTTTTTTTATGAATTTGAGTGTACTGTTGCTGCTGCCAGGGTTTGTTGTGCTGCTGTTATTGAAATTTTGCTGCTACTAGCATGCTGCTGCCTTGGACTCATTTTGATGCTGCTGCTGCCTTGCACTTTCTCTACTTTAATTGGACTTTTGCTACTACTATTTGTTAGGAAACAAGCTTTGTATAACTTTATAAGGTTTTTCTTTGGCTATGATCTCTAGCTTAGAACTTGGACTTGTCTGTTGAATAATTATTTCTTTGGATTTGGAATGCATGCATGATCAGGTCATAAATTTGCAAGTTCAGTGGTGAAATAATGATAAGTTTTGTATCCTATTTATTCTATATATGGCTTTAGTATGATATTGAAAGTAATCTTGCAAAATGTGGATGATTTGTGCATCTGTTCAGCAGCCGCACCTTAGTTTATATAGTATAAACTAACTGTTTTACTTTGGGCTTGAAAAAATTGGGTAAAATACATTTTTGGTACTTGTGTTTTGACCTGAAAGCACATTTGGTACTCATAGTTTCAATTTTCTCAATTTGGTTTTTGTGTTATATTTTTTGCAATCTTGAGACATTATACACCTAACATGAAAATTTCTTTCAAATCAAAACTAATAACTTTTTTAAACTACTAAGTTTTACTCAAGAATGACTAAAAATTATGTATATAACCTTAAATTTTTTATTTTCAAACAAGAATTTAAAGAAATCACAAATTTAAAGTTCAAACACTAAAAATTTTGTGAGTCTCAATTTCTTTAGCAAATGAACACGAAAATTAAAATTAAAATTAGTTTTAGAAAGCCCATAAGATGGTCTTTCAATACCCCAACAAAATTTTTTTTGAAAACAAGTGGATAATTTATTCCCAATTAAAGATTCGAGTCTTGTAAAAATTGTCCTAAGATTGAAAACAACATAAAACACAGGGATCAATTGAGAAAATTGAAACTAAGAAGACCAAATGTGATTTCAAGTCAAAACACAAGGACAAAAAAAATAGTTTAATTGAACATGTTTCAAAACCAAGCCAAACCAATTCAAACTAGGGCTGTCCATCGGTCGGATCGAATCGGTAAATGACCTTGCCGATTCGATTTTTGAAAATTTCGATAATCCAATTTTGATGCCGATTTCTGAATCGATTTTTTCGGATTTCGGTATATTTCGATATTTTCAATCCTTAGATATTTACAGGCCTTCTCCTCATTTCTCTCCCCTTATTCTGCATCTTCCCAAATACCCACACACAAAGGCACACCAAAACCCAGGATCGAAACACATAGAAACCATGGGGAGGGAGAATAGACAGAGAACATAAAGCATCAAATATTCACATCAGCCTCGATTCACACAGACTCACAGAGTTTCTAGGGTTTGATTTGAGAGTTTTTAGCTCGATCAAAATTGAACCCATGCGTTTACACCAACTGACAGAGCTCAGAGTGAGGAGAAGAATGGGACCGGAATCGCCACAATCAGCCGTCGGAGTCGCCAGAATCGAGCTGGGGAAGCCACAGACTTCCTAGCTTTGAAGCGCCATGTGCGGCGGTCGTTGGGGCTGTTGGTGATCACCGAAGGAAGAAGCATGCCCAGAGGAACGTTGTCAGACTATCCCGACGACGAAGTCGCCGGAGTCAGAAAATCCGGCTAAAGGGGGTTTCGGGTCTGGTAGTGTTCGACTGGATTTTTGGATGATCAGAATCTAGAGGGAGAGAAGGGAGGAGAAGACGAGCATGAAATGCCCGGCCACCGTTGGACGGCGGCCGATCAAAGAGAGAGGGAAATTGGGAAGGGAGGAGAGAGGAGAGAGAATAGAGAGAGTTGGGGGATTGCGGCTGGTTTGGGAGAAGAGGAAAGAAATTCTAAAGTTTAGGTTTTCATACTAAAACCCTATTGTATGAAAAGACCAAATTGCCCCTTATAACTTCGAACGTCCCTAATTTCACCATCGTAAGTCTGATTCGGGTTCCGTTGACGTCTACACGATCGTAGGCTCGAACTCTACCTATCTAGACTATAATTAAATTATAAATCCTAATGAAATTTATTGTTCCTCAATAATTCACTTAAATCCGTAAAATTCAAAATAAACCCTATTAAATACCATATACCCTAAACATAATTAATACCCTATCCTAGATCCTATATATATACCCTATACTAGTATCTCTATATATACCCTATATCACATCCTAGCTAGTAATGGTGTAGAAACAGCCAATAATAATTTGATTAGTTTTGGGGTTTGGCCAGATTGGGGTTTGGGTAATTGGGGGTTTATAAATATACATATATATATATATGAGAACATCTCTGATCGGAACCGTCTATGTTTTAGGAAATCATTCAAATATCATCTATACAAAAAATTATCCAAATCGAAAATTGTTTAGTCATTTGATTAGTATTAACAATATTGAAATCTAATTGATGAATTGTGTTTGCATGTTGACATAGTTTAGATGAACAAATAATTACTGATTTGACTAATTTTTTGCGATGATAATCCTTAAGGAGAGACCTAAAAAATGAATGGTTTCGATCATTGAAATACAATAGAGAATGGATTCCACAAAGAATCTATTAAGTATTCTTATACTTAATAGTGGGTTTATAAATATATATATATATGAGAACATCTTATCTCGGGCATACCATTCAATGATCGGAACCGTCTATGTTTTAGGAAATCATTCAAAGATTATCCATGCAAAAAATCATCTAAATCGGAAATTGTTTAGCCATTTGATTAGGAGTAACAATATTTAAAGATATTTGTTTGTTAGCATAGTTTATATGAGCAAACAATTACCGATTTGACTAATTTTTTGCAATGATGATCCTTAACGAGGGACCTAAAAAATGAACGGTTTCGATCATTGATATACAATGGAGAATGAATCCCACAAAGAATCACTTAAGTATTTTACTTATAAGGGTAAATTGTGGGTTAACATAAATGTTTTATTATAGTTGTATATAATTTTAAAAGTTTAGTATTTATGGTATTATTAATATTATTTAATAACTTAATAAACATATTAATGTATTGGAGTATGACTAATATTTATTAGAATAAACAAACGAAACACCTATTAAATATGTTATGATTCACAAAATGGACAACTAAACTAGTCAGCTCAGTTGGTTGAGAAGAGAAGTTTGTTGTTTGAGGTCTCCTATTCAATTACATCTTAGCCAATGGCATACTTTTTTTTTTTTGTATTAATTTTCGGTATTTTTTTTCGAAATTTTCGATAAAAATCGATTCGGTATATTTTGGCTATGAATTTCGGTAATTGGTTGGTATACCAACTTTTTTCGGTATTTACCAAAACCAAACCAACTTTTTCCGTATTTTTTTAGTTTCGGATTTTCGATTTTCGGCGAAGAAAAATCAATTTACCAAACCAACAAATTTCGGTCGGTAATCGATCGGTTCGGTAAATACCAAACCAATGGACAACCCTAATTCAAACCGAATTATCCATATTCCCTTCCCAGGTTTTAGCCTACCATGGTTTGGTGATGTTTTGAGAAAAAATCTCAAACCGACCATCGTTTCGTTGTCTTCAATATGTCAAAACGACTCTCGGCAACGGATATCTCGGCTCTCGCATCGATGAAGATCGTAGCGAAATCCGATACTTGGTGTGAATTGCAGAATCCCGTGAATCATCGAGTCTTTGAACGCAAGTTGCGCCCGAAGCCATTAGGCCGAGGGCACGCCTGCCTGGGCATCATACAACGTTGTCCCCCCCACCACCAACTCCCTCGAGGGCGTTCAGGGGGACGGATGGTGGCCTCCCGTGCGCACCGTCGCGTGGCTGGCATAAAACCAGGTCCTCAGCAGCGAGCGCCACGATAATCGGTGGTTGTCAAACCTCGGTACCCTGTCGTGCGCGCCCGTCGCACGTCTTGGACCCGCTGATCCCCTCGCGTCGCTCCGGCGTCGCTTTCGACGCGACCCCAGGTCAGGCGGGGTTACCCGCTGAATTTAAGCATATCAATAAGCGGAGGAAAAGAAACTTACAAGGATTCCCCTAGTAACGGCGAGCGAACCGGGAACAACCCAGCTTGAGAATCGGACGCCCCCGGCGTTCGAATTGTAGTCTGGAGAAGCGTTCCCAGCGGTGGACCGGGCCCAAATCCCCTGGAAGGGGGCGCCTGAGAGGGTGAGAGCCCCATTGTGCTCGAAGGACAGCTAAATCGATTTACCAAACCAACAAATTTTGGTCGGTAATTGATCGGTTCGATAAATACCAAACCAATGGATAGCCCTAATTCAGACCGAATTATCCATATTATCTTCCCAGGTTTTAGCCTACCATGGTTTGGTGATTGTTTGAGAAAAAATCTCAAACCGACCATAGCGGTTTGGTTTCAACTTTAGCCTAAAACCGAATCAAATCAGACCATGCCCACCCATATGGGTACAAGTAGAGTAAATAAATGAAACAAATGGGGTCTAATTGAAATTAAACCAAACCTAAGAGGTCCGCGTGAAATTGACCCTATATTCTATGATGCTCAGCTTCAAACATCTTTGATACCGGGCTTTCATGGCCAAGCCCGAAGCTAGAGCTCGCACCGTTCTTGAACCACTCTCATACTTCAACCTTTCTGACCACTCTCGTGCACCAGTTCGATCCCTCGCCATCTCCTCCGTCTCCGATTCTCAGTGTCTAATCTATGTCGGGACTCAGTTCGGAACCCTATATTTGTTCTCTGCAAACCCCAGCAACAACATGTTGCTTCTGCGAAGTGTTTTGGTTGGCAATTCCTCAGTGGACTCTATACAGGTGTTTGGTGAGATTGGGAAGCTTTTGGTGCTTTTGGATGGGTTTTTGTTCTTGGTTGATGCGCTACTGTTACAGTCCGTGAAGAAATTGAGTTTCCTGAGAGGTATTTCTGTCATCACGAAGAGGGTGCAAAGTAGTGAATCAAAGTGTTCGAATTTGTCTGAAGGAGTTGGAAAATCGTCGTCGTCGGAGTATACGAGCACGAGTCAGCGGTTTTTGAAGAAGTTGGGAGGTGGGATCAGAGCAAATGGCTTGAAAATGAAGGAATCAGTGCAGAACCGTGTAGGTAATCATGTTTTTTCTGTTGTGATCGGTAAAAAATTGATATTGGTAGAGTTTGTTTTGAGTAATGGAGTAGGTAAAAGTGACCAAGATATGGATGATGGGTCTTTTGTAATTCTGAAAGAAATTCTGTCTATTGATGGGGTTATGACCATGGTATGGCTTAATGATTCAATATTTGTGAGCACACTTAATGGGTATAGTTTGTTTTCGTGTGTTACGGGACAAAGCGGTGTAATTTTTTCTTTACCAGATGTTTCTGCTCCCCCACGGCTTAAATTGCTGTGTAAAGAATGGAATGTGCTTTTGTTGGTGGACAATGTTGGCATTATAGTTAATGAACATGGGCAGCCGGTTGGTGGGAGCTTGGTGTTCCGTCGTGATCCAGATTCTATCGGGGAGATATCTTCATATGTGGTTGTTGCGAGGGAGGGAAAGATGGAATTGTACCATAAGAAAACAGGCAGCTGTATTCAAATGGTCACTTTTGGTGGTGAAGGGGTTGGAGGGCCTTGCATTGTTGCAGATGAGGAAGATGGAAGTGGGAAACTTATTGTTGTTGCAATGCCCACCAAGGTATGAATAAATATTGATCCAAGCATGTCATTTATACTTTTTTCAGCTTTGGTAAATAATTAATAATTTTTTCTTAAATGTTTTATCGAAAATCGTAATTTCCATTTAAAGGAAGACATAAAAAGTCCTGTAAGTTTTAATTGTCTAGTCTGTTTCTTGGAAATCTTTCTCTTGAATTTGATTAGACATAAACACCGTTATTAAAATTAATTTATTGTATATGTATTTGGTTAGACAAGAGTGTTTTGTCTGTTCTATGATTGCAGATAATATAATTCTTAACACAAAAATCTTTCAGAATGTCTGACTTGAAACATGTGTTCATAGGTTTTAGATGAGCTCATAAACTTTTTGCTTTCCTTTGAACTTGGTTTCCACTGCAGTGCTAGTCTGTTTGAGAATTGAGTGTTAATCTTTGAGAGGTGACGGTGACACATATGCTTTTTTCTGAATTCTTAGTTGAATATTCACAGCTTTTATTTTTTATTTTTTATATTGTCGTTTTCATGTATCAAAATTCTAGGTTATTTGCTATCGGAAATTACCTTCTGAAGAACAAATTAAAGATCTGTTGAGAAAAAAGAACTTCAAGGAAGCCATCTCCCTAGTAGAGGAGCTTGAGTGTGATGGCGAATTATCAAAAGATATGCTCTCGTTTGTTCATGCGCAAGTTGGTTTTCTCTTACTCTTTGACTTGCATTTTGAGGAAGCAGTGGATCACTTTTTGCAGTCTGAGACAATGCAGCCTTCTGAAATATTTCCATTTATAATGAGAGATCCAAATCGATGGTCACTACTGGTATGGTTTTTTTTTTTTGCTCATGTATTTGACTTACACATATTGGTTTCTTATGCTCATATGTTGAGGCTTATTTTTGTCGTGCTTGATATTATACCTATATCTGAAATTTTTATGCTTTCTACATGTGTCTTATTCTTGTGCTCATGTAGGCCCTGTTTGTTTGGCTGTAATGCTACAATTGGAATAGGAATTGTACTCCATTCCCTGACAATCTTGTAATGTAATGAAATTTAACTTTCCAATCTAATGTTTGGAACAATTTAGTAATTAAAAACATGAAATGATTTGTAATGGAGTAGAGAATAGCACTTTTCCAATTTTATCCTTTTCTTTTAACTTATCAAATTTCAGAGAGAGAGAGAGAGACTTCCTGGTTCAGATCAGTTCAAGGAATTTCAAGATAAAAATAATTTTTTATATGGACAATTATATCTTTTTCTTAACCACCCCTCTTTATATCCCCTTGTGTTGATGATGAACCCAGAAATCCCTTTGTCAATTGGCTGTTTCCAGAAGTAAAAGGATCTCGTCCACCTCTGTCAATTGCTTCGAATACATTGATGCCGACTTATCAATTAATTAAGCTGTTTTCTCCAAGTTGCGAGAGATAAGGAAAGTTGAGAAATTCTTATCAGCTTCATTAATTGATAACTTGTTGTTGAAGATTGATCATTGGGGCTGAAGATTGACATAGATCCTACGAGGGTGCTGCTGTGTGTATGAGCAGACTGAGTTGACTGACTCTTGACTGTAGTGGGTGATGTTCGAGAGTTTCTGCAGAACAGAAAGAAGAACAACCATGGTGGTGGAAGAGGAGGAAGTGATTTAGAAAAAAAACAAAAAAACTCTTATTATCAATTTTTCTTCTTTCATGGAGGAGGGATGAGGTGGGGCGGGAGGAGCCATGGCAGATTTGCCATGGTACAGAACAATGGAGGAGGGCGGGAGGAGTGAGTTATTTTATGTTTTCAGTTTTTTAGTACAGTCATATAATGAGAGGGCATTTGTTGTAATTTTACATTCCAGCTAGTGTAGGAATAGAAATACCACCCCCCTTCTGGTATTTCTATTCCATCTGTTTAAAGGAATTGTTTACGGTCAATAGTGGTCAATTACTTGCTTTTTTTTTTTTTTTTTACAGACTAACCAAACATCATTTTTTAATGAAGTGGAAACTAATTCCCATTCCCTGATCCGGATTACTGCCAAACAAACAGGGCCGTACTGTTAAGTTGGCAATGGGATTCTTTGGGATCTTTCTTTGTGTAACTTAGGTTTTTCTTTATTATTTTTACAAACTTGTAATTTCCTATATATATCTTTCGGGTTTTTAAGAAGACAATAGAAGACCTCTTTGACTGTTTCTGCTCACTTTGAAAAAAACTATGTGCTTTTTGAAAGTGCTATATTATGTCTGACATGATATATGTGTTGGGGAGGGGAGAGCACAAAACCTTAATTGATGCAGTATTTCTTATAAGTTTGTTTAGCTTCCTACTATGTTTTACCTTGAATCTATATAATAATATTTTTGGATATTGTGCTTTTCTACATGTGTCTTATTCTTGTGCTCATGTACTGTTAAGTTGGCGATGAGATTCTTTGGGATCTTACTTTTGTGCAACTTAGGTTTTTCTTTATTATTTTTTCAAATTTGTAAGTCCCTATATTTATCTTTCTGGTCTTTAAGAAGACAAGAGAAGACCTCTTTGACTGTTTTTGCTCACTTTGAAAAAACCTATGTGCTTTTTGAAAGTGCTAGATTATGTCTGACATGATATATGTGTTGGGGAGGGGAGAGCACAAAACCTTAATTGATGCAGTACTTCTTATATGTTTGTTTAGCTTCCTGTTATGTTTTACCTTATGATGATAATAATATTTTAGGATATTGTGCTTTTTTAGTAGTTAGTGAAAATAAACATTAAAACGAAAATGCTATCTCAAACAGATTTGAATGTAAACTTGCATGTTTGCAATTCGTGCCTGTACTTCATGCATTTGCGTGGATATTTTATAGCACAAATATATGGAGTTTCTATTATTGGCTAGCTGCACCCTTGTGTTACTGCTACTGAGCCCTCTGAATTCTGTAATAATAGCTTTTGAACTTGTGTTTTTAGGTTCCTAGAAACCGCTATTGGGGTTTGCATCCTCCCCCTGCACCTCTGGAAGATGTTGTAGATGACGGGCTGATGGCGATCCAAAGAGCAATCTTTCTTAGGAAAGCAGGTGTAGAAACTGTGGTAGATGATGCATTTCTCCTTAATCCTCCAAGTAGAGATGATTTGTTGCAGTCTGCCATCAAGTCAATTACTAGGTGTTTATATTTCATCTGATTTTTGTTAAATGTTTTTCTTTTAACTTCTATTGCGTTATTTAGAGGGGTAGGGGTGGAAATGAGATTATCTAGCTTTCAAATTGTTGGAATACTAGAGTTTGAATTATTATAACTTGGTTTTATTTATTGGTAGTCACATGATTATAAGTGTCACTGACTGCCTCCTCCCCCCCCAAAACACATATTTGTTACAGGTATATGGAGGTTTCTCGTGAGAAAGAGTTGACTCCATCGGTGAGGGAAGGAGTTGACACACTATTAATGTACCTCTACAGAGCTTTAAATAATGTCTATGACATGGAGAAGCTGGTATCATCTGATAATTCTTGTGTTGTGGTATGCTTTCTTATTTCTTATTTTTAATTTTTCTGCATTGCTACCTCCTCTGATACATTCTTTACTAGATTTGTGATTGCAATTTTTTGCAAAATGCGACATCTTGCTTCCATCCTGAAGTATTTCTACTTCTGAGCTATTCCTCAGAAAATCTGATCTACTACAGAAAAAACACAAAAGTTAGAGAAAAGTGGAGATGTTACTAGTCTTCAGAAAAAATTTGAACTTACTGAGAATACAAATTATTACTAAAATCATAAACAAAACAAGTAGTGCTGTCATTGCAGACTCAGTTTATCCAGTTGATTTCATCCACTCTAGAATATCTACTTTTTTCATTTTTTCCAGAATATAAATCAGACAAAATGAAGTAGTGATAGTTAAGTTAAGAACATGAGATAGATGGAGTGTTAGTGTAGTTGAAAGAATAATTAAGATTAAGTCAACAGAGATTTGCTCTAATACTGGACCATATTAAACCTTCATTGTCATATGAATGGGGGGCCTGGGTTGAAAACTTGAAACCCCGCCTGTATTGAATTTCTAAAAGACAGTTTTGGGATTTTAACAAACAAACTAGAAAGGACACCATGTGAGAATGTCCTGGATTCGGACTTTAGAGACATTGCATTTTGTTTGGTTTTAGAATCAAGAGCAACATACTGTATAGGTCTCAAGACAATGCACTGTGAGGATGTTGGTAAACTGTGGAATCTTGGTATTCCAGTGCATTGTTAAACAGAGACCATTGTCTGGAGCCTGCTTGAATGATGACTGTCTAACTTGCATGGGCGGTGCAGGAGGAGTTGGAAACTTTATTAAATGAATCAGGGCATTTACGAACACTTGCCTTCCTATATGCAAGTAAAGGAATGAGCTCAAAGGCTCTTGCTATCTGGCGCATCTTGGCAAGAAATTATTCATCTGGCCTCTGGAAAGACCCTGCTTTGGAGAGTGGCTCACAGGATGGTAGTACAAATGCTATCTCTGGTAAGGAGACTGCTGCAGCTGAGGCATCAAAAATTCTTGAGGAGTCATCTGATCCAGAGTTGGTTCTGCAACATCTTGGATGGGTATGTGTTAATTTTTCTGCAGAGTTGTTTCTACATTATCTTGGATGGTCTGTGTTCTTTTTTAGAAGTATTGCGATTTTGGAGAAAGCTGAATGTTATGCTTCACAAGTCTGATATTTAATCAGGAGCTGGTTGGTCTTGTTAGATTGCAAATATCAACCAGGTCTTTGCAGTTCAGGTTTTAACTTCAGAGAAAAGAGCCAATCAGCTTCCACCAGGTGGGATTCTTCATGTCCTAGTAAATTAAAGTTCTAATGTTGACTTTCTTTGATCATATGCCTCTGTCTTCATAGTTGAGCAAACTTGAAGTTGCTACTATAAGATTGGGTTTTCATTGAAAAATATTCTTGATGCTTTGCCAACTTTTATTTTCTTATGGGTCTGTGATGTCCTAGGTGCAAGGGCGTAGCTATGGGTTGGCTACCCGTACTACAGCCCACCCAATCTCAACAGAAAGTAGTGTATTTTAGGTATAACTTGGAAACAAACAGTGGTACAGCCCACTCAACCCAGAAAAAAAATATACAAAAAAACATTTTCCACTATTCCAGCCCACTTTAAATTTTTGGGCTGGCTCTGCCACTGCCCAAGTGTTATGGTCCAATTTATGGTGTTTCACACTTTACTGCATGTGTTGCCTGCTATTTTCAAACCCAATATATGATAGGATACAGTAGTTGTATGGATAAACTAAATATATGATTTCTAAGAAGTGAGCATCAAAACTATAATCATATTGTTGTTATCTCAGCCTTTTGTATTAACTTGTTGTTTTGCGGTAATGACCATCTATATGACATTGTGGCTAACAAATGGTTATTGATTAAGCATTAAACTGTTTTACTCTATTTGAGTAATATACTTTTGTGGTCAATCCTTAAATTTAATTTATTTTTTTAATTTACTGCAGATGAAGTTATTGCAGCTATTGATCCAAAGAAGGTGGAAATTTTTCAAAGGTATGTTCATTACATGTACAGCAGTACAACTGTGCGTGTGTGTGCAGGTGCGTGAGTGAGTTTTGAGAAAGTTTCAAAATCATATATATTAGGGGTTGGGGATTTGAGGTCATTGTACTGTTCATTTAATACCTCCTGCACCATATAAGGTTGAGCATCCTTCTACATGGGAGAGGGAGAGGGAGAGGGGAAGGGGATGGACAGGGCGGAGGGGGGGGGGGGGGGGGGGGGTGGGGGTGGGGGTGGGTGGTTATATTTTATTTGGAAATCTATCTATTTTGGTAGAGGACAAATTTGATAATCAATTTAATGCTGAATGTTATATAGGCTAGACTACTGACCTTGCAAAATTGTGAAGATACAGGTTTTCTTTTAATGCTGTAGGCAGACATGAATTACATACTGTATTTAAACACAAACACAGACATAGAGACAGACAGACAAGCACGCATACACACACAAATTAGTATTTTTGTTCCTCAGTGTTGTTTACATAACATTGAATTGAATGGGTCTGGTAGTCGTGTGTTGCTTTCTAATTGGCATTTCAAACTGGGAGTCTTCACCCTGTTCAAGCTCAAAATTAATAAATCCTACATCTTTCGGTTCTCTTTTTTCAGTCATTATATATTTAAAATTGTTCTTTTATTTCTTCTACAGATGATTTCTTTTTTGTTTTTGAAAAGTATGCAATATTGTTAATGTTTGTATTTGCAATATTGTTTTTTTAATTTTTAATTTTATTTTATTTTTTATCATTTCTTACTATGATATATTGGGGCACTCATCCTTATAAAAGATATGTATAAAAATAAAATTAGAAAAAGGGTATCCATTCCAGTATCTACTTCAAAACTGTGCCTTATGTACAGAACTGGTCAAATATGAAATAATAAATTTTAAAGCTGGGTTGGTCTGTGAGAGTTTGATTATCCTGATCCATTCAAACTGTAAATGGGTTCAAGTTGACTGTCTTGATCTTTTTTCAATAAGAAGTCAACTGTCTTGACCTGCTTATGACTACTGGGTTAAGAATGAGTAATCTTAACCAAACATGATAGAGTTATTAAATTTGGTTTGATATTTCTTTGAGTTGTACAATTTGTAAGAGTACAAAGTGGAGTCACATAATTACCATTCTATTGCACATGTAAGGAAATTATGATAAACTTCTGTGCGATATTTTGATAAAATGCTGTTCTTTAATTTTACTGTTCCGGTGGTGTCTTTTTTTAATCAAATGCATTCACCATATTCATATTTTCCTTAATTTCCTTTTTCTTGCTTCTACTTATTACTTGTCCAAAAAAATATGTTCTTCCTTGTGTGATGTGGCCTTCACTGCATAAGTAAGCTCCTTTATCTGACAGGTACCTCCAGTGGTTGATTGAAGACCAAGATTCTAATGACACTCAATTTCACACATTATATGCTCTCTCACTTGCCAATTCAGCAATTGAAGTCTTTGAATCAGAAATTGCCTCCCAGAATCTTGGTCCTGTAAGGATAGTGGAGACAAGCATTTCTGATCATAGCACTAGTTTGATCTTTGAAAGTCCTGTTCGGGAAAGACTGCAGATATTTTTACAGTCTTCAGTCTTGTATGATCCAGAGGAGGTTCTTGACTTAATTGAAGGATCAGAATTGTGGTCAGAGAAGGTCTGTCATAACTCTTTATGGACCCTGTATTGAATTCTTCATTTTGAACCTCGGCTATCAGAATATGCTGATTATGTACTCTGAGGCTCTGGACATGTTAACTACCGAGCATTTTCTTATTTAACTTTTTATTTGTTTTCTATAGCTGTTGTGTCAGTCATGGATGACATTGATACCTTTGAAGTGCCAAAATGATTTATCTTGCTTGTTTGATACTGCTAGTCTTTGATTCTGGTTTTATTCAATAGGCTATTCTTTACAAAAAACTAGGGCAAGAGGCGTTGGTGCTCCAAATTTTAGCCTTGTAAGTTTCATATTTCTAAAATATTCACAAGTTATAATATATTATTTGTCATTTCATGTGGGCATCATTCTAGATTACTTCTGCACAAGTTGAGACTTGAGGGTTTTCATGATGTTTGCATGTCAGTGTGCACCATCCTTTGTTAAGAAAAATGATAGTATGTGTTATCTTGATAATAGTATTTCTTTTGTGCATTCCTTAAATTTCTACATCTAACATCTTTGTAAAGTAAGAAAAATTGTGTTTTTATTTTGGAAAAGAAAGGAACTTTTATTAAATCCAAACTTAAATCTAATTATTATTTTTTATAGATGAAAACCAAGTTTGTGCAACAGGGTATTTAAATTGATATATGATGGCCTTTTTAGGAAGCTGGAAGACAGTGAAGCTGCTGAGCAATATTGTGCTGAGATTGGCAGACCAGATGTCTATATGCAGTTGGTTCTCTCTCTCTCTCTCTCTCTCTCCCTCTCTCTCTCTCCCTCTCTCTCTCTCTCTGTGTGTGTGTCTCTCTCTCCACTTGTGCATGTACAAGCACACAAAAACTCCTAGAAACACAAGAAAGCACATGCATGTGAAGTATGCCTGTAATGTATTTAAAATTGCTTCGGCTTTTCTTTTTGATTGTGCTGTCTCAGGTTACTTGATATGTATTTGGATCCACAAGATGGTAAGGAGCCTATGTTTAAAGCTGCTGTTCGCCTACTCCACAATCATGGGGAATCATTGGATCCTTTGCAAGTTTTAGAGGTATCAGACTCTCTTTCTCTCTCTCTCTCTCTCTCTCTCTGATTTTATTTGGAGGGAGGCAGAGAATAATGTAAGTTTTGTGTGTATGCACCAAAACACACTTTTGTTTTGTTGTTCTTTAAAGGTAGAGTTCCATTGTGAGGACTCTGCTGGATATTTTAAAACTCATGCATTTTTGGAGTTGGTGTTGAGGGGGGAGTGTTGAGAGTCAACACCGACTTTAATTTCTGTCATGCAGAAAGCTGGATTAGTGAGAAATTTTTCTTTTGTATTTGTTGCCATTTAGGTGCTTTGCTGGAATTAAAACTCAACGTGTTAACTTACAGAATTCAAATGGTAGAGAGTGACAAAAAGTAACTAAAGTTCTTGAGCATTACACCAAGTGTTGATGCATCACACATCAGGCAAGGATGGCTGCTCAAGTTTTAAAATATTTTCATTCATAAAATATCATTAGATCACTTGTATGGTACTAAATTTTTTAGTCAACCAACTTAGAAAGGAAGTGGCATTTGGTTTAAAAGTTTGGGCCACTCAAGACCACAAGATTACCACTAATTAGATCTGTACTTTAAAAACTTAAATTGCCCCCTGACCAGCTGAAAAGACACCTGGTTCTGTGTTTAACTTTACTTTTTAGCATTCTAAGAATCTTAAGTCTAGTTTTGAAGTTGCTGTTGTCTCAGTTAGATCAATATTACATAGATTTCTTTCAGTTTTCTTCTTTTGATGGCCAATAGACCTCTACCATTGATGAAGTGAAATTCTTGATGTGAACTGCAGCTTTCCCACTAGGCTTGAACTTCAGGAAATTAATCTGGAAGCATGCTTTTATGAACAAAAATGAATATAAAAATGTGACTGTAAACTTACATACAAGAGCATATTTGCGCCACACATGTAGTTTATCCTATATTAGAGGATTACTTAATTTACTCAAGGATATTCTTTTCTTATCAAAAAAATTTGTCCTTCTAGATGCTCATCTTACATTATGTGTTTTGTCTGTGGCACTTAGGCACTTCTTGTGCTGTAGTACTGAATATGTGGTTGCTTTCTCTCATAGTACGTTTTGAACCTATGACCCTACCAAATCCATCCTTTACCACTAGAGCTGAGTTTACAGTTGTGAATTTGTTTCATTAGACTTCTTGTTGGGAAATTTAAGAGTTTTATGTTCATTGCAAAAATTCTGGTTGATGTTGCAGAGATTGTCCCCAGATATGCCCCTGCAACTTGCCTCTAAGACTATTTTAAGAATGTTCAGAGCTCGACTTCATCATCATCGTCAAGGACGGGTAAGTGTTTCTCTTGTGCTTGAGATTTTTGTCATTACACCATAAGATCAATCATGAAAGAATCTTACGGACATTTGCTTCTTTTTTGGGTCTTTGGCAGTGTTTTCCTCCATTTTATATGAATTTAATTATTGTAATTGCAGGGAAAACTTCATCTAGATATCTGTTTTTACTAAATCAGTCTTTTGCATTTAGCCTCTTCCTGTTTTGATGTTTTTCACCCCATATTGAGCCATACATTAATTAATTTTCAGATTGTGCATAATCTGTCCCGTGCTTTAGACACGGATGCAAGGTTAGCAAGATTGGAGGAACGATCAAGGCATGTGCAGATCAATGATGAAAGCCTTTGTGATTCTTGTCAGGCACGCCTTGGAACTAAGCTTTTTGCGATGTACCCAGATGACACCATAGTGTGTTACAAGGTTGGTAATGTTAACCTTTTGTCATTTTATGAGGATGATCTTTTTGGATCTCAATAGACCCACCTTTCATAACTTAATTTCTAAAGCCTTCACCAAAAAGCCCTAATCACCCTTGCCCCTCTCTCTCTCAATTATATGTTTTCCTTGGTTATACGTTTCCAGTAAAAAATGGTTTTGTACTGTTATTAAGATATCTCATTTACATGGGACAGAAAAAAAAAGATGTCTCATTCACTGTTGAGACACAGGAAAACACTTGCACTTGTTGGCGTAAGAACCATTGTTTTGATTATTAAAGGATTCATTTCTTTCCTCTGCCTTGGTAGTGAATGGGGTGTACTTATAAAATATTATAAAAATATTTACACCAGTTCATTATGTATTGAACCAAGGAAAATAAAGGCAAACCAGTCCAGTTACCTACATGCAATAAGATCATTAAAAGAGTTCTGCAACTTTCCAGTATTCAATATTCTGCTTTAATTAAGCACATCTAATTGTAATGGCTATCCATTAATCTTCATAGCTAGTGCTAAAACTGTTCTAAATTTACATCCTTTCTTGTGCAGTGTTTTCGCCGTCAGGGTGAGTCTACTTCAGTCACTGGTTGCAATTTTAAGCAAGATATCCTAGTGAAACCAGGTTGGCTTGTGACCCGGTAATCCAGAAAAGGATGATGTGATAATGAAAATTGAAGAATTGAGGCTGGGCTATCTATAAGTATATATGTTTTTTGGCTCTTCATTGAGGCTCCGGATCAAGAACTTTCAGGTTTTTGACAAATCTTAAGGTCATCTCAAGTGTATTGCTGGAGCTAAGGAGATAAAGATTCTGTCATCTTTATGTTAGACCCAGGTCACAGCTTTGTAGTGTATTCTTTCATAAAGGAAGCTCCATAGAGCAAGTCATTGTGATCTTTATGCAGTATATCTGTATATATGTTTCTTTCTTGTGCAGTTCTTTCACCATCAGCAAGCCGACTTTTGTAATAGGCAAAATTTGAAGCACAATGTCTTGGTTACCAGGTTCGTTTATGATCCAATCATGATCTAGAGAAACATGTAGTTTAGAACTTTGAGGTCCAGCTAGCCAAATTGGAGCTAAGGTGCCAAAGCTTACAGCTCAGGATCAGTAAGAATACTTGAATTCTGATGAGTTGAGGTAAAATGACCAAATGTCTGTCATATACTGTATAATTTGAGGTATTTGGATTCTGCATTGCTCAGTCATGCAGATACACACTGAATATTTTCTTCTTCTGTATACTTCTGTCGTCTGATCAGGTGGTTCTCATCCGCCATAGGTTATAAACAGTGTTGTTACATTCAAGATATTTTTACAGATTTTTGTAACAAGACCTTATGTATGTATGCGATGTTGTTACCAATGTTCCTACTTTATAGTTTATTATTTGACAATGGAACTGGTAATATAGATGATGGGATGTGGCTCTCTTAACTTGTTTATATTGAATAGTTTTTTATTAGAAAAGAAACTTGTTTATATTGAAGACAAAAGAAAAAAAAAATTTATTTACATTGAAGTAGCAAAAAAGGAAGAAAATAGCACTAGTAATGGCTTCTTTTCTTCGAATAATAGGGATCTAAGGATTCTTGCATTTGAAGATTAGAAGGAGCGAGAGGCAAAAAAAAAGTTGTTGATTTCTATAGCAGTTTGGATTTTTGTTTTGTTTTTGCTTTAAGTTAACTGAAAAGCACACAAAACTGGCAGGTGATGAGAGAACTTCTCTTATTAACAGATGGATTTTGTAGTAGGATACATAGAGAGAAAACTGAAGAAACTCAAGACCAAGTAATCATTGGGTCTGGACTCTGAAGAAGATGAAGAGAGGAAGAGTATGGACTCTGGAGAACATGAAACGGTTAACGTGGACTGATGTTTAATGTTTTTTTGTTTTTTAATCTTCTGTTAAGTAGAAGGACTTGTCAAAAAAACAAGATACGAGACATAAGGGGACAGAGGTTTAAGGGAAAGCAGATCTTCTCTCGGTCCATTTACTATTGGAAGTTTGAATCTCTGTTCCCATATTAATAAATAAAAAACTCAATCAAGCATTGCTCAATACATTTTTTTCATAATTTTAATTTAGTCAAAATGGAAAAAGAAAAAATTTAATTTAGTCAAAATGGAAAAAGATAAATTATAATAGATGAATAAACATACACTATTATGCAAATTTTATATCATGTTTGTGTTTGACTACTACACAGCAAATCGATTTAGGATTTAGCCATATGTCATATGCTGCAGAATCAAAATTATAAACTGTAAACCCCATTTCAAAATCCTAAACCCTAAACCAAATAAAGTGCAACGTCGTAATCTTACTTCCATAAATAATTAAAATATAAAATGGGCAAATTAGTATATTCCTACGCACTAAAATACATGACATGAGCAAGTAAATTGAGTTTAATGACTATAATGAAATAAAACCGTTAATTCCAAGATATTAACAACCCAAAAAGTTACCAAAACCATCCAAGGCCACAAACTTAACTTTCAGGTAACCTTTTAAAAAGTCCAAGATACAAGTGCCAGCCAAAAGACAAAACTCAACACAGCAAATATAAAAAATTTCAACCGTCCTCAAAGTTTTAATTGAATGATCAATAGACTTAATGACAAATAAAAAATTGTATTTTAATTGGTTAGAGTGAAAGGACCAAGCAAGGCCTACATGCTGTGCAATCCAAAGACTAAGAAGTTCACGATAAGTGGTGAAGTTCGATTTGATGAAAATTCTCTTTTTGATGAAGAAAGGAATGGTACAATAGAGTTGACTATTTTGGAAGCTAAAGGTGATGGTTCTTACCAAGAGTACTCCTCCCTCTCCTAGATCCGCATCAAGTGATGATGACCTTATTATGCGGATTTGAATTGGGTTAGAATTAACTATTGAGAATAATTAATTAAATTTTAAATTAGATTTGCACTTGTTTTTATAATTAATATTTTGGATCTGACCAATGCAAAGCCCAAACAAGTTGAATTGTATGTAAAACCCAAAATCACAAATATTAAATATATTTATATTTATATTTTAGAAATATTAATTTAAGTTTCATATCATTTGTTCTCGCTCACTCTCTTGACTAAGTTGTTACTCTATTCTTCACTCTTATAATTCCATTCTCACAAAAATTTGTGGTTCAAAGATTGAAAAGTTACATCAATAAACATTATATCCCAATGACTTTTTGGTTTTAATCTTAAGGCAGAACTCAGAAAAACTACTAAAAAATAATCTGTTTTAGACATAAATTTTTCTTTTATTTCCATGACATCCTTGCTTATTTTAGACAAAGCTTTTTAAGCTTTTGTGACGTGGTACATATGGTCCAAAATGCTTGTCTTTTCAAATAGTGGTAGCTATGTGCTTAGCAAAACAAAAGGTGGTGAAAGTCTTGCTTGCCGATAGTAGCTGCTTTACGTATGGTCCTGCTCTTCTATTATTGCTGAAGAAGTGCATAAATTCTCTGCTTTATTGGTGAAAATGCTCTATTATTACTAAAGTTTGAGCAACTTAAGATTCTTTCTTAAAATGACTATGGCTCCATCATGTTCTCAATATTGTGAAGTTCGTCATCAGTGAGATTATTTCAAAAATAATTGGGCTTTAAAATAGTGCCCTTTGCAGAAAATTTGCGATGACACAAGTGTGCGCTACCTGCTTAAATTTCCTTCCATTTCATAATTTGTAGGTGGTGTCTATCATTTTTTCTTATAACAAAAACTAAGTTTTTTTTTTGTGGCCATGACAAAATCTAAGTTATTAAGGCTTTTGGAGCATTTCCTGTATTTGTGTTGCAAGACCTTTAGTATAAGCAATTGTTGGGACCCCTCCCAAAAGTGGATATATATATATATATATATAAAGAGCAAATTATACGTAGGTACCTCAAGTATACACCTTATTTTAAGTTAGTATCTCAAATTCTAAAAGTTGTTCGCCAGTACCTCAACTCTCATTTTGTAACAACTACATACCTCCGTCAAGTTTTTTGTCTGAGAAGCCGTTAACTGCCTATGTGGCATACTGACATGGCTTTAAAAAATGCCACAGAGACAAAAAAAATAACAAAAAATAAAATAAACTTTTAAAAATAAAATAATTATTATAAAAAACAAAAAATAAAATAAAATACTCAATAATTAAATTTAAAAACCAAAAGAACAAAAAAAAAAAAAAAAAAACAGCCCCCACCTGCACTTATTAGATCTCCCCCTAAATCTCAACTACCAGTAAAGAAAAACCCAAAAAATTGTTCTTTTTCTTCTTCTCCCAACTCGTAGAAAAAAAATTCTTCTTTTTTCTTCTTCTTCTCCTTTCTTCTTCCACCCTCACCTACAGAAAAAAAAAAAAAAAAATGAAGCCAAGCACACCTACTATCCGCAGCACCCACGACCCCCACCCCACCCTCAACACAACCCACCCAAGCTAAGCCCATCCCCTTATGCCCCCAGTCACCCATCTTCCCTCCCTTAACCTCATTTTCTCATCTCGATCTAATGGTGTGGTCGCGCGAGATCCTCCCATCTCCCAGCGCTGCTCCTCCACCCAGACGAGAACAAGTAAGCCTTCGCCGAGCACAGGTTCAAGCTCGTCACCGACGCCTGGGCCTTGCTCTCCGACCCGGCCAAGAATCTGCTCATCAAATTCGAACAAGCTCTCCGACCCGCTCCAGACCACTGTGGCCTACCGGTTATTCGAGGTTCGCCGGATCTACGAATTCTTGTCGTAGATCGAAGCCGAGACCCCAAAGTCGGCGATCTTGACGAAGCTGTTGTCATCTACAACTGTCTACCAACTCTCAAAAAGTAAATCATTCTCAACCACACACATGACAACAAAGCTTGGGAACAAAGTAAAAGGCTGATTATAAAAAGGAAGATACAAGGCAATTGGAAAAACAACAATCAACCCCCAAAAACTCACGAAAATGTGAAATTCTCAGCAACCTTTCTGCTTCAAATCAGCCCAGCCGCTTTTATTTCTCAAATCTCTTTTTATTTTCATTATTCTAACCTTTCAAGCTCCTTTTATTTGTTTTTCCTTATATTTATGTAATTTCCTTGTATTTTGGCTATTTCAAGAACATCTTTTGTTCCTTGAATTTATTTTAGTGCTATTTTTCATTAAGCTCTTTTTTAATTTCATGTTGCCATTTCTTTGACATTTTGGTTGTTCATTTTCAAAGTCCTAGGCTATCTAGGCAAAAAAAGAACCTAGATAGGTTTTCCGATCCTTTTCCTTACCGCAGAATCGATTGTTAGAAGTTAGATATTTACTTTGGCTCTTTACATTTTATTTTGGCCGAAAGACGTTTTTGGTTCCTATACTATGACTGAGTCACACTTTGGTCCCTGTCATTTCAATTTGTTTTTTTTAAGGATCGTATTTCTATTAGTGTTGCAATTAGGTCTAATCCATCAAAATTGAGACGGAAAATGTGGACGTGGCACCATCTGATTGGCTTTGAAGTAGACAATTTTGACTGTTTGGACCTGATTGTGACATTAATGGAACCACGGTCCTTGAAAAATGCAAATTGAAATAAAAGGGACCAAAGTGCGACTCAACCATTGTACATGGACCAAAAACGTCTTTTGACCTTTTACTTTTATATTTTCATATTTAATATTAACTTTTCCTAATCGTCTATTCCCAGCCGATTAATGGCACGCCCGCAAGCATTCCAAAGGTCGGAAATGATGCCGTCACCTAGGACGAGGCGTGTTGTGGTTGATCTCAGTCATCCACGTGACCAAGGTAATTTTCAGTCCTCGATCAACAACAATGTAATGTGGTGATTAAAGGTTTTGTTTGAAGTTAGAAAGGTTTGGAGTTGATTAGAGTTGAATGAAATATGAATTAATGTGGGTAGTCAGACCCAAGACCCTTTTCTAATGCTGCTGGGGAAATGCAAAACCTCACACTTCTCAGCTTGTTCTAATTTGAAATCTCTACTATTGTGTGCATGTGGAATGTGATAAACAGAAGAGACTTCTGATAGCTGGTGAGGGTGCCATTTATAAAGGCGCATAAGTGACTTGCTTTTTCAATTGTAGTTGTCGTACTAGGAGTTCTTCAAATTCTTCTTTTGTTTTAAATCTCAACTTTACCGAAAGTTAATTAGTTCTCGCTCGTGCCAAATCCTTGTTGGATTCGTCACTCACTCCTAGTAGCTTGCTTTACTTAGCGCTTGCGGTTTAAATTTAATCCATGTTTTATTGTCTTCATAAAATAAAAAATAAAAAAATAAAGATAAACTGTAGGGCAAATATATAGCTGTCTAATTCTATGTGCTAGCTGTAAATCTAATTTTTTCTAATATAATTGGGATGTATGAACTTGTCAAACTGACAGGCTGTTTTGTTGTTCAAGAAAGTGTTATTGTTTCTTTATGATTTGATGAACAATGCTTCCCTCAGTCCCTGGTTGGAGGAGCTCATCCAACCCCATCTCACAAGAGCATGTCTTTTTTGGTCTTTTCATTGTAAATAAAAAAATAAAAAATTAATTCATAAATTGAATGAAAAAAACAAAAAACACATGCTCTTGTGAGATGGGGTTGGATGAGCTCCTCCAACTAGGGACTGAGGGAAGCATCGTTCAATTTTGATGGCTGGCCACACTTTACACCCTTTTTCTCTTTAATGATTTTTAATTGAGAAATTTTATTCAATAACCCTTTTAATTACCCCTTAAACTATTTTAACCCCCCAGTCCCAAAACTTACAATAATAACATTTTTACATTTTTTTAAACCAAAAACCCCTCTATATATGAAAATGTCAACCAAAAATTCGACAAGTTGATGCACCTTCTTCCTGTAGTAGCCATGGAGAGCGACCTCCATCACCAGCCAATGACCTATCATCTCCTCTCTTTATCTCTCACTCCTTCTCTCCCAACCCAAATTTGAAAAAAAAAAATTGAAAACCCAGATCTGGGTGTTTTCTCTAATTGGGTTGAGAGAGAGAGAGAGAGAGAGAGAGAGACACACACACACATAGATGAGACGTCGGTGGGGGAGGTGGAGGATGATGGTGGGTTGAATCAGGTGGAATGCGCAGTTGCAGAGGATGAGAAAAAGATGGTCGCCACATGGTCACTACATGTTCGCCAAATGCCACCATGTGTCGACCACAAATTCCACAAATTCGACGATGTGCTATACACCACCATGTTTCTAGGTTCTCTCTCGTTTCTGTGTACATACCAATACCGACACACGAGAGTCAAAACTTATTTAATATCTATATGACTATCAGAGCATGTTAATGGGTTTATCACATTGAATTCATCATAATGGAACATTAACTCACAAACCCAATAAATAAAATATGGAAAAAAGAACAAAATTGCAAAAACCCAACATCGAAAGCTTGAGTCTTGAGCCGATAGTTGCTGACAAAGAAAATCATAATTAGAGTCCAAATGAAGCAGACCCAGATCCAATCTAATGCAGAAAAATTAGAGATAAAATGTAAGTTCTTCCAAATCCTCTGTGGCATTAGATCTGAATTGAAATTTTAGATCAGATTCTCGAAATTAGAGATGGAGGTGGCAGCAGATCTTGGGTTGTTGCACATTTTAAGCTTTTGATTTTAATCATCCCCCAATTTCCCAACAAATTTGAGAGAGAATGGAGAAGAAAGAGAGAAAATGGTGGGATGAGAGAGAAGAGAAGAAAAAGAGAATATATAGAGGTGAGGAGGGGTTTGGTTGGCGGGGCTGCTGGCGTGGGGAGAGGAGGGGAGAGAGAAGAAGAGAAGGCACTGCGGGAGGCGAGCTGGCTGGTTGGCTGGTGGTGACGCCACTGGTGGTGTAGAGAGAATGAGATACAGAAGAATGAAGGAGAAAGAGAGAAAGTGAGGAAGTGAGAAAAAAAAAATCTAAATTTTGGTATGTATATGAGGGTATAATTGTCCTTTCACACTAAAAAGGGTCATAAAAGTAAGTTTTAGAGAGAGGGGGTCAAAAAAGTTTAGTTGGTATTTAAAAGAGTTATTGAATAAAATTTCTCTTTTTAATTTGCATGTAAATGATTAAGGGATCCCTGACATTGTTGTCGCTATAGGGCCAATTGGAGGATTAAGGCTAGTCAGGAAAATTGTGGAAGACTGCTTTTATAGTAAAGTTCCTGCCGAAGCATTATTAGTGAGCTTAATTTATATATATGACGAAAATGAAGCATAATGTACAACATTAGACATACATAAAATTAATATAGAGATTTATATGGTGAGCCATTGATTTTGTATATTAGAAAATCAATAATTTGAAGAAAGCAAGCCATACAAAAGTAGGGTTTAATTACAACAATATGGTCATTGTTAAATTCACTAAACTATGTGTGGAACATGGTGCTTTTCTTTCTCAAGGTTTTCAGCATCCAATAATGGAGATGCTTAAGCAAAGATATGCAGATGTCCCACCAAAGAAAGAAAAGCATCAAGAAAACTTCTTATAGTTTTGTTATTATAAAACTAGGTAGTCCTCTTATGTTATAGCTTATTAGAAAACAAAAGGCCACATGTGGACTTAAATTTCACTATAGGTAATCAGGAAATAGTATTCCATAAAATAAATAATATTTTGAATAAGGGGTTGTTGGGAGGATGCTTCGACACTAAACAACATGAAAAAGAATATAATTAATATTAAAAAAGCCCATTGTAGACTTTACCATATACTAAAAACACACATTTATATATCCAGTCCACCTTTTAATCGAAAGTTCAAACAATCTTGAAATTACCAGTCCACATATACATTCATGCTAGTGACTTACAAGTTACAAATACAATATATTACAATCATTTTTTTAAGGTTTTCTTTTCCTGGCAAAAAAAAAAAAGGTTTTATTTTTTTTGAGCTTGTGGGTATAAATTTCTTCTAATGGTATATAATACTCCACAAGTAAATGTACAAAAAAACCATGTCAATGACTATTTTTTGGATGTAATCGATCCCCAATGACTGAGTTGATTGCTTTTTCTTTGGAGTGTCAATCTGTTTTGTGTATATCAACCGTCAATCATTTTCCCTTATCAATTATTGATTGAAAAGAATATTGAGGGATTAAAGTGCAAAAGAAGAAGGAAGGAATGAAAAAAAAAAGTGATAATTAAGGAATAAAATGAAAAGAAAAAAAGAAGGAACAAGTAAGGAATGCATTCTATTCTTGTTGATCGCTAAGAGTGCATTAGTTATGATGCCGAAATTGCAATTGAAGCAAATAATATTCTTCAACCTTATCACTATAAAACTGGTTGGGGAGAATAACTCTAGTACTGCAAACCAACACTACTTTCTTCTTTTTCCAAATATTGTGTGATCATTTGCATTTCATATCGCTCCTTTTTCTTTTCCCACTATCAATTCATTTCGAACGTTAACAATGGCTGAAGCGTTCATTTCCCTAATAGTACAACAGTTGGGTTCGATCATTGGTCAACAGGTTGAACAAAAGGTGAAACTAGTCGTGGATGTTAAGAAAGAAGTTGCAAAGCTCACTAGCAATTTCATAGCTATTGAAGCTGTGCTCCAGAATGCAGAGGAGAGGCAAGTGAAGGAGGCTGACGTGAGATATTGGCTGGATAATTTGAAGGAAGTATCCTACGAGATGGACGACGTGTTGGATGAGTGGAACACTGAAATCCTGAAACAACGTATTCAGAGAGAAGAGAAAGAAGCTGGAAATGCTCATGTTGCTAAAAAGAAGCAGGTATGTTTCTGCATTCCTGCCCATTGGGTTTATTTTGGCCAAGTCAGTAGTCAAGTAATTCTTCGTTATGACATTGGTCATAAGATAAAGGAACTAAATGAAAGGTTATCTTTGATTGCTATTGAAAGACAAAATTATAACTTTCAATACACAAAAAGAGGTAGTGAACAACTTGAACGACCAAAAAGCACTTCTTTTGTCGATACGACATTTGGTCGAGTAGACGAAAAGGAAATATTAGTAAGCAAATTGTTGAGTGAGAGTAGTCAAGGAAGTACAGCCCCCCTTGTCATCCCTATCGTAGGGATGGGAGGAATTGGCAAGACAACTCTTGCCCAATTGGCCTATCATGATGAGAAGGTGAAAGCCCAATTTGACACTAGAATATGGGTTTGTGTCTCAGACCCATTTGATGAGATCAAGATTGCAAAAGCAATCATTGAAAGTCTCGATAAATATGATAGTATTCTAAATTCAAATGAGTTTGAATCTTTATTGAAATGTATTGATGAAAACATTAAGGGAAAGAAGTTCCTCCTTGTCTTGGATGATGTGTGGGCCGAAGACAATAATGAGTGGGATAAGTTAAAGCTACCTTTGCAAAGTGGTGCTATAGGTAGTAGGATAGTGGTGACAACACGAAAAGATGAGGTAGCTAGGATGATGGGTGCAGCTACTCATAGTATCCGTTTGACGGGGTTGAGTGATCAAAATTGTAGGTCATTATTCTATCACATTGCATTTGGTGATAGGGTAGGAGATGAGTCCAAAGTGTTTGAAGATATTGGTGAAGAACTTGTAAAAAAGTGTAAGGGCATGCCTCTTGTTGCGAAGACATTAGGTGGTCTCATGCGCTATAAGAGAACAAGGAGAGAATGGCTAGATGTTTTGAATAGTAAAATATGGAAGTTAGATGTGGTTCAGAAACAAGTATTCCAACCATTGTTACTAAGTTATTATGATTTGGTTCCAACGGTCAAACGTTGTCTTTTATATTGTGTAATTTTTCCAAAAGATTATGTGATTGAGAAAGACAATTTGATTGAACTGTGGATGTCACAAAATTTTCTTAATTCAAATGGAAACAAAGAGAAGGAAATAGTAGGTCAAATGTATTTTGATAACTTGTCAATGCGGTCTTTCTTCCAAGATTTTAAGAAAGATGAGAATGATGGAATAACTATAAGGTGCAAAATGCATGATATTGTGCATGACTTTCTACAATTTCTGACCAAGAATGAATGCCTTAGTATGGAGTTTAAGGGTGGCTATGAGAGTATGGAGTTGGCGGGTGATAAGGTTCGTCATTTTTCCTTAATGTTTGCACCCGAGGGTCCACTTGCTGTTTCTTTTCAGAATTGCAAAAGTTTGCGGACTCTCGCAACTTTTAATTCAAAAATTACTAGTTTTGGCCCAGAGTTGTTTTTACAATTGAAATGTATTAGGACGTTGAATCTGAGTGACAACTCCATCCAAGAAGTTCCAGAGGAGGTTGGTGAGTTGGTGCACTTGAGGTATCTAGATTTATCTAATAACACAGGTTTGAAGAAGTTACCTGACACTGTGTGTAATTTATTCAATCTGCAAACTTTGCGACTTATTAATTGCGGTGAACTGGAAACCTTACCTGAGGCCATGGGAAAGCTGATTAACTTAAAGCATCTTCATGTTGCTGAAACTTATGGATTGAAGTTGCCAAAAGGGATTGGGAGGTTAACAAGTCTGCGAACGCTAGATGAGCTTTATATTGATGGTGATGAGGACAAGGAAGCATTCAACTTAAGTGATCTGAGAAACATGGACCAGCTTCAGGGGCGTCTTTCTTTAATTTTGAGGAATGTGAAAGATGCGAGTGATGCTGAGAAAGCACAATTGGTGAATAAGAAACACCTTCTCTCTTTGGAACTATGGTATTGGTTTTCTAGAAGAGAAGAGCAGACTGGCATCCATGAAAAAATACTGAATGCCTTACAACCAAATCCAAATTTGGAATGTTTAGATATCGTTGTATACAGTGGCACCACACTGTCTCCCAATTGGATGATGTCTTTAAACAATTTGACAAGGCTTTGGATCCGTGGGGGCTCTTGTGAAGTTGTGACTCTTTTGGGGAAATTGGTGTCCCTTGAATGGCTGAGAATTGAGTTTATGTATAATGTGAGAAAGGTGGGATTTGGGTTGTCAAGAATAGAATTAGAAAGCAGGGCATCATCGTCGTCACTTGTTTTATTCCCAAATTTGAAAAGACTTGTATTCTTCTTCATGCCGCGTTGGGAAGAGTGGGAAGTAATGGCAGGTGGGCAGGAGGAGGATTCTCAAATTACAATAATGCCATGCCTTTCTTCCTTAGAAATGTACGACTGCTCTCGCCTACAAACACTGCCAGAGTTTCTACGGAAGACACCACTGCAGAATTTGAGCATCAATTTTTGTTCAGTGTTTCTAAAACGAGGTTGCCAGAAAGGCAGAGAAAAGGAGTGGCCCAAGATTTCTCACATCCCAAACATCATAATCGATTTGAAGACTGTTCAAAAAGACGGAGTTTGGATCCAGCAAGACGACGAAGCCAAGGAGAATGCAGAGTTTAGCTGAACTCGTCCCAGCAATCTCATCCTCCTCTTCTTTCTGGTAATTAATTAAATAATTAAGCTCTTATATTAATTTATGTATTTATTCATTCTATCATCGATCAAACTTGTTTTGTTTTTTGTTTTCCCTCTGCATATTTTATGTGTAAATTAGCTGAATTTCCTTTCTGTGGAGGAGATTGGAGTTGTCAAGCTGATGAATGAGATGCTGTGTAATATGTCGGTAAGCTCAATACCTCTCTGTATATATTAACTTGAACTACTTATTGCCATAATTAAGACTGGCTACCATTAATTAATTGCATCTTCTAATTGCTGCAATCCAGTCAAGTAACATGTATAGAGGCCAATTTCCTCATTTAATTCTCAAAACATGAATTTAACTCTAGCTAGCTGTAGAATTAGGAGTAAATTCTTGAGATTAATTTGAGAAACGCATTCGATATATATGCAGTGCAGGAAGATTTTCATTTATCAACAAGTGAACTGATTGATGCACCATTAATTTGACCGAGTGATGTTGAAGCTCTTACCTAAACTTTATAGGTAACTTAATTAATTATATGTCATCACTATCTCTAGTAATGCCTATATATTTATGTAATATATATGTTTAATGGTTTGAAATTGCACTTGCTAGCTAGTTTATTGTCAATTAATTCTAGATTTGTTACTACAGGCTACAGCCATGGGTTTGACATCATGGGATTTTCTTATCTCAGCGGCCCAAGATTTTCATGGCATGGATCAAGTGACCCCAAAGTCTCATTTGAATTCGATCATCATCAACTTATTTCAAGATTTTCTTGTCATATGTTGACCTCTGCACTGTAGTATGAGTCGTATGCCCAATTGAACTCTCTGTCTTGTGTTAACTCCATCTGTACATAAACTCTAATTATTAGCACCCTCCAGGATTTCAACATTTCTCTTGTATTTTACCCTCCAGCCCCGCACAAGGAGTATTAATTTAATGTGTTTCTTATTGCTGATAAGAGGAAATATGTACTTGCACATTCACATATATTAATTTGTACATATAATTTCAGTAGTATATAAATTTCATGCTACATATTTGGGTCAGAATCATTTTTTGATGATCTTAATTTTTATGTATCTGCATGCGGTATATACTTTTCTCGTTAAAAGGTACACTACTTGATTTAATTTTTGAATCCCCTAAGAGTTTTAGGAGGTGCAAATCTAGTTTCATATCCAAATCTGTAATGAATATAATTTTAATTACGAATTTTCCAGATGATAGAGAATCCCCTGCTGCATGGATTAACTGGTTTGTATCACATACCTAGTGAGTTAGGGGCGCCAAAATCTTTTTAATAATTTAATGTATATTTCATTTTCAGAGAGGTTCATTGAATTCCTAAACAATTCGTTACTAAAGTCTTCATATTTAGTAATCATCATATCTTAGTGGAAGTGATCACTTTACTTTGTTTACCTCTATTAGTTTTTATCCCTGTTTTAACGAAACTCCAATTAAACTTTGCTATAAAGCTATAATGAAGATTAAACTGAAAGTTTGAGGTCATGTGAATATGTTTGGGCATGTTAAGTTGTGTAATAATCTGAGACCCAAAAAAAAAAAAAAGGTTGTGTAATAATCATTTTTTTGGATCAAGATTGCCTCCTTAATTGATTCAAAAATTCGTAATGACGAAATTGATGCATAATGTACAACATTAGGCATGCATAAAACGTAGAGATTTATATGGTGAGCCATTGATTTTGTATATTGAAAAATCAATAATTTGAAGAAATCAAGAAATTATCAGCCATGCAAAGTAGTAGAGATTACAACAATATGGTCATTGTTAAGTTCACTAAACTATGTGTGGAAGGGCAATACTTGGATCTACCCCTAGGATGCACCTCCTTGTCCACCCTTACTTATATGGACCAATTATATGTTACCATGTGTCTTTCTTTTCAAAAAAAAAAAAACAAAATAGAACTTACCAACCAAGGTGATAAATTTTGAAATTTTCGGCGAAATTTCATCGAAAATTTCGATTTTTGGGGGTTTCGAAATTTTAACACATAACTAACAAAATTTCGTCCTAATTTCGACGATTTTGCCAAAAATTTCAAAATTTCGGCGAAATTTTCGACTGGGGGAGGCGGAAACCAGAGGAAGAGGCGAGCTGCCTTCGTCGCCAGCCATCGCCGGAGGCAGCAGATCAAATGGCGACGTCGCCGGAGGCAGATCGAAGAGACCAGAGGGTGATTGGGCAGGGAGGAGAAAGAAGAAAGAGAAAAGATCTTGGAGAGAGAAGAGATGAGGGAGAGGAAGGAGGAAAAAGGAAGAGGGAGGAAAGAGAGGAGATGCGCGCGCAGGTGTGTCTCTCTGCAATGGCGCTAGAACTAGGAAAGATGAGATGAGAAGAAAGAGGAAGTTACGGGAAGAAAGGAAGAAAGAAAAGAGAAAGGAAGGAAAGAGAAGAAAAAGAAAAAAAAAAAAAAAAAAAAGAGGAAGTTACTGGTGGCGTACGGGAAGAAAGGAAGAAAGAAAAGAGAAAGAAGGAAAGAGAAGAAAAAGAAAAGAAAAGAAAAAGAAAAGAAAAAAAAAAGAAAAAAAAAAGAAAAAAAGAAAAGAAAAAAGAAAAGAAAAAAAAAAGAAAAAAGAGGAAAAAAAAAAGTTTATTGTTAATTGGGATTTGGGCCGTTTGGACAATTAGAAAGAAAAAAAATAGTTTGAGATTTTGTTTAGTTGTTTTAAACCCTAAACCCTAATACATTTATATATAAAAATAATTAAAAATATTTTAAAGGGCCTAAACCCTAATATCTTAGTGTGTAGATTATAAAAAATAAAGAGTATTAGAGTATATATATATATATAGGATTTAATGTATGAATTATAAAATATGAATATATTAATTTCATTTATTCATTGTAATAATTTTATTTAACAGTATTTACCTCCAGCGCGCATTATATTCATCACATATCACATGAAACCTACTAGATAATTTGGTTTCTTCAATATTTTTTATCAATGTATTAGATAATATGTTAAATAAACATATAGTAAAGTTTCATTCAAAATTTCCGTATTTTGATAGCAATTTCCGTCGTTTCCGTCGAATTTTTGTCGAAATTTAAAAATCTTCGAAATTTCCGTCAAAATTTCCATCGAAATTTCCATCGAAATTTTCTCGAAACCCGAAATTTTATTCCTTGTTACCAACATAAAGAAATTTTTCACATTCACCGAATAAAAACCTAAAAGTTAGTACCTTCTGCAATATGTCTTCTCTTCTCCAAGCCAAAGTAACTTCAATTCCGACACAGCCATCCGCGACTAGAGTGGAGGTTATTTTCTGAAACCCAACGCTTTTATAACCAGTAATATTTGAGATGGAAGTCAGAAAATTAAACAACCATGGTTGATATTCTAGAACAGAGTATGGGCTTGCATGTGCTTAGAATGATAGCTTTGGCTCTTGAATGGAACATTGATGGCTTTGTTTATCCTTGAATTTTGAGGTTTTTTGGTTTGTCAATCTGCATATGAATAAAAATTTTCAAAAACTTAAGATATAAATTAGGGAATTGGGGTATGAGTTTATAATTTCAACTTCTGCAAACTTATAATTTATTCATTCTATCATCGATCAAACTTATTTTATTCTTTGTTTTTATTTGTCTTTTGGAATTTCTTTTCACCAAATATTAATGGTTTCTCTCTTAATTAATTAATATTTTAAGCGTAAATTAGCTAAATTTACTTTTGTGGAGCAGAATGAAGTTGTTAAGCTAATGATATTATTCATTAGGTGTTATATATCAATATTTCAGTAAGCTAGCTCAGGTATGCGTGTAAATGAAGTACTCGATCTATATATTGTGTCTAAAGTCTAAACATTACACACTATCTTTTATTTTGAGAAAGTACACAAAATCTTGTATATATGATAATGTTTTCCTACCATATATATGACATGTTACGTTGTTAATTAGATTGTTAATATGAACTATATATTTAATAAAATAAAAATTGCCTAAATTAACGGTCTAACAAACACTATTCCTTAAAAAAAAACTTCATAAATATTATATATATTTATAAATCTATAAATCCGAGATGTGTTATTATATGAAGAAATTAAACTTGGGATTTCATTAAAAGTCATAATTGAATTGATACACGACAAGTTCCAATTCCTTTGTTTAGTATTATTAACTAAAAATTCTTAAATTTTTGCGTGCGGAAAATTGTGGAATTTGAAAGGCTAATTACAATTTTAAATTGCTCCTAAATAGGTGTCATTTTCAAAATTCTAAAATACAACATACTTACGTACCACTACCATCACCACCACCATCGTCATTACCAACACCACTGCCACTACCTCCACACCAAAACCGCCATGACCACCCTCAATGACATCACATATATGATATTACCACCACCCTTGTTGCCACCAGCAACACCACCACCCTTATTGTCGTCGCCGCCACCACCACACTTTTGTCACCATCGCTATCATTGCAACCATCACCACCCGCACTACCTTCATACCACTGTTACCATTATCATAATCTCCACTTCCATTGTTGTTGTCAGTACCACCACCATCCTATCTCTACCACAATCACTACCATCTGTATTAATTTTAAATTTTATTGTGCAAAATAAATTAGCCAAACAACAATCTTTTTAAACTAAATAACTTTATATTTTATTTTTAAAATTCTGTCAAATACTGGACCCGGAGCCAAATATTGGACCCGGGATCCGAAATGGTGACCCGGTGGAACAACATCTTCTACCTGATCTGCATCGTGGGCCTCTTCCTGGACCCGCTCTACTTCTTCCTCCCGACCATCAACGGAGCCGCCTGCATGGAGATCAACATCAGCCTCAGCATCTTCGTCACCTTCTTCCGTACCGTCGTCGACTTCTTCTACATTTTCAACATCGCCATCAAGTTTGGGATCGCTTTCATTGCCCTGGGCTCTCGCAAATTCGCCCGCAAACACCTCGTTAAGGATCCCTGGGCCATCGCCATTCACTATCTCAAAAAAGACTTCTCCATTGACCTCGCCGCCTCTCTACCCCTTCCCCAGGTCCATTTTCATTCTTTCCACGAATTCATTTTCAAAATGAATTAATCTTTTCTCTATTTGCCTTCACAATTATTGCTGTGTTTTATTAATTGAGGGGGGGGGGGGGTGCGACGGGCCAGGGGGAAGAGAGGTTGGGGTTAGGTGGGAGGGGGGTGCGACGGGCCAGGGGGGTTGGGTTTAGAGGGGAGGGGCGGTGGCCTGGGTGGGGAAAGGGTGGGGGAGGAAGGGGAGGGAGAGTGCTAGGTGGGGGTTGGCTTTTTTTTTTTTTTTTCAATTTTATATAATTTTAATGGTTTTTTATTTTATTTTTTTATTAATTTTGGTTTAGTGGCTATTTTTAAATGTTAAATTAATATTTAATGGTGGGGTCTGCGTGTGCCACGTCAGCGCCACGTAGGCATTTAACGGTCTTCCTAACGGTCAGACTAACGGAGGTATTCAATTGACAAAAAACATAAGTTGATGTACCCTAATGAAAGTTTTTAAATCAGAGGTACCCAACTGATAAATGATGTATAGTTGAGGTATATATATGTAATTAACCCTAAAAAATTAGAAGACACAAAAGGGAAAAATTTTATGTACAAATGTACGAACATGTATATAGCATAATAAAACATTTTTAACTCTTTAATTTTGACCCGTTCACTTTTATATACTAAAATATAAATTTGTAAACTATGAGTGATATCTATATGTATTTATAGATGTCCATAAAATAGACAAAATTTCCAAAAATGAGACACATTGTGTCATTGTGTGGTAGGGATAAAAAGAAAAAAAAAAAAGGATAGTAAGGACAAAGTATGTAGAAGGATATTTGTGCCTAATATAATTGGAAAATTTCATTAAATAGCCCTTTTTAAAACAATAATATCTTTTCTAACTCTTCCCCCCCCCCCCCCCCAATCTTTATTTTTTATGACTCTTTGGCCACTTTTCGGACAAAAATACCCCTTTAGTTGCCACATGGTTGACATGTCGACACTCTGTTGACTAAAAAATTAATTTTTAAAAAATGTAAAAAAGGTAAAAAATGATGAATATGATGAATTAGCTGTAGCACCATCTAAAGTGGTTGTAGCACCATGTGTCGACCATCATTTGTTGACAATTTGTCAACCATTTGTCGTCGATGATCAAATTTCAGATCTGAAACAACAAAACCATGTCGAAATTTTATGGAATAATATATCCAAATAGGAGTTTGTTAAACTCATATCTAAAAATGAAAAAATTGACAGACTAATCTGAAATTATTAAGGACCCGTTTGGTAATGTTTTGCGATGTTTTCTGTTTTACAAAATCAAAATCTTTCCTAATATGCGTTTGGTGGGGCGTCTTTGGAAAACACGGAATATTATTTTTCGGATACGAAATTAAAACACAGCATAAAAACTGAGAACGACTTTTATATGTTCTCCATGTTTTTGAAGAATACTGAGACACCTTTTGCAAAACAGGAGATTTCAGTACTCATACAGTTTCTTCTATCTTTTGCTTTCTTCTAACTCTTGAGCATGATAAATTTGTTAGCTTTGACAATATACCTTGCTGCTAAATTGCCCAATCTTAGAATTCTTCAAAACTACTAATTTAGATCTTCAAAATAACTTGAATGGAAAGTGCATCTGCAACATGGAATTGCTTCCTGATGGTCTTACAAGTTTATCTCAAAGAAGCAACCATGGAAGTTGCAGTTAAAAACTTTTGGGAGGAGGAGGCGAAAGTTGACATGCTCTCTCAATTTGTGGATTTTTTTTTTTTTTTTTTTGTTGTACGTCTAATTTGTTGAATTACCAACCAATGGAGGCAAAAAGGAGAACAATGAAACAAAGAAGAAGGTTGAGGAATCTACAAGCATCCTTTTCAGTTTTTCTTTTGTTATGGTTCTTTAGGATTTTTATATATTTTTTAAAAATGAGTGGGTTTAGGATTAATATAATTTAATATAGAATCTTTCAATGATGGTTATTTATTTTAAATCCTTTTTTGGAATAATTTAATATTAGTTTGAATTTATTTTCGACATTTTCAAGTTTGGTAACTAGACACGTTTTCAGTATTTCTTTTCTCATAAAACTGTTCTCAAATAAGTAACTAGCTAGACACATTCTTAATTGAATCTTAAAAATATTTCAATTTATCATTTTCATTTTATAAAATCGTTTTCTGAAAACAATTATACAAAACGTTACCAGACAGGCCTTGTCGACTATGTGCCGATCATTTATCAGATCTAAAACAACAAACTCAGATCAGAACAACAAACCCAATGCCACCATATGAGAAAAACAAACCCAATGCCCAGATCGGAACAACAATCTTCCCTTTTTTTACATAGACCACATAAAGTCTATAATTAAAAAATTTTGGATGTGCCATCGAAATAGGTATTGACTTTAATTTGCCGGCGAAGTCATTGCCATGCCCTCCCAAGTACACCTTCACGAATGACGACAACCCTCCAAACCCATCATCACGTGCTTGTCTTTGTCTCTAGAACAAGAGGATTTGCAAAGCTAGCTAGGTTTGGCTAGCTAATTAACAAACCCAACAAATTAAGAGAAACCCGAGAGGGAGCGTTGGGTGAGAGAGAGAGTTCGGGGCCAGAGAGAGAGTTTATATTTCAGATCTGGAACGACATCAAAGAAGACCTAGAAGACCAAGAAAAACCCGAGAGGGAGAGTTGGGTGAGAGAGAGAGAGAGAGAGAGAGAGAGAGAGAGAGAGAGAGAGAGTTCGGGGAGAGATCGAGAGAGTTTATATTTCAGATTTGGAACATCAAAGAAGAAGAAGAGGATTTGATGTGGGTGAGAGAGAGAAGAGCATTTTTGTCCGAAAATAGGCCAAAAAGCTATAAAAGATAAAGATGAGAGAGAAGGGCTAGAAAAGATATTGTTGTATTAAAAAAGGCTATTTAATATAATTTCCCAATATAATTCAAGCAAAGCTACAACTTTAGTTAGATGGTTCATGGAAGGCCCTAAAAATCGTACCCTTAGATGGGTAACAACACTAATTATCAAGCTGTTCTTATGTGTTGAAGCTGCCGGAAATGCTTCTGGGCTGCTGCATTATTTCTTGGAGAAGAAGCAACAACATTTTCCTCATAACCTTTCTTCATGTTCTCTCCAGAAATTGGAGTCACCTCTGAGAGAGACGAAGAAAATAGGTGAATAAGAGTACCCACTACACAACCCAGAAGGGGAAGAGAGGAGCATAAAATTGCAGCCTCTCTGATATTCATAGCTTATATGGTTTCTGAAGTTTTGGTTACTTGGAGTCGGACTGAACAATAGCTTTGGTATTTTGGGTATACTTATAATGGTGAGTGGGGTGGACTTAGTGTCCTTTCAAGACCATTTAAGCGTAGCAACCAAGTCGGGAAAAGTCTCTGGTTGCAGAATGTCAAGCCACTCAAATTGACCCTCACAAAGAAAAATTGCAATAATAGAGAATCAAAATTCAAAAGTGACCCCCAAGTAATACGAAGTTTCAATTGATAACGACATGGTGACCTTCCATATGTTTGTCTGCCTTATCCAGATGTCACTTTAGTGAATATTGAAATCAAAATGATGTGTACTAAAATATTGAAAGGCCAAATTGTTTATATCAAATGTGTCTGACTGCTGACTAATTAGTATACAGCTTCTAGCCTGACCGTCACTGATCAAGTCTACATCAAGAATTTTACCTGCATCTTCTGATAATATACAGCAACCACTTGAAAATTCAAGTTTCTCTGCTGCTGTTTTGATAAGCTCTTCAATGGTGGGAGGTAGCCATAACACAATTCAGAATCGTATTATTGAAGAGCTAGCTAGCTTCTGAATAAAAGTAAACTACTTAATAAGAAATCCTAAATTCTGGAGTCCGATCACAGCATATATAAATTATCAAAGCCAAAAGTACTAGATTATAATCCCAAACTGTGACTAATTAAAAACAAAAAATTAAGAACTAATTAATGTTAAATAGGACTGACTAGCTAATTAAACTCCCCAGATATTGTTGAAACCAACAACATGAACTCCTCAAGGCATCCTGTTATGGATCAGATGCTCGTTGACATTATCGAACGGATGATCCTCCGTTTGATGATCAGGTGGAGCAAGTGCTTGAGGCGAAATGCTCGGCAACACCGGATACTGCATGTACGGCGATGGCAGGGGCTGCATGAGCCTTGCAGCGGCATAGTGGCTCATGGAGGAACCAGGGATATTGAACATCAGCATGTTCTCCATCGTCGTGGTTGTTGTCGAAGCTCGAATCATCAAATGATCATTGAAGGTTGGATACCCCATTAATGGAGGAGGAGGAGTAGCATTGTTGTACTGAGGATTACTGCTGGAAGCCCCTGCACTCATGAATTGAAGGCTATAGTTGTAGTTGTAGTTGCAGTTTGAATTACTAGCACTCATCATCGGAGTCAAATTGGAGTCCAATTGCACCGTTTGATCCGACTGCTGGTGATGATCAAATGACGAGAAGGGAAAGGACCCCATATTTATCAAAGAGCTATAAGACTTCACGTCCTCATCCTCATCCTGCACATAAGTATAGTTATTACAAGGCTTCAATTCACTTGCTTCGGCATGATGATCATGATTGACACCTAGCAACAGTTTCGATGTCGAATCGGGCACGAAATTATAATCATTACAAGGCCTGAATTCGCTCGCTTCACCATAGTTATGATTGCCACCACCTAGCAATAGTTTGGATGCTGAATTTTGCACCACAAGGCCCTCCTCATCATCAGCATCAGCATCAGATCCTTTCCTCAAATCAAAATACATCTTCTTCTCAGATTCAATCTTAGCATCCAAGCCATGCAGCAGTGACTCAAGTTGATCTCCTGTCAAACTGTCGATGCCTTCATCCCACGTCGGGTACTTGGCCTCGTACATCTCCCGGCGTGCCCTGGCAATGTCGGCGACAGCCTTGTTCATTCGATCCTCCAATAGGTCGGACAGTTGGACAGTTTTCTTAGGCGGCCTGTGCATGGTGCTGACCTTGTACTTGTCGATAATGCGGTTGACCTCGTCCGGGTTTTCGGGCCAGGTGTGGAGCTCCATGGGGCGATCTGACTGTTCTGGGCCACAGATGATCATGCACACGTCTGTGTCGCAGAGAGTGGAGAGCTCGTAAGCCTTCTTCATCATGCCCTTCCTTCTCTTCTGAAACGTTGTTCTGCGAGTTTTCTCGTTCGGAATCAGCTCCATGTTCAGCCTTCCACGACCCATCTAAATAAGAAAAATGAGAATATATATATATATATATATATATATTCTTTTATGACAATATGAGATTATTACAAAGAATATAACATGTTATGTATAAAAAAACAAGACCAAAGAAAAAAACAATTGTATCATTTTCTTAAATAGCCTCAATTTTTTAAAAACCAAATAAGAAAAAAAATTAAAAAAACCGTACCTTTGTCATGACCATCTTCTTCTTGAGATGAAGTACATTCGCACACCAATTAATTTTTGAAAAGAAATTCGTAGAACCAATACAAAAGAAGGTATATATTTCCAATATCTTATATATATATTATTTACAAAACCATTTAATACTAAGAAAAATTGAAAGAACTACGATCACATGTATGTGCATTTCTTCTTTTTATCGATCTCTCAATATATAATAAGAAAGACAGATATAAAGAATATATATACTCAAATGATCACTCAAAATAATTGTAGCAAGGAAGGAATTAGAAATCTAAACTGAGAAAACTAAGCAAAGAACATGCTATATATATATATCTTTGAATTAATGAAACAAGAAGAATTGGTTTAGCAAGATAAATTCAGGCACACGTGAAAATTAAAGAATGAAGAAGGTAAACAAAATAATAAATAAATATCTTACAAATACAAATTAAATAAAGAAAGAAACCAGATCTCAGAAACACAGTCCAAGGGGAACAAAATGTTAAATGAACCAGAAAAAAAAAAAAAAAAAAAAGTGATTAAACCCTTAAAAAAAACCACCCAAGAAAAAATGTCAAAAGCTACAACCGACACTATACCTAATAAAAACATAAAGCAATAAAATAAAAATAAAAAAATAAATTAAACAACAATATTAATTTCACATCCATTCTTACAGACATCTCTTAGAACAATAACATTTCATATGCATCCTCACAAGTAATCAAAGAATAATACTACTTTACAATAAAATTAATGGCGATCTATAAGAACAATAATAATAAAAATAATAAAAGGGTTTAATATTTTGCTCCCACATGGCCAGGAAACCCATTTAAAGAGAGATTTAGAATATAGATGTGCAAACACAGATATGCAGGAGCCATATATAGGCCATGAAATTAAAGAAACAACCATATATGCATCATGCATGAATGAATGAAGTAAAGAGAATTAGAGAGGGTAGTAATTGAACAAAGGTACGTACCTTAGTTAATTACTTCAATGGCTTCTAACAACTTTTGCCGTTTCGAAAAGAAGATGGGGATGATCTTATACTAGAGTAATTCATTCCTTTACCTATAGCTTTATAGAAGAGGATTCGGGTTTGCCATTTATTGCAGAATCTCCACAATCTCATTGTTTAAGAGCTCAATCATATTTCCTGATTCTTCTGGATAAGCTAAATAAACTTAATTGACTCTAATTTACATTATTACATACCATATATAAATTAATATCAAATCCGAATCAATTAGCCATTATAACAATTCCATTAGTCTGTTTTTTTTTTTTTTTTTTCTAGTAGTATTCCTTCTTGTACATTTAATCTGAATATTGAGCACTCTCTTGTACATGTTCTGAAGCCGTTTGGCTCACTTATTTTCTCCATGAATTAACTTGGCCAACCACTTAATTTCCTTTCCTATTATTATGTTTTGTGACAATCTCAGTGCAACTTACATGGCTGCTAATCATGTTTTCCATGCTAGAACATGTCACATTGAATTTGACTATCACTTTATATATATCAGAGAACGTGTGGCCTTGGGAATCAAGCATATTATTTCTACATATGTTGGATAGAACTTTAATTGTATTCAAGTTAATTGATCAATCTTTAAAAGAAACACACAAAAAAATTGAAGTTATGGAATGTGCATATATGCTTCTTTGTATATATGATATGTATATAATAGACCTAGTAGTAGTTGTATACTCATATATATATTATAACAAAATTAGAAGCTCTTATGTCAATTAATTGACATTTATTAGTGTACATGCATGTCATCATTTTTAATTTTTTTGAATATGATAAATAAAATAAATGATTTTAAAATTTATTTTACAACCCTTAATGATAAATAAACCCACATAAAAGGTTGCAATGACAAATATGTCCACTTTTTTACAACTAATTAAGCCCACTTTATAACAAGTTCTGTATTTTTTGTGCCGAGCGCTAGGTGTTTTTTTCTTCTTTAAAACTAGATAGATTGCCACTGTTAAACAGTAGCAATTATTACCACTGTCAAATAGTGGCAATTAGTAACAATCATTATTACGATATAACGCGGATGAATGTGATTCCATAAGCTCCAATTTTCTGTTTTATGTTGTTTTCATTAGTTTTTGACATGTTTTTGTAAGAAAAAACATAAGATATAGCCATAAATATTATTTTCAAACAATTTCAAATAACTACTGTTGCACAGTGGCAATTGTGGAGCACTCGGTGAACAATATCGAGCGCTCGATACTGTTCACCGAGTACTCGGTGGGTTCCGTGTCGCTTGCATTTCAATAAAGTGAACCGGGCTAGGAGCACATTGTAGCGCGTGGACTGGATTATCAACCTTATTTTTCAACTGGACTTAAAAAATTTAACCCTATTAAATATATGTTACTTATCTCCTATGAATGAATTTGAATAATTGTTCGGATAAAATATGGGTAAGGAATTTACATGGGTATATTATTTTTGGTTGACTTTTAACTCGGTTCCATAGGGTATAAAATGGCTTCTCGAGAGTGCATGTTAGGTTTTGATTTTGGAATTTTGGGCCCAAAATTTTAAAAACCAAATATAAAGCCAACAAACTAGGTGTCAAGCCACTTCGATCAATAAAATTAGTGAACACGAAAATTTTGTTGGGTACATTTTCAAATGACAATTAACTTGGGTGAAATTAGAGTATGATTAAATTCAAGAAATTGCCTACGCATTAGATAGATTGCAATCCGGGTAGTGAGATAATTTTCATTTATTAATTGGAAAATATAAACATGAATTTCTATATAATTAGATTTGTGTGTAACAAATTTTAAAGAAGGGACTGCAATCAAAAATTAGAAACACACAAATACTTAATTAGTCTAAGATTAAAGATGATGAGGCATTAGATCCAAAAATCCCCTAATTTCAATTTGGTCATCGTATATATGTGGTCATGTACTTAGTACTTTTAGTGGAAATCAGTGCCAAGGCCCAACCTTATAATGAGTTTTTAGTTTTTTACGGCACCGGGGCAACCGTGTCACCTTACATGGAAAGAGCAACGTCGAGAAAAAACCCCGCGAAACTGGTTTTCTATGTTCCACTCCTTTATTTCTGCCATTATTCTCCTCTGCGTCATTAATAGTACTCTGTACATTTTGTTCTGTGAGAAAAGAGAACAAAATAAATCACTTGTGTTAACGTACAAACCCTAGCATTCAAACCTATAATCTATCACGTCTCCACCTGTCCAAGTGTCATATGAGGTAAAGTTCATTGGCAACAAAATAAATCAGTTTAATTGTTTTAGTTAAATATCTAAAATTTATAGTTTCAGCTAATACATGATTGGCCCTCATGGTTTCAGCTAATGAATCAGTAAATGAGCATTAATTTCGAACCCTCACAAATTAATGAGCGTTCCAAAGCCTGTTAAAAATTTCTCAATTTTAGTTTATGATGTGGATTTGCCATACTTTTGTGTCAACTTGAAATTTGGTGGTTTTTGTAGTGAAAAAACAACAAATAAAAAGCAACTTGTATCTTGTTTCATATAGAATGCAATGCGTGTAGCCTAATAAAAATAAATAAATAAAAAATGAAATTTTTTTTAATAATAATTCATGAAACGCATATAAAAAAAAAAGCTATCTCACTGGTTTGTGTGGCCTCATATAGCTCAAGTGCAAAGGTCTCGAAGAGATTGTAGAATGCAATGTTAATGATGACTAGGCCTAAAAGAAGAAAAATCTTTGCGGATTTCATGTCCAGGATTGAATGGGGCACACGGTGGCTCTCTCTATATATAGAAACCGAGAGAGAGAGAGAGAGAGAGAGAGAGAGAGAGAGAGAGAGAGAGAGAGAGAGAGAGAGAGAGAGAGTCCAAAAGTTGTCTTTGGTTTTGCTTAATAGGTTATTTCCACAAATTTTAATTATATTTCTTAGAAGAGAGCCTTTTGGTAATCTTAGAAGATTGTTGACAAATATTTAATTCTGATCAATCCAATCAAAATTTTTTTTTTCTTTTGGGTGAAAATCCAATCAATCTTTTGAGATATCAATAAATTTGAATTGTGGCCTTTTTCAATATTAATTTATTAACCCATCAAAGCATTGAAATACCCAAGGGACGGTGTAATGGACTAAGCAAAATGCATAAAACGAGCCACAAAATTATAAAGGTGAAACAAAAAAGATGGTATAAACTTAGTGTTCTTAAGCAAAGGAGATTACTTGTAGAGCCGATATTTGAAAAAAAAAAAAAAACTAATAATTATCCATATAAGCCTGACAATTTCCAAAATACTCAAAAAGATTATGAATCAATTTCATTAATTTAATGACAAAACTTTGGTACTTTCTCAGTTTAGGTTTTTAGATTTAAGGGTCTCCAAAAGATTAAATTTTAATATAAATTGATAACAATTCATAAAGAGTGCTGTTATTTGCATACTTTTTTTTTTTTGCACACTCCACTTAAAAAAAAAAAAATCAAAGGGAAAAGACCAAACACACCCCTTCATTTACACACCCCCTCCCTGCCCCTCTTTCTCTCTCCCTGAAACCAGCCCGACAGCCCCTCCTCCCCCTCCTCTTTCTCTCTCCTTCTCCTTTTCCTCTCTCCATTTCTCTGTCTCCTTCCCTCTTCGCTGCACCACCCATCTCTTCCCTCTCTCTCTCTCTCTCTCTCTCTCTCTCTCTCTCTCTCTCTCTCTCTCTCTCTTTCTCTCTCATATCTCCCTTCTCTCTTCCCTCCTTTTCTTTATTGTTGCAGCTGGTTCGGTAGACAAACACAGAACGAAACTAACTGTTTCGCCAGATGACTGTCGAACGAACCCACCAATTTTGACAGATGGCTTCCGAATGAACTCACCAATTTCGACGGGTGACTGCCGAACGGCCTACAAAGCACATCCTCTTGGTTGGCACGGTGGCATGGTGTGCTAGTTGGGCCGAGCTGGACAGGCACGAGCTCATTTGCGTCAGCGGCGTGGTCAACTGCTGGGGCTTCTTGGTTGCACTAGGGGAGGGTGGTGCTACGGGGAGGAGAGAGAGGATGAGAAGGTACATGGAAGAGGAGAGAGAGAAGGAGAGGAGAGTGGTGTGAGGAGAATGGTACGAGGAGGGTGGTGTTGCACGCCATTTAGAGAAGAGAGGAGAGAGAGAGAGAGAGAGAGAGAGAGAGAGAGAGAGAGAGAGAGAGAGAGAGGGAAATGAGAGTGGTGCTGTGTGGTACCGAGAGGTGGTGTTGTGCTGCATGCATAGAAGAGGAGAGAGAGGAGAAGGTTGGGGAAGTGTGTGGGTGTGTGTTGATAGAGAAAGGGAGATAGGGAAGGAGAGAGAGGGGGAAAGAGAAAGATGGGGTGTGTGGGTGCGTAATGAAATGGGGGTATTTTGGTAATGGTTTGGGTGTGTGTTGAGAGATTTTGAATTTGAGGTGAGTGTGCGGGGTACGGTGTGTAGGAGAAAAAAAGAGAAAAAAGGTGAGCAAAAAGAAAAAAAGAGTACTTGTGCAAATAACAGCACTCATTCATAAACTAATTTTAGGACATTGGCTACATATACACGCCATCATCCAACTTTTGACTATTTTGCATGTCAGCCTTTTTTTTATTCATTGAGTGGTTATATTCCCACCCCATTGTCTTATTTTCTCACCCACCTTACTTTTACACCCCTCATTAAATTTGAAAAAAAAATATAAAACACTCTTAACACCCCTCATTATTCCTATAATACCCTTTGATATACCAACTTAAACACTAACTCGATCAATAAACACTTTTCCCACCAGTCTTAATTTGATTATGTGTTAACTAATTAATTAATAGATAGTATTAATTCTGGAACAAATAGTAGCAGTAGGATTGATATGCGATATTCTCTATTATAGCTATAAGGAAGAAGACAATGATCGGAAATGATCATATGGTATCGTCTCGGTTCCAGAATTAATACTCATTATTAATTGGTGGATGAATTTAGCATTAAAGATGGATGCAATTCTATAACCACCATTAATTGCATTATGGGTGGATGAATTTAGCAATACAAATGGATGCAATTCAACTCTTGGTTCCAGGAAATCTTTCAATTGGAGATGATCCATGAATGAAAACTCTCTCCATTCACCGGTCTCAAGAGAAAGCAACTCCTCCCGTAATTTGAATAAATCATTCACCTAGCTATTCTCTTAATTTCATGGTCGTTTTACCCAAGAGTTGAACTCACGTGGTTGTCCTACTCAAAAAAGAAAAAAAAAAAAAGTTGAAAGCATCTCACAAAAAGAATTGTTTTGCTTACCTTTTCACTAGGTGAATTCTCTCTGACGTCAATTTGATTGTCCATCACCCGAAAATAGTATAATCAAAAGAATAATGATATGAGAAAAGAAGAGAAAAAGATTTTAGGGTTTATGGAGTTTAGGTTGTTATAAGGAGGTGGGTGAGTAGGGAGGGGTGGGTAGAGTGGTGTAATCAAAAGAATAATGATATGAGAAAAGAAGAGAAAAAGATTTTAGGATTTATGGAGTTTAGGTTGTTGTAAGGAGGTGGGTGAGTAGGGAGGGGTGAGTAGAGTAGATCTTTTTTTTCTTTTTTGGTCAAGGGGTGAGTAGAGTAGATCTTTTTTTTCTTTTTTGGTCAAGTTCTTAGAGGTCATTTTACAAAAGGATAAATTTGTCATTATTTTTTTCATTAAAATATGGTGGGAAAATAAGACAAGGGAGTAGGCATATAACCATTTTTTTTATTGAAAGATATAAGTATATAACCACTCTTATTCATTTCCATTTGTTCCATTTGTTACCCATATTGCCCTTTTCCACTTCTTTTTTTTTTTTTTTGTTATTGATTGTGCAAAGCTCCAAAAAAATATTATTTATTAATTAATATCCATGATTTTTAGGGGATTGATTATAATTCGTATAATGACTTATTTATAACTGTTCATTATAGCAACTTCATTTAGTTCAAAAACCAAATTTTACATTTATTTCCCTGATTTAGTTTTTTTTTTTTTTTTTTTTTTGAGTTAGGAAGAAGAGGGATCGAACTTGGGTGCAAAGTGGGCAATTCTACGGCCTTTCTAATTGGGCTACTCAACAACTGCATTTTCCTGATTTAGTTTAGGTTGCTTATTTCAAATTTCAAATTTTTTCAAACCTATAACTAGCTAGAAACCTGCTAACTCTTTTTATTTTGTTACCTTCTTTCTCTCTCTCTTTTTTTTTTTTTTTTCTGACCACTTGTTTGGACCCAAAAATAGGAAAAATTATAGGGTACAACCGATATACCGCTACGTAGTATAACCAATTCAACGTGTAAGGGTATTATTGGACGATGTGTTTGTATTAGTAGGATATAGTATTAATAACATCCACCTATATTATAACACATAAACTGGTTATATCACGTGTCAATATATCGATTATACATAATAATTTCTCCAAAAATAAGAAAAGTGCCTGAGCATTATTTTAGTCATTGGTTGAAATTGCTACAACAATAGATGGCAAATAATAGTGAACTAGAATAGATGACACTATAATGGGAATAATGATAGAGGAAATATATGTAGATGGTTGCATAATATGAATTGCATCTAGATGATTAAAAACCCACAAATAAAAAAAATTCAAAATTGAGCTCAAATTATAATTTGCAATATCATCTCTCATACACATCAATCCATTTTTTGGAATCTGAATCAGTCCTCCTCAGACACATAAGATTTCATAGAGTCCAAACTATACCCATACCCAAATCCTTGCCCAAACCCAAATCCTAACCCGACCCCACAACCCACACCAACCCCAAACACCAGCTGTAGGTGGTTCCATGGCCAGCCACCATGCCCTATTCCTCCAACCAATCCGAATCCCACTCCAGCACCACACCCAATCCCAGCTCCAGCTCCAGGCCCCAACACTGCCTTCGTCTCTTTTTTCTGGCTGCTCTGAAAAAGTTCAGTGATGGATCTGCTTGGCTTCCAATTCCAGAAGGGTTCGGTCTCAGCTGTGATGCTTTTAGATTGGGTTTTCATGGTTCAATGGTTGCTGAAGTTTTGGTTACTTGGAGTCGGATTGAACAATAGCTAGCTTTGGAAGATGCTTTGGTATTTTGGGTATACTTATAATGGTGAGTGGAGTGGGTATTTTGAACAATACTTACAATAGCTTTGTGTCCTTTCAAGAACATTTAAGCGTAGCAACCAAGTCAGGAAAAGTCTCTGGTTGCGAAATGCCAATCCACTCAAATTGATTCTCAGAGTGAAAAAATGCAATAATAGAGAAAAAAAAAAAAAAAAGTGACCCCCAAGTAATACGAAGTTTCAATTGATAACGACATGGTGCCCTTCGATATGTATTTCGTTATGCCTCATTCAGATGTCACTTTTAGTGATTGAACACAAAATGATGTGCATGGCCTTACATGGCTCTAGTGCACTAGAATAATGTTACTAGCATCATCACTTAAAAAGAATATTTATGCAAACTTGTCTGCACAAACCAATAATTAGAGCACGTAACTGTACCTGTAGCCTACTTTGTGACCAATTATTTCGGGTTTTATAACTTATTTTTGCATAATTTTTATATGATTGTAACGAAGAGATTCATAGTTTCAAAATAAGTATAAAATTGATAATTTTGGTGGAAATTTGATGGGTCAAAAGCTGGGGTGAAGTTGAGATAAAAACTGAAATACATTTATTTATTTGCAAGTTTTTGAACTTGAGATATGAACTTGAAAAACATGGTAAAGTTGAGGTACTACATTAAAATGAAGCCTTTTAGTGGTGTGTCACGTCATCAGATAACGGCCTTTTTGACGGTCAGACTAACGGAGATACCTAACTAACACGATTTCGTAGTTGGGATACCTTATTGCAACTTTTTGAACTTGAAATACCAAGTTGAAAAGTAGTGTATAGTTGAGGTATACAATTGTAATTAACCCATATATATAGTATGGACATTGAGAGAGCTAGTTATACATGTTCACTCAACACGAATTATGATTTGATTGGTTTTATCTCACAAACCTTAACAATGACATGTACTAATGCAGAGATTTATAAACACCAACTCAATCAATAAACACTCTTCCCATCAGTCTTAATTTGATTATGTGTTAACTAATTAATTAATGGATAATATTAATTCTGGAACAAATAGTAGCAGTAGGATTGATATGCGATATTCTCTATTATAGCTATAAGGAAGAAGACAATGATCGGAAATGATCATATGATATCGTCTCGGTTCCAGAATTAATACTCATTATTAATTGATGGATGAATTTAGCATTAAAGATGGATGCAATTCTAGAACCACCATTAATTGCATTACGGGTGGATGAATTTAGCAATACAGATGGATGCAATTCAACTCTTGGTTCCAGGAAATCTTTCAATTGGAGATGATCCATTAATGAACTCTCTCCATTCACCGGTCTCAAGAGAAAGCAACTAATCCCGTAATTTGAATAAATCATTCACCTAGCTATACTCTTAATTTCATGGTGGTTTCACCCAAGAGTTGAACTCACGTGGTTGTCCTACTAAAAAAAAAAAAGTTGAAAGCGCGCATCTCACAAAAAGAATTATTTTGCTTACCTTTTCACTAGGTGAATTCTCTCCAACGTCAATTTGATTGTCTATCACCCGAAAATAGTATAATTAAAAGAATAATGATATGAGAAAAGAAGAGAAAAAGATTTTAGGGTTTATGGAGTTTAGGTTGTTGTAAGGAGGTGGGTGAGTAGGAAGGGGTGTGTAGAGTAGATCTATTTTTTTTTTAGTCAAGTCCTTAGAGGTCATTTTACAAAAGGATAAATTTGTCATTATTTTTTTCATTAAAATATGGTGGGAAAATAAGACAGGGGAATAGGCATATAACCATTTTTTTTATTGAAAAATATCACCACTCTTAATTATTCATTTCCAATATTTGTTCTATTTGTTACCCATATTGCCCTTTTCCACTTTTTTTTTTTTTTTGTTATTGATTGTGCAAAGCTCCAAAAATTATTATTTATCAATTAATATCCATGATTTTTAGGGGATTGATTATAATTCGTATAATGACTTATTTATAGCAGTTCATTATAGCAAGTAGGGCTGGGAAATCCAATCGAAAAATCGAAAAAACAACCGAAGTGGCGATGCTCCGAACCTAGGGTGGCGGTGCTCTACTGCACCAATGCTTGTCGGTGGTGGTGACAGTTTGAAAATTCCGCAACCGTCGGTGATCGATACCGAACCAACACTTCTTCTTCTTCTTCTTCTTCTTCTTTGATTGCAGTTCGACTAGTTCTTCTTCTTCTTTTCTTCGATCTGGTTTCTAGGTCTTTGTCTTCTTTCTTTTTTAGGCCTTTATCGTTTTTTTTTTTTTTTTTTTTGTAATCAACTCAAACCCAAAGTTTGGCACCCCTAATAGGCTAATACCCAACCTTCCATCTCATTTTGATCCCAGCAATCATTCCCACCATCTCAGCTCTCTTTCTCTCTTTGCGATCCCAGCCACCACCATCATCTCCGACGCCTTCTATGATCCCCACCACCACCACTATGAATTCCACCCTTAAACCACCGTCGCCTCCTTCTCTCCCTCTCTCTGTCTCGCTGATTTGGTGAACTTGGTTGAAGGAGGAGGGTGATGCTTGGGGTTGGGTGGGCTGCTAGGTTCCTTCATATCTTTGTGGGTTTGTTGCGATTTTGTTTCTATAAACTTCAAATTTAGGGTTTTGATTTTGGTTGTTTTGATTTTGGAGTTTTGATTTTGGTTGTTCTCTCCGAAACCAACTTCCACCGATCGACACCGAAACAGTTGGGAACCGACAACCGGCGGTTACATTTTGTGCCATTTTGCTGGTGGCGGTTCGGTGGTCGGTTACGGCTAATCGGTTCAGTAACCGAACCAATTCCACCCCTAGTTCATTTAGTTCAAAAACCATATTTTACATTTATTTCCCTGATTTAGTTTAGGTTGCTTATTTCAAATTTCAAATTTTTTCAAACCTATAACTAGCTAGAAACCTGCTAACTCTTTTCATTTTGTTACCTTCTTTCTCTCTCTTCTTTTTTTTTTTTTTTTTTTCCTGACCACTTGTTTGGACCCAAAAATAGGAAAAGTGCCTGAACATTATTTTTAGTCGTTGGTTGAAATTGCTACAACAATAGATGGCAAATAATAGTGAATTAGAATAGATGACACTATAATGGGAATAATGATAGAGGAAATATATGTAGATGGTTGCATAATATGAATTGCATCTAGATGATTAAACACCCACAAATAAAAAAAATTCAAAATTGAGCTCAAATTATAATTTGCAATATCATCTCTCAAACACATCAATCCATTTTTTGGAACCTGAATCAGCCCTCCTTAGACTCATACGATTTCATAGAGTCCAAACTATACCCATACCCAAATCCTTGCCCAAACCCGAATCCTAACCCGACCCCACAACCCACACCAACCCCAAACACCAGCTGTAGGTGGTTCCATGGCCAGCCACCATGCCCTATTCCTCCAACCAATCCGAATCCCACTCCAGCACCACACCCAATCCCAGCTCCAGCTCCAGGCCCCAACACTGCCTTCGTCTCTTTTTTCTGGCTGCTCTGAAAAAGTTCAGTGATGGATCTGCTTGGCTTCCAATTCCAGAAGGGTTCGGTCTCAGCTGTGATGCTTTTGGATTGGGTTTTCATGGTTCAAGCAAAACTATGAAGGGCCGGTTGTCGATTTGGTTCAAGTGAATGGGTTGGGTGTAAGAAATGTGACCGTTTAATTGGATAGGCATCTGACATTGCATATTTTGCCCCACTCCCACTTTTTTTATGTTTAATTTTGTTTTTGGTAGATGGTTATTTGGGACCATTGCAAAGTATTGAGAGATAGAAACAAATAATGTACTTATTCGTGGCCGAAGTTTTTTTCAATTTTCTTAGTATTAATTGGTTCTATGAAATAATATAGAAAGTATTGAAAAAATATATACCTTCTTTGTATTGGTTCTACCAATTTTTTTTGTTTTATAAAATAATAATTGGTATTAAAGAAGAAGTAAAGTCAGCTAATCTTTATACTTACCTTATGTTGTAGTATGTAAACGAGGCAATAGAGTAGCCATAGATTTAGGATCTACATTAATTCCTTGCTTGTATAAATCAAGTTTTATAGATTGTCACTGATAAATAAGTTATCGATCACAATTTCTAAAGAACAATACTTGGGTCATCCTTGGGGGTACCTTAAGGTCACCCCACCTCTCCAAATTCTGATTTCGGCAATGTCGGCGTATAATGGGAACCATCACTTTTTAGATCATCTATTATAGATTTTCTCTACAAAAAATTAACTCAATCGGAAATCGTTTGGTTATATAACTGTTGTCGATTAAATAAAAAAAAATCAATAGTTCGGTAAAAAAATTACTGTTTAATTGAAAATCATATATTTTTTCTATTTAATTGACAACAGTTATATAATCAAATAATTTTCGAAATCAGAATTTGGGGGGTTGGGGTGACCAAAAACAAAATTCCTTCAATGCAAAAAAGCCAAAAAACTCTAGCCGCAGCCTTTTTATTCCTCCATGGCCGACGATACAGAAGCAACACAAAAAAAGGTTCTTCAGCCAAGCTTAAGACCAACACCAACCAATACAATGATCCCAACGATCCTTTTTACCTCCACCACTCAGATCAGTCAAGGGTGACTCTTGTATCTCAATCTTTGACCGAGAAAAATTACGTCACATGAAGTTGTGCTATGACAACGACTTTGAGTGTCAAAAACAAGGTTGGATTCATGATCGGTTTGAAGCAACAGCTCTTCCTTCGCTTGCAATTGCAAGTCACAAAATAAAACAACCCACCAAAAATTTAACGTTCTTTTACCTTAAAGATTGCCAAAGCCACCTGAAATAGAACTTTTGTTCAAATTTCGCCCATGCCTACCTTAATCTACACAAATAGAATAACTGGCAATTGTTAGTCAGCAATAGTTTTTATTGTTCGCGTTTAATCAGAATGTCCTGCATTTGAAATCGTGAGCCAGCCAAATGAAACATGAAATCATTAGGGCTCATTTTCCATTTTATATATAGTAGTTGTTTTCGTGATAAACGTACAATAGAGAGAAACTTTCTTGTACAATAACATAATGTCACCTATACTTTTATATTTCAACACATAAAAATTTCTCCAATTTCAATAAAATTTATATCTCTTCGGATGCCAAGTCAGCCCTAATCTCTTTTATAGATAAGTTATTCATTAAACAATAATAATTGGAATGACATAATAAAGTAAAATTTATATCTCTTCGGATGCCAAGTCAACTTTTATCTCTTTTATAGGTAAGTTATTCTCTAAATAGTAATAATGGGAAGGGCAATACTTGGATCCCCCCAAGGGTGCACCTGCGCATCCACCCCTCCCCCTTGTTCGACTCGTTCGGCAGTGCAGGCTCAGGATCAGAACTGTTCATGTTTTAGATCACATATTAAAGATCATCTCTGTAAAAAAACAACTCAATCGGAAATTGTTTTGTTATATAACTGTTATCGAATAAATAGACGGTTTGGTCAAAAAACACTCTTTAAATAGTAAATTCAGACTGTCCATTTATTCGATAACAAATCGATTAAGTTTATTTTTTGCAGAGATGATCTTTAATAGGTAATCTAAAAAATGAAGAGTTTTGATCCTAAACCTGCACTGTCGAACGAGGATTTTTAGGAGGAGGGTGGATCTGATCTGAAAAAATTATTTTGCACACATCATTATTATTTTCCAAATAATATTAATATTATTTTTATTGAAAGACCATTTTATCCATCTAAATTTTAGTGCCTAATTTTAAACACCCTACTCACCAAAAAAATTTGTCTAAACCCCCACCCATCTATAAACTCTTTCAAAACCCCCTAAAACTTATAATCCTAAATTACCCTTCTGACGCATGCTGACGCGCGCTGACGCATGCTGACGTCACTGTAACTGTATTTTGGTGAAACTGTTTTTTTTTTTTTTTTTTTTTTTTTTTTTTTGGAATTGAAGTTTTTGCTAAAACTCAATATTTCACTAAAACTAAAATCAAACACTGAAATTGAATTTCATTACACTAAAACTGAATTTCAAAAATTCAGTTACACTAAAACTGAATTTCAAAAATTCAGTTACACTGAAACTGAATTTCAAGAATTCAATTACACTGAAACTGAATTTCAGAAATTCAGTTACACTAAATTGAAGAATTCAGTTATGAATTCACTTACTGAAACTGAATTAAGTGATAAAACAATTACACCTCGACTAAAATGCAATTACACCTTAATTAAAAAACAATTACACCTTTACTAAAACAATTACACTTCACTAAAACAGTTACACCTTTACTGAATTCCGTTTCACTAAAAAGAACACAGCAACCTTATAAAAAAAAAAACCAACAATACAACAAGTCATTGAGATGAGAGGAGTAGCTAACAATACAACGTCGTCCGATCACCTCACGCGCGACGAGTACACGACAGTCGCCACTGCCTCGATCTGTTTCTACCTGCAAATTTGATTCATCATATTTCAGAACCATAATTTCATTCAAAGTTCATTTAAAACTCATGTTTCACGAACTGAAACTATTTCAAGAACTGAAACTGTTTCAAGAACTGAAACTGTTTCACGAACTGAAACTGTTTAATCAATAAATTAAGTAAATTTGTATATACTTATAAATAATTAAAAAACCCACATTTCTATCCGATTAACATAATTAAGCTAGAACTGAATTTGGGGTGAAACTGAATTTCACAAATTGATTTATAAGTATATACAAATTTACTTAATTTATTGATTAAACAGTTTCAGTTCGTGAAACAGTTTCACGAACTGAAACTGTTTAATTTCAAGAATTTCACAAATTGATTCACAAAATCAATTTCGCAAACTGTACATTTCAAAAATGTTTGTGAATCAATTTCACAATCAGATTTCACAACATTTCACAAATAGTTTACAAACATACTTACAAATCAGTTCACAAATATACTTATAAATTAGATTCACAAGAATTTCAATCTCATTATCTAAATCAAAGAATTGATTTAACAAACATAAAGAACTCAGAGAGATGAGCATTTTCATACCAAAATCCTAACCATGGGTGGTCGAAGCCGCCGAATTCCGAGAGTGGCAGCAGCGGAGGTTGGGGTTTTCAAATTAGGGCTTTTGAAATTCGAGGCAATTGAACACAAATTTGTATACCAGTAGAGAGAGAATGTCGAGGGGAGAAGAATGGGACCGGAACCACTTCAATCCGCCGTCAGAATCGCCGGCAATGGCGGCGGTAAGTCTCGGACCTTCTCGGAGTCGATTCGCCGTCCACGGTGGTCAGTTGGAGAATCGGAGACCACCATCACACTCACCACGTCGAGAGGAAGCTTCTGGAAGTGGAGAGCAGCTGCGACGTCGCCGGAATCGCGAAGTCACCGCCGGAGATGACGATCGGACTTGAGCAGATCTGGCGTCGACGTTTAGTTTCACGGCACATGGAGGGCATAGGGAGGAAGAGGAAGGAGAGGCGAGTGTGATGGGACCGGTCTCGCCGGCAACCGTCGCCAGACGGCGGCGCACGCGCCGGCGACAGCAGCGGGGAGAGAGAGAGACGCAGAGGGGAGAGAGGCAACAGATAGGAGAGACCGAGAGAGAGAGAGAGAGAGAGAGAGAGAGAGAGAGAGAGAGAGAGAGAGAGAGAGAGAGAGAGAGTATTAGTTGGCTGAAAATGAAAATAAAACAAAAGGGGTAAAACTGGAAAATTAAAATATGGGGAGTCAAAGTTGACTGGGTATTAGTTGACTAGGGGGTTTAGGAAAATATTAAGTGTAAGATTGGGGGTTATAAGAGAGTTAGATTTTGGGTGGAGGTTATGAGAGATTTTATCTCTAACTAGGAGGTTTATAATTATTAACATTCTAAATTTCAATGGCTTTATTTTCTTTGCTTAATTTACCATATTTGTCATTGCTCGTCATCTCATCTGTTGATCATCTCATAGAGTAATCTCAACACCAAGGGTGGGATTAATAATGTGTAGATACTAGAAAATCTATTGGGGATTCATGATTTCTTTCTTCCGATAGACTATATATTCATGGGTGTTGTTCTAAAACTAGTTGTAGATTAAAAAATCGATCTGGACAAATAAAGCCAAGGAATTGAAATACTATAAAAGGATAAAGCTCATTGAATTAAACTTTTGATTCAAAAAGTTGATTCACTTAAATTGAAATAACATATGAGAAATGAACTTTTGCTCTTATTCGTCCAAAAAATTTGATTCCACTAAGTTTGGTTTAGCCTTAGCCTTAGCCTCCTATTCGTCTAGGTAATTTATCATGAACAAATTGATTTTTGAAGTTTGTTATTTGTTCTTAATCTTCAAAAGAGGTTTTTTTTTTTTTTTTTTTTTTTTTTAGAAATTCAAAAAGAGGTTACCCATTAGAAATAGATCATGATTTATGATTTGATTCCCCTAAGTTCTTCATGAATAAATTATTTCTCTTACATGCAATAAAAAATGACGTAGTAGCTTTTTAGGATTCTAAAATTGGGGCTTAGTTTTTTTAAAGAAATGACGGTTTGGATTTTTTACTTTGGTGATGAAATCTTCTTATTTTGTCATTTAATCTAAGTTTTGCAGAATTTTAAGAAAGATTAAATAAGTCTTTTTAAAAGTTTATGTGGCAAATTATATATTTAATAATATTTCAAATTATATATTTAATAATATTAAATACTCTAATTGACATGAAAATTACATTTCCTTAGGGCACGATTAGAGCACTCTAGCACAACCCATCCAAGTATTGCCCTAATGGGAATAATACAATAAAGTGGAAATAGAAAAAGGCAACTCTTTAGTGTTTTTTTTTTTTTTTTTGTGAGCCAATTCATAGTAGAGCAGAACTCACTACATTGAGACTGCGAGGGTAGAAATAACAACCTATTTTCATCCTTCTCTGTTGCTATTTAGGCAGTGAAGGACCTACGTTGTGGGCGGCTAGGAGGGCTAAAGCCCACCCCATATTTAAAATAAACTAAAAAATACACCTACAAAATTTAGCCCAGCCCACCCAATGAAAAAACAAAGAAGGAATTTACAATCCCCTTGTCGTTTCCTCTCCATGTGAGTTAGATACTTGATTTACACCCCCTTACAATGGAACTTCTTACTCTTAGCTCATCATTGGATCCTCGAGATAATTTCATTTAATACTGATCATATATGTAATCTTGCTACAAAGTTCTACCCTCAAGATTTCACTCTAGCTAAGTTACTTGGTTTAAGAATCGAATGTGCATTTTATGATATAGACATGCGTTCTGATCCCAAATTTCATAATACATCTTCTTTTTCTGATTTATGTCGGCAATTAGTTGAAACAAGAAAGTTTGTATACTTCCCCATGATTTATAGATTGATTTGTGTAGTGTTGACTCTTCATGTTTCTACTACAACAACGAAACGAGCATTTTCATCCTTGAAGATTATTAAAACTCGGGTTCGAAACAAGATAGATGATGAGTTTCTTGATGATTGTATGATTCTTAACATTGAAAAAGAATTTTCTGATAGTATAGATCCATATTCAGTAATTAAAGATTTCTATGTTGTAAAGAAGTGCAGGGTTCAATTTTCATAAACTTATCTTATATTTGCATTGCATGTTTTATTGTTTACTGATTGTGGTTTTTTTTTTTCGTCTATATTTTTTTTATAGATATGCATTTTGAGGGGTAAGGCTCACTATGTCCCCCCTGACTAGGTGTATCTTTTATGTTTATTAATAAAATTTTCTCGTACCGTCAACGTTTTTTTAGCCCCCTCCCCAATTCTAATTCCTAGATTCGTCCGTGTATTTAGGTTCAAAACTTGGACTTTAAACTTTCTATCCTTGTATTCATTTTTAATTATCAGACTAATCCATCTGATACCTTGAACCATAGTTTTCTTTTTGTTCTTTTCTAGACCCAACTGTTACAGTACCTGAAAAGAAAAGAAATCACATTTTTGTTGATCTCAAGGCTATTACCGATTCCTTACATGTTAACCTGATGTCCAATATTTTTTTATTGTTTAATAAGAGTAGAAGATTATTGTAATTTCTAACCCAAAAAAAAAAAAAAGATGTAAACCAGAATAATACTAAATTTTCATGTGCAAAGCCTTAAAAAGCCATCACCAATAAAAAACTTAAGAAAAAGAAAATTAACATGGGTGAAATTGAAACCCATGGAAATTCATAACTTTAAGAATCATTCCCAAATCAACACAGCAAATTGTAGTAGTAGAAGCATTTCAAAGCTTTGTTAATTGATAACGTAGCAGTTGCGGATCCCACATTTTGTTGACTTGTAAGGTCGAACGATCTCTTAGATTGCCTCATAAGAAGTTCTTCAACAGTTTTATATGAATTTTTGATTTTTGAACGTGTTTGCCTCAATTTCTCTCCAGCCACGTGTCAACTAGGGCGTAGATCAAGGAAGCCACGTCCTTGTATTTTGCGTTTCGGGGTGCCAATACACAGCTGAGAGGCCAAGTACAAAGATGATGATTTGCGCGTTTCTAACTTCCGGTCAAACGACCGTGGACCGAGGAAGAACACCCCTCAGTCGCAAAGGCTCTAATGCCTTGGCTGCAAGGACTTAAGGTAAATGCACGTTATCGGGTGTAATGGTGATGCGATGTGTAAACGTGAAAGTGCGAGTGACTGGTGTGAAATCAGGATTAAGCAAGTAACAAGTGACAGTAAAGACAAAATCAAAACAAAGATGCTCTTCGGTATTGATAGTAGTAATACGAGTATGAACTGTAAAACGCATAATCTAAACTACAAAAGGAATAATAAAAGCAATAAAACTACTTATGCAAGAATTAAATAGGAAGAAAATTGAATCTAAAGTAACGAAATGCGAATCAAAATGACATACTCATATTAAAACTAGTAAAAACCAAAGAACATGAGAGTTTTGATCCTAAGTTCTTGAGAGAAACCATGAGATTTTCTCAAGAACAAATCTAGAACAATAAAAACATAATAACTACCTAGGAATTGAAAACACAGAGCTCGCTTGTGATTTATGGGAATTTTTTTTGGGGGATTCGGATGCTTCTTGTAAAAGCATAAAGCCTCTATTTATAGTGATAAAACCCTAATAGGTACCTTGGAATCCAAGAGTCCTGATCTCTTGAAAGGTTGTAAACGGTAAGGATCTTTAAGAGTTATCACGATTGGTCTCCCAAATCTCGGTTGCTTCTGTTGGACTTATCATCTTTGGGCCTGACCTACTGGGCTTCGGCTTGTGATCTTCTTAATCACAGTCCAACTTTAGGTTCCTTCTTTTCTTTGGGCCGAGCATCAAATTGGCCTAAGGCACCCATTGTAACGCCCCGAACCTCAGGCCCATAAAAATACTGAACGTCAAACTTTTAAACCTATTTTCTCTTTCTTTTGAGGCATGCACAACAACATAAGTAAATACAATTTCACCAAAAACATTTAAACAAAACCATTGTGTAAAAACAATTAAACAAAATCAAAATGGGTCTCATTGCCTCGTCTTCTCCCCACTGCTTCCTCAGCCTGCTTAACCTGCAAAACACAACAACCACACTGCACCATATCCATGGTACACCGGGTCATTCAAATAAACAACCCGGTAAGCTCACTAGAGCTCGTATAAGTGAAATGACGTAATAATTATCCTCAATAATTAATTACATGGCCTCAAAATACTTTTCCTCAATTATCACAATTTACAATCCACAAAACAATCACAATAATACCAAGCCATAATAAATAATCCTCATAAGTCCATAATTCCTCAAGCACATAATATTTCATCAATAATAATAATCATTCACATCCTAATTAATAACCTCAATGCATAAACACCATGATTTTCATCCTCAAGATTCAAGCCTAGACTTTACCAAGTCCTAGCAAACCATGCACACAAGAAATCAAGCAAACAGTTAAACTAACTAATTTCACTCACATCGCTCTTGAAAATTTTCCAGTTTTAAAACCATTTCTCAAATCCATTTTTAAATCATCTCAAAACTGTAAATCCATTTTTAAATCATCTCGCCACTTCCCGTGCAAAGCGAATCAATGCACGAGCAGGCATGAATACTCGCCACTTCTCGTGCAGAGCGAATCTATACACGAGCAAGCAGGAATGCTCGCTACTTCTCATGCTAAGCGAATTTATACACGAGCAAGCAGGAATGCTCGCCACTTCTCGTGCAGAGAGAATCCATACACAAGCAGGCAGGTAACTAGGCTCGCCACTTCCCGTGCAGAGCGAATCGATGCACTGGCAGGCAGATATTCTCGCACAACCTCAATCACAACATTCTTGAAACTAACTCATAACTATCATTGTTTAACAATATATTAATGCCCCTTGTATTTCTTTTCAGATTCATCTCTACATAAGCATCATCATCAACACTTGCTGTGAGAAAATTTATTCTTAAAACATTTATAAAACAAGGTTCACTCGTTTTTTACTCCGAACTATACCGAATCCTTTCCGAAATTGATTCCTACTCACGACCCCCCACTTGTTTGCCACTCAAATCATACCAACAATTCCTCAATAAGTAACTTGATTATTCTGTAAAATAATTGCCTAATCATCATTTATTAATCCTCGATAATAAGCATTTCTTCTATAATTCAGCAATTATTCTCAGGGCAACTCTATAATTCCCAATTAATTCATTAGCCTCAAATCCTCGTCAATTCATTCTCATGATTCAAATCCTACACTTAGCATTCTCTAACATATAACTACAAACACACAAAACAGACAATTCACTAATGATACTCTACATACAATCTGATAAATTTCACTCACTGTGTAATCATGTAAAAAGATCGAAATGCCCTTGAATCGGCAACACGCTCAGATAACAAATCCGGTAGCATGACAGCATCGGGAATAAGATTTCCTAAGCTCGTGTACCAAATGGAACTAGAAGGGTTCCTAGGACCTTAATTGGGCGAAATTGTGTCCAACAACCATTAACTCGCCACCAAAAGTGGTGGTTCCGATGGTGGCAGCGGCGGCACAAACCTTGAGAATCAATTCTCGTAACTGGGTCGACGATCAAAAGTCGCCGGAAACGGCCGAAAACGACGGCGGAAGCCGGCGATGGAGCTTGGCTTTCCGAGCTCATTGCTCCGTCGTGGAGCATCGTATGGACGAACGAAGATCATGGCTAGACTCGTCGTGACGAGAAGAGGAGAACCCAATAGGTTCGGTGTCGCATCGTCATCGAAAAATGCAGATCACCGACGAGAGCTTCTCTTGGTCTTCGCGTCATTTCGTCGCGGTGGTGGCTCAGGTGGGTGATCGGCGGCCAGGGGGAGAAAGAGGGGAGGGCGACAATGGCGGGGAGCCAAAGCCTGATCCCAGCCACCGCCAGACGCGCCTTCACGCACCATTGGCAAGGGCGACGAGGGTGAGTGGCGAGAGAGAGAAACAGAGACGCGAGGAGAGAGAGAGAGAGAGAGAGAGAGAGAGAGAGAGAGAGAGAGAGCCGGGGCTCTGTGTTTCTAGAACTCAACCAGGAATACTATGGATCTGAGGTTCGGACCGTTAACTCCCATGATCCTTGATGTTTGTGCTATCATCGGTCTTTTTGCGACTGGAGTAGAGTTGAGTGCTCAACTCCACAAGCATCCTACTGACGCCAAGTTCAGGGCGCATCTAAACAGGCTGGCCAAGAATACTTAAAAGGTCGCCTGTAACTACAGCACTCTAGCCAAGAACTACGGCCACAATGACACCGAGGCCAAGCTATCATCTAACCGAAGGGAGCCACCAAAAGAGTATGGGCATTTGCCTTCCTCTTTTATTGGCTTTGTAAATTTATTTTTGTTAGTAAGTCCGGTAAGAGACTTTTGGAATTTTCTTGGTTGGTCGATAGATTATCTTCGACCAAAGAGCCTTTAGCTTTGGCACCTTTTTTCCTGTCTTATGTATATAAATGTCTTAGAGACATCGTAACCAATGATATGGATCCTCCTGTTGCTGGTCCTTTATGGTTCTTTCAATTTTGGCTCCAAGTATATTTTTCGGAGCATCGGTTGGTCGACCTCTTTCCAGCTGACCAGGTTCTTGGCCATTCGTTGTCTACGACCGATGTTTCTAGTCATTATGTGGATGATTGTTTTAATTTCTTACACGAGCTTGTTGACCGAGAAGAAGACCAATTTCGACCTTGTCTTTTTCGGTCTGTTCATGCCTTCCTTGCTCCCAAACTTTTTCTTGGCCTTCCAACCGATGGTCCCCACTTGGAGAAGATGAGGGAACTTTGGGCCAACTTCTTGGTAACCAGAGATCTACAACTTGGGGTGCTCACTGGGGGAAATTATAAGTCTGGGGCCGAGGTTTACCATCCCAATTTTGCGACATGTCAATTTAGCTTTACTCAGTCTTGCCCTCAACCTGTCCATTCTTCCTTTAATCGACTTAGCTCCTGGTGGTGCCAATTCAAAAAAAACAGGCAATGTTATGTGATCACTGTAAAGCTAACTGAGAAGAAGGAAGCATTGGCAATGGTAGCCCGGCCATTAACGGCCAGGTCTATAGATGAATTTAAGGCCTGGTGTGACAGGACTGCCCCTGGGTGCCACTGTGGAACCCAAGGTAATCTTGTGAGGCCCAACACCAATAAGGAGTCGGGTCCACTTGTCTCAAAATTCTCGTGATCAGTATAGGGAAGTCAAACTAAGTGGAGAATTCTACCAAAAATTCGGCAGCATCTCCCCTATAAGTTGAACAATCCCACCTGTAAAACAATTGAAATTCACACTTCTATACCAACAACCAACCCCAACCGCAAACCAACAGGGTCTCAAACCCTCACCAAGTATTCAGAGCATAACTTAAGGTTTTACAATCACTAGTTATTTTTATAAATACAATAAACACTTGATGCCACAATACCAATAGGGCGGAGATGAGAAACTCAAATGCCTCGACGTGGTGTAATCCGACTTCAGCGATCTCAAATACCTGGGGGAAGACGTTAAAACCAAAACGTGAGAAAAATCTCAGTGAGTGGACAAAAATAAACTTTAAGACTTTTGTTTTGAAAATCAGTTTATAAAATCTGCTCATTCTCTTTGAGCTCGTTCACTTGTTTAAAACCCCCAGTTTTAAAACTATTTCATAATCCACTTTCGACAATCGCCTGAAAGTTTTGAATCAACCTAATGCATAAGAAAACTGATAAATTATAATACAAGTGAAGATCTTGAAAGAATGTAAAAGAAAACACATAAACATGATATATGGAGAACTCTTTAAAGGATGAAATGCAACATGAATAAATAAATCCTTATATGCAGTTGTAAATAAATCATTCCACTAGAATTCCACTCTGAAAAATATTATGCTTAAACATAAACCACAACTTGATAATCTTTCTCTGAAAATAAGAATAAGAAATAAAATCTGAAGCTGAAATTTAATCTCTGAAAATAACGAAGTTCTCAAGCTAGAATCAATATTGTCAGACTCTTTATAAATCTTTTAAACTGTAATATTTCGTTTAAAATAAAACTCGAATAATTGGAAAGTCATTAAAACTGTTCAAACTGAAAAATATAAAATCTGAGCTGAAAATTCATATCAACTGAAATCATCTTGTAAACTGATATCTCTATACTTATACTGAAAAACTTACGCCACACTAGTACTCGGGGAAAAACTGGTCATGCGTTTAACAAATAAGCTCGCCACATCTCATGCATATGCACGAGCATGCAGATAAGCTCACCACTTCTCGTGCAGAGTAATCTCGATGCACAGGTAGGCATGTAAGCTCGTCACTTCTCGTGCATAGTGCTCTCAATGCATGAGCAGGCATGAATGCTCGTCATTTCTCGTGCATAGCGAATTGATACACGAACAGGCAGGAATTCTCACCACTTCTCGTGCATAGCGAATCAATACACGAGCAGGCAGGTAGGTAGCTAGACTCGTCACTTCCCGTGCAGAGCGAATCAATGCACGGGTAGGCTGGTATCCTCGCACAACTCTAACACAACATTCTCGAAACTAACTCATAATTATCATTGTTTAACAATATAATACCCCTTTTATTTCAAATTCATCTCTGCGTATGCAACATCATCAACACGTACTTGTTTGTGAGAAAATTTTTAAATCATATATTCGAAACCCATATCAAAACTTAATTTAATAACCAAGAAGCTACACCCATAAATAAAATTAAAGCTTTCAAGGTATAATTATTAAAATCCAAATTAAACATTTACTCTCCACCAAAAACCATATGCTCCAAGTTAAAAAAATAGACCAAGTCTCTCAAGTAAAATTCAAGATATAAATATAGAATTTAACATGAAATTTATTAAGACATTTTCGAAAACCAAAGTCCAACTCGCAAATTAATATTTCTCAATTAAACTCAAGACAAATATATATTAAATCATGTAACATAAGACATTTAAAGAAAAGGGAGGTCCACTCACTGTATTTGCCGAGCTATGCTCAACTCCTTTATCGGAACACGTTTCCAAATCATAAACCCTCACTGGTTCGCCACTAACAAAAATCAAGAGACGAAGCTCCATCGACCTAATACAAAAGTAATCGCTCACTTTATATGCCGAACATTAAACTCACTCTACAATTAAAGCAACTGGTATAAATTAAACCACAAGAGTCAATCCCCAATCGAGGCTTCCAAACATTCTAAATTCACAATTAACCCATACCACAATGTCAATTTGATTCCACGTTTAGTAACCGACCAATCACATAATCGAGCCTTCCAAACATTCTAAATTCACAATTAACCACCAATAGCCAACCATCAGCCTAACTCCAAATCAGTACATACCCAAAACGAAAACATTGTAAAATACTCGGATACCAATTATACCTTTCTCGCGTCCAATAACCCTTATGACACGGTTTAAGGTTTCGTTAATTAATCAATCAGACATGAATCGTTGTCTTTAGGATATGAATAATCTGCCCAAAAAGACAATGTATCACAATCTAATTCCAAAATTTACAAACAATATCGATTTGGCCGTTGAACAGTCGATTTGGGCAATAACCACCATGTACGGTGGCTGCCCGGTCCCAACTAGCACAGAAATACTCATCCAAAACACAACGGAGTCTGGATTTTGCCTCTGGGAGTCTGGGGGAGGCTGAATAACAAGAGAACCCACTCAACCCGCCACCACGAGCGGCGACAAACGAGGTGGCAGCCATGATGAACCTAAAAATCAACCAAATCCTAAACTTTCTTTAATTTTCCGATCCTAAACAACAATGGGAGGTTTAAATGGGTAGGAATTGCCCAAAAACCAACAAGAACACCCACCAATTTCGAATTCCAAAGGGAACCCGAAATTGGTTCTAAACCCCAAAAATCAACTTCACAAATTACTCAAAATTGACAAGCAATTAGGGGTGGGCACGGTCTAGTTCGGTCCAGTGCTCCCCCCAAACTGTGGACTAGACTGGTGGAGGTTATCCAATCCAGTTCAATGCTAGAGAACTGGAAATTTTGGATGAGAACTGGACCAAACTGAACTGAAACAGTTCCAGTTTGGTCCGGTGCACTGTTTGGGGTTGAGTCTCACTATTTGGGCCTTAGCCCAATTAAATTTTTGGGCTAAAAAACAGTTTTAAAACATGTTTTTTAAAGCTTTTAACAAAAAATCACAACATTTTTTTTTATAAACAAATCACAACAAATCAACCATTTGTTGTTCAATTCACAAGTCACAACAAATCACAACAATTCAACATTTAACATGTAAGACGTCAAGTCATCAACATTCAACCATTACATTTTTTGTTCCATTTCACAACCTACAAGACATCAACCAATAACCATTTCACAACCTCAAAGACTCAAAGTTACAAACCATTTCATCACCCATCAAGATTCAAGAGATCAACCATACATATAATCATACATAATTAACTACTTAACTTACTAATTTACTAAATACTAACCATACACCATTGTCCAAGACTCCAAATGCAAGTAACTTAAAAAGTAAAAACCAATCAAAGCTAAAGAAGTTAATAACTTACGAAGTTAAAGTTACCAACCAAATACAAATTACAAACTAACCTAATACAAATTACAAAGTACAAACCAACCAAATACAAATTACAAACTAACCTAATACAAATTACAAAGTACAAACCAACCAAATACAAATTAGGTTACATAACTAAAAATGACACAAATTAAAATACCCCAGCCAACCATCAACCCCTTGCAGCCAATTGTCTTCAAACACTATAAATAAATAAATAACTAGGCAACTAAACAATGGAATTCCACTTAACAAATTAAAGTTTTTGAACTTGTGGAAGTAAAAAACTTACCATTTAGGCTGGCTACTCAACACTGAACAGCAGGGGCTGTTTTCTTTGAAGGAGGTGCCTTGTGATTGGGGGTCCATCTCTCCTAACAATTTAACAATTAAACAGATTCACAATCAAAATTCAAAAAATGACTAATCAGTAAACCCAACACCAATTTAATCAAAAAATGAGAGCCAGTGTGTCACTAATTAGTAACCCAACACCAGTTTAATCAAGAAATTGAGCTGAGTGGTTCGAGTGGAAAAAGAAGAGGTACTTACCACGAATGGTGTTTTGTCTAAAATTCCAAAACAAAAACCTTCAACCTCCGGTCCTCCTCAAATATCACATGCAAAAATTGGATATTAACCCAGAAACATTAGAATTCTAAATGAAATTGTTCTAAACAAATAGAAAATAAGAAGAGCCATAAACACCCATTCGGTTTTGGGAGTTTACCAAAGGAAGCTAGAAGATCAAACCCAAACAAGCATTTAAGGGTCTGGACTCTGATAGCTCTTTGAAGTGGTTGAAGAAAAATTGCAATGCACTAAGCCACCAAACCCTAAATCAAACCCTAAATCCCCAAAATAGATCAGAAATTATGAACAAGATGAAACCAAAATCAATATGAACTCATTTGCAGCTACAAACACATACCATATTTAATCCAACCCAAAAAAAAAAAAAAAAAAAAACTCATACATTTAGCAAACACACAAACAGAGAGCTATCAGATATGAGAGATAGAGATGAGAAGTGAGAGATAAGAGAATATTTTCAATTTAATCCCTAAACCATTAAACCCCAAATCCCCAATTCAATTTGAAACCCTAATTTCAGTTCAATCATAATATGACAGACAAAAATGAGAGAGTCAGAGATGAGAGATAAGAGATGAAAGTGAGAGAGAGATGAGAGTGAGACTACCCTTTCGTGGTGGCTGCGAGTCTGCCTTCTGAGATGAGAGATTCGAGATGAGAGATGAGAGACGAGAGAGTGAGAGATAAAGGATGAGAGGCGAGATGCGAGACTGAGAGGTGAGACCGTGAGAGGCTGAGAGCTGATGAAAGTGATGAGATTCGAGATCGAGAGAGGGCGGCGCGACCCGAGTTTAGGGTTTGGAGAGTGGAGACTGAGTGAGTGTCGAGAGACGAGAGTGATGAGTGATCAATAGACTATTTGAGTCATCTAAATTGACTTAGATGAGTGAGTGAATGGTTGTTTCAATTGGGGGTATTGGGGTAATATTTAGTCAATTGACTAAATTAGTCTAATTGAGTAATAGGGGTTTCAAACTTTCAATTGGGTAATTGAATAATTTAGGAGTAATTGGGGTTTCAATTGGGTACTAAATTACTAATTAGTCTTATTGGGTTTCAACTTTCAATTGGGGTTTCAATTGGGTAATTGACTAATTTAGGAGTAATTGGGGTTTCAATTATGGTTGATTGGGGTTTGGGGCCTTTGGGCAATTGGAAATAAAAAAATAATAAAAAAAAGAACAAAAATGGTTTAGGGTTCATTGGGGTTATATACTTTTATAGTTATATATGTTATATACTTATTACTTATATATGTATAGAGTAATTAATATAGTTTAGGATATATTATTATAATTGTATTAAGGTATAGGGTTATAGTTGACTATGAATCTAATTGGGGTTTCAATTGAGGTTATATAATATATACTTATATAGTTATATATGTTATATTCTTATTACTTATATATGTATAGAGTAATTAATATAGTTTAGGGTATATAATTATAATTGTAACAGGGTATATGGTTATAGTTGACTATGAGTCTAATTGGGGTTATATACTTATATATATAGTTATATATGTTATATACTTATATACTTATTACATATATATGTATAGATCGAGTAATTAATATAGTTTAGGGTATATGGTTATAAGTTATAGTTGACTATGAGTCTAATTGGGGTTATATACTTATATAGTTATATATGTTATATGCTTATATACTTATTACTTATATATGTATAGAGTAATTAATATAATTTAGGGTATATGATTATAATTGTATTAGGGTATAGGGTTATAGTGGACTATGAGTCTAATTGGGGTTATATAATATATCCTTATATAGTTATTAGTTATATATGTTATATACTTATTACTTTTTTGGTTTAGGGTATAGGGTTTCGTTTAAACTTTAAACCCTAAACCCTAATACATAATTTCCTCTATTAGAAGTTTATAACTATATACTATACCCTAGAACTATAATGATTTTAGTATATAGGGTTTAGTGTATAAAGAATATACTAATTTTATTATAAAAAGTATAACTAAAATTATATACTAAAACATTATTATATATATAGAATATAAGTCATAGTGTTATATAAAATATGTTTTAGGGTCTAAAATATAGCTAGGTTAATATTAATTTTATCATTTAAAATGTGTGTAAAAATGTGTATAAAAATGTTTAAAAATTGTATAAAAATAAAAAATACATATTAATTATCCGGTCCAGTACAGTCCAATCCAGTTCTGTGAAGTGCAAAACTGGAATCGGAATTGGATTGGACCGATTTGGTCCAGTTCGGTCCCAGTGTTGACCAGTTTTGGTAAAAGTGGTTTTTTACGATTTTTTTTTCCCCCGGTTCCCGGTTTAAACGCCCACCCCTACAAGAAATACCTTAGGGGAATCAAAGCCCACGGTGAAAGAGGAAAAACCCACCAAAAATCGGGTTGATCGGAGCTCAGAGGTGGCCGAAATCGGCAAAAATGGCCGGCGGCAAAGCTTGGGTTCTCCAACTATTTTTGTGCACAACAGTGGTCGGCCGGCGAGGGGAGGCTCAGGGATGGACGACCTGTGCGAGTGAAGCACACCGGTGGCCTTGCACTGCCGGGAAAGTGGCCGGAGCTGCCGCGCGCAGGGGGAGTCGAGAGAGAGAAAGAGTATCGCGGGGAGACAGAGAGAAGTGAAAAGAGAGAGAGAGAGAGAGAGAGAGAGAGAGATCATAATGAATAAATTTTCTGACTTTTACGTATTTTAAAACCCTTAAATGCAATTTTATAAAATTGTCTCTCACTTCAAACATCCGTATTTCTCAAACCGTAACTCCAATTGACACACGGTTCGCGTCTATGGTCTTGTTGGCTCGGGACCTTCTGGACAATATCAAAATTGCAATTGAAAACCAACAAAATACTTTAGTCAACATTTGGGTCAAACCTTTACAATAACTCATTTAAAAAATAAAACCATTATAGGTAAGTTTCAAATAAATTCATTTTTGGCGAAAACATAAATGGGTTACTAAATAATAAATTTAAATTTCCAACAGTAATTTAGAATGATGAAAAAAAAAAATTTCTCGAGGTGTCACAGTTCAATCCTTATAAATTCTAAAACTAAAGTTAAATAAAAATCTTAAATTTTCCTATGAAAATTTGGGTAGAGTCGTTACATGGTGGGCCAAGTTGGTGATGGCTCGGTTTGCTGATCTGACAATGGTGGCAGCTCTTAAAGCTTTGGGTGGGCTTCAAATCACCCTGCAGGGTCGCCCCAAGGCTGTATTGGAGGAAATGGCCGATGTAGCTGAAGAGGACGAAGGAACAACCTTTCAAATTTTTATGCTTGCAAGTTTTAAGTTCTAATTTCTATTCTTGATGTAGTTGTTTCTACTTTGGCCACTGTATCCGGGAGCTGACTGTGCCAATTCTTTGGTTTATCATGCACCATCTTGGCCAAAATCCCTTTAATTATTTTATTACGTGCCTCGGCCTGCCCATTGGCCTGAGGGTAATAAGGCGTTGAGGCCATGATTTTTACTCCAAAGTTCCCAACATATTCTTGAACATCTCAAGCCATAAAGACCGAAGCACAGTTATCAGTTATGGTTTCAGGAACTCCAAACCTCTGCATTATGTCTTCTTTAATAAATTTGATGAATTCGGCCGATGAGTTTGACTTATAAGCTTTTGCTTCTACCCATTTAGTGAAGTAGTCAGTGGCCACTAGTATGTAAGTTGGCCATCTGAAGAAGGAGGAAAGATTTTACCAATCATGTTCATTCCCCATCCTCTAAATGGCCATGGTTTCATGATTGGGTTTAAAGGTACAGCCAGTGCATGCTGTACCGGGCCGTGTAACTGACAAGATACACATCCCTTAGAATATTCAACGCAATCTTTTAGGATAGTCGGCCAATAATAACTGTGTCGCCGTAACAACCATCTGGTCTTTTGACCGGATTGGTGTGCTCCACATATTCGTTCATGGACCTCTCCGGTCAGCCGAAGTGCTTCGCCCTTTCCCAGACATAGTAATAGCAAGTCATCATATCCTTATTTATAATGAATCATTATAAATAACATAATGTCCGGCATGATACTTAACTTCCGATCGTGTATCCCATCTAGGTTGCGAAGATACTTGATTATAGGATATCTCCAATCGTCCTCCTCTACTTCCAGGTCCAAGATTTCCATAGGAATTCTCCGGTCACTTATGGCCGGGAGACTTCGTTTTTCTATGCGTATAACCTAGCCGGATTCACCTTCCTTAATCCCTACTCCAGTCAATTTTTTCTGCTATCTATTCGGCCAATTGTTTATAAGCCAAAAGTCCTGGGTCCAAGCACCTAAATACCCCAGTTACCTGGTTGATTACTAACATGGAATCACCTATGATCAAAGCCCTTTTGGCTCCTAAATCAAGGAGTATCTCCATACCGATAAGTAAGGCCTCATACTCGGCCTGGCTATTGGTGCAAGTAAAATCTAACTTAATGCAAACTGGAATTTTTGGAATTTCTTGCGTTTCAATTACTATACCAGCCCCAGCCGAATCCCGAGCTCTCGATCCGTCGAAGTTCATGGTTCAATAGTTGTTTTGCATAGTTTGTGTATTCAATACACCTATCTCAACTTCCTCCATATCCTCGATAGGGGTAGATGGATGGTGAGCTAGAAAGTCAGCCAAAGCCTGACCTTTGACTGATTTCTGAGGTATATACTGGAAAATGAACTATGATTAGGCCATGGTCCATTTGCCTACACGGCCTCAACACGTATTATGGTTTGATAGGTTTTATCTCACAAACCTTAACAATGACATGTACTAATGCAGAGATTGATAAATGTAGATGTCATTTTCATTTATTCCAGTTTGCATACAAAGATGATACAGGGAGAGGGCTATACCACAATTACAATTAATGAAAGGCCAAATTGTTTATATCAAATGTGTCTGGCTGACTAAATACAGCTTCTGACCGTCACTGATCAAGTCAACATCAAGAATTTTACCTGCATCTTCTGATAATATAAAGGAAGCACTTGAAAATTCTAGTTGCTCTGCTGCTGTTTTGATAAGCTCTTTAATGGTGGGAGGAAGCCATAATACAATTCCAGGTCTTCTATGTTCTTTGCTATCCCATGGGTGGAAAGGAAACACTGTGCATTTCTTCGGGTGCATTTTATCTGCAAGTTGCAACAGAAATTTGGTATTAACTTACCATGGCAGATGTAAGCAAAAGCGACCATGAGGAAAATATACTATTCAAGAAGCTCTTAGCAAGTGAAAAATAAGTGCAAACTCCCTCCCCCCTTCCTCCAGCCAAAAAGAAAATGACCATGTTAAATTATTTTCTTTATGCTTTATTAATTTTTTGTTTTTTTACCTACTGATCTGATGTTAAAGTCGCAACTTTGCTTCATACAACATCACTCTGAGAACCATGAATTGAGCACTAGTTGTTAAGTTGACCATAAATAATGATTTATCATGATAACCAAAATTCTTTTCTATAAATTAAAATGTTAAATGTATTAAGTGCCAAGGGAAGAAATTCAGGTTACTCTGATCCCACATGAGCATCAAGAGACAAATTGCAGTGCCAATTAATTCACCCAAATAAAATCAAAGATAAGCCATGATGAAATCCCTTATTATAAAAATTGAATCACTAATTTGTTTTTCTCATTTGGCTCAACAGTACAATAGAAACATCATTTGAAAAATTTCTTGGCCCAATGTGTGCCGAGATTGGGACTGAAAATGATACTTGACATTTTTCCTTGACCCATAAAGACAGGTCGGTGAATATATTTCCGATTTTAAATTCATATCCATGTCTTGTGCAGATAATAAGAATAGGTCTAATGCTTCTTTTTTTCCAAAACTAAACCTGAATTTTCACTGCTCCCCTTGATTTGACAAGTGATGATTACCAGAAAGCATTAACATCTGACTAAGGTATAAAACCTTCCTATAGTTAGAATTTTATTTGTGGCTCTTGTTCTCTCTAGTCTCGGGGGGGAAAAGAAAAATAAAAGAACCTGTCGACCAGGCTGTTTGACCTGCCTGAGGGCAATAAATGTAATGTACATTCCATTTCATGTTTGCAAAGATACTATAATAAAATTTTCTAGATACCTGTGATTTCTTGAGCATGGTAAGGGAATTCTGCCAACTGAGCAGCCTTTGCTTCTTCCAGCAATTTAATCAAATTCTTGTTTCCACACATCCGACCTTCATCTAGTGGGGTGTTTCCCCATCTGCAGAGTGGCCAAACAATCATATGGTTGTTGGAGCAAGCACAAAAGTTACCATATCATGTTGTTTCTAGTTGCCCTCTTCTTCTAAAAACTGAAATGAAAACAGAACACACAAAAAGGCAAAACCAAGGGTGGGGAAGAATACTAGGGAAGTTTCTAAACTTCATGTCAAACAATACTAGGGAACCAACCTATGGAAGTTAAAATGTTGGCAAAACAGTGAGTTTATACTGAAAAAATGGGTGCACCACAGTTCTGCTCAATTCAAGTTGGAAGAAATATGGAAGCTCAATCACAATATCAAGCCAGGAAGGTCATCAGGTAAGGTTTAGTTCTTCAAGCTCTATTACTCAAGAAACTAAATCATTCAATTAATGAGTTCAAGACTAGTAGACCAAGTAGTAAGTGAAAATAGATGCAAGAAAGGTGAAGAGCACACACTATTAGCCTTGTGTAAGTTTTTTACTTTTTAGAAGGTCCTTGTGTAAGTTTTAATGCATAGGTTTGATACTTATGCATGTTATGGGATGTTGCTGTGCTTATCATGCAATTTTGAAGATGAAAATAAGTTTTAGCGGTTGCAGTTGTACTCAAATAAAGGTCAGGTAAACAGCTGTAAGAGGAATGAATGGCACATGAAAGGACTGCAAGGAGAAACATTATATACTAATTTAATCACATACACTGATTTGTTCAAAACTCAAAAGGTTCATTAAAAATTTGTCAGGCAATAAAAGAGGTGTATGTAGGTTGACGATCATGGAATTCAAGCCATCCTTGCTACAAACTGCAGATAATTAGATCTCACTACTGAAGTCTGACTATTGTTCAGTACTCTATAAACCCTATCCAGGTAACATTATAAACTCCAATGGTGAAGATATTTATGTGTCTACATCAAAAGGAAATGAATATTTCAAGACTACCTGTCCTTTGAGAAAACGCTAGCTCCAGCTTCTAACAGCAATTTTGCCATCATATATAGTCCCTCTGAGGTAGCTATATGAAGTGGGGTCCGGTGATCATAATCTTTGGAGTTTGGATCAATACCATTAGACAATAACCTTTTAACAAAATCTGAGTCCCCCTTTGCAATGGCTGAACATACACAACTACCGGCATTGTCTATCTTCAAGGAGGCCCCTTCTTTAATAAGTAAAGAACAAACTTGATCATGCCCATTCTTGATGGATTCCAGTAAGGGTGTGTTCCCAAAATTGTCTATTGAAATAAACATATCATCATATTGTGATACTATTTGGGGAACAGATAAAACCAAATATGGACACCTCCAATGCAGCAAATTATTGAATCATAAATTTACCTTTGATGTTAATGTCTACTCCCTCCTGAATAAGGAAAAGAGTAATATCTTCATGTCCTCTTAATGCAGCCAGATGCTGTAGAGAAGAAAGACTCCTTTCAGACAAAAGCTGTCTCACTTTCTGCTCATCAAAATTGATAAAACATAATAGTAAAGTGGGGTGTGTGTGTGTATAGCGTTTTTGTATTAATTTATTGTATTGGTGGAAAAACTTTTCAAAGTTACACATAAATTTGTATGATGTAATTATTACTCAATTACATTTGTAATCTGTCTAAATTAAATGTATCTATCACTTAGTGACATTAATGTAGCTCATTAATAGACCTGGAAGTCCAGAAAAAATTAAATCATCCCAAACTCAAATAAAAAGTTAAAACATCCATACAAATTTAAAGAAAATTTGTCCAGCATCCATGCAAATAAAATTTTCTTTGAAAAAAATTGATATTCAAAACTCAAAAAGAAGTTGTAAATCTCAAAAAAAAAAAAAAAAAAAAAATCACAATCTTTCCCAAAACAAAACAAAAAAACTTAAAAATTAAATCAGCACAAAACCAGCAGGCATGATGCTAGTTGTTTGCTATGCAATTTTCTCTTATTTTTTAATGCGGCATCCTTATAACCTCTTAAAATTTTAATGGTTTTTGTTATAATAATTTTGTTGAATACAAACATGGACCTCGTGCAACATAAAAATGTGGCTCGGACCTAATAAAATACAAACTAATTATGTTTTTGGACTTATTCTGATTTACCCTTTTAATAATATATTGGAGAAAGTAAATTCTTTAAAAAAAGAAAAAAAGATATGCAAAACTTGTAGCACACACACATACATATGGTATACCCCATGTAATCTATCCCCCATATTCACCATCAGATGGCACACGTGTTCCAGCTACACACACCTACCAGAGAATTTACAGATGCATTGACAACGATTAATCTGAAAAATTCATGAGAATGTGTCATACCAAGGGTGATCTTCCATCATAATCTGTCTTGTTGGGATCAGCTCCAGCTCGGATTAAACCTTTTAGCTGATACAGATCTCCATGATAAGCTGCACTATTGACCTTCAAAGCAAGCTCAGCTTCTTGCTTTCCTATATGAAATGTAATGTCTGATTCTAGTTGCTTAATACGCAGTGCTTTACCCTGTAGTAGTCATATGATGGAGACTAATTAGTCAATTAAAGTCAAGTTTGTTTGGGAAAAAAAAAAAAATTTATTCAAAATCTTTGCACACATAATTCAAAGGTTGTAAGCACATTACAAAAATATAAATTACCACAGAAAACTTACCTCTAGAAGGTTGTTCAAGATTTTCCGACCATCATAAAAATATATGTCAAGGATAGTTGTAAAAGATTGTTTATCAAGTCGCAGAAGCCTACACAATTCACACACCCTAACTGTATAACGTTGGGGAATGTTACAAAGAATAGAGATATCTCCAAACGAGCTGTTACGCTCCAAAAGCGAAACAGTTTCTTATGATCCATCTTTCTCTGTGCCTACCTCCTCCTGTACAAGAATAGCTTTGTTAATCGCGCAACACGTGTGCAATGATGGAAGTAACAATAGAAAAAGACAAAGTGAAGAATGTAGGATGAGATTGGATTGGTTGGAAATGAGATAAGATTACCACAATATCTTTAGTTTTAAATCTATTATTAAAATTGTTACAAGGGTAAGATTGATATTTTCTATTTAACGATTTGATAAAGTTCTCTTAATAATATTATAGATATAAATCTGTTTTTTGATAACATCACAATCCATATTATGTGTTCGCTTCTCAGGAAATAACATCAATGCCAGATCAAAATATTGGGAACTACAGAAAGAAAAGAAACTTTCAACCCTAAAGAGTTGATCTAATGACTGCATCAAAAGGATGTGTAAACTTATCAGATATTCCATGTTCTTAAAAGTTTATTTTACCAAGGCGATACCATATAAACATGTAACTACAATATATCGGGCATGTTAGCATGCTGTCATACATGTATGGCATGTTAACAAAAATACATTTATGCATACACTGCATATGTATGTACGCATATATCAGCAGTTAAACTGCATAAACATGAGGAATTATCTTTAAGAAAGGGAGAAGTTAATTGCACTAACAAACTTCTTGCACTCATGTGTGAGCGCATCAAGGACTGTGGGAAGCTTATTTCAAATAACATTTCCCCTTAAAACACTAAAGAGCAGTTTGGCAAACCCAGGCAAGCTACATAACATGGAATCTGGTTTTTCTTAGATATGTTGTTAGTCCCACCTATACATCTTTTTTTGAACTTCTAAGACACCAAACTCACATAACTTCAACCACAACCACCACCACCCACTAGCATCACATATCGTTGTCCCCCATGGGTCCTTACCAATACCAATACCATCACTGCCCACCCCCCCCCCCCCCCCCCCATCTCCCACACTACCACCATCCACATTGGCATTGCCACCATTATCAGTAACACCACCACCATTGCAACCCCTTTATCATTGCCACTTCTACCAGTTACACTGCTCCCACCATCATCTTTGGCCATTTACCATTACTATCACCATGAGTACTCATATTTACCCCCCCCCCCCCCCCCCCCCCATCACTACCAACCCTTCAACTGCCACTTTATCATTGCCACTTCTACCAGTTACACTGCTCCCACCATCATCTTTGGCCATTTACCCATACTATCACCATGAGTACTCGTATTACCCCCCCCCCCCCCAATCACTACCAACCCTTCAATTGCAACAACTGTTTCTACCTCCCCACCCTCACTCCCTCTACCCCTAATGTCACATATTTCTATTAAAAATAAACAACTAATTAATAAACTAGAAATAGAAAATTATGAAAAAATAGTATATAGTTTAAAACTGGACAAAACTGATTTCCAAACAGACTACATAGAATTAGAAACTACTTGAATTGGTTGAACCAGCTTTCAAATTTCTAAAGACCCCTAAGAGGACAAGAAATAAAAATGAGAAACACAATATTGAACCAACAAAATACAACCCATCAGTGACTCTAGAATATGGAATCATACCAGCACACCATGACAGACGAAGTAGAGTTGATCTACCACATTTCCTGGTTCCATAATCACTTCTCCTGGGAGAAAAAACTCCTCATGGAGTTTAATAACCTGCAAGATCAAAAGTATAATAACAATTCATTTCATTAATCCACATTAAGTAGAGATAGCCATGGACCAAGGGAGATTCAATCTGACATTATATGTGGTGTTACACATGAATACTTCTGAATGTTTGAGTTTGACACAATTTGACACATAATGCCATGCTGGTTTAAGGTGGCCTATTTTTTCATGCAAAAACGAATATTTGCATGAAAGTAAACCCTTATGTCCATGTATTGTCTTTGAAAGAAGGTTCCAAGTCAAAACCATTTCCATGCGACAAAGTACACAATATGTTGATCGTTTCCAGAAGCACAAGAAGCACTAATTCTATACAATTTATATTGACTATGATGAACCTGGTTGAACAAATTGAACTTAGTACATAAGAGTAAGATACAATTATCACTGTTTCATTTGAACATATGTCATCTGTTTGTGTACATGGGGAAAAAAAGTGACTTACAATCTGATTGATGAATTCTGTTGAGCATCCCTTAAAGAGAGGAACATTTACAATGTATGGAAAATACAAAGTTTGTGAAATCTGCAATGAAGAAACAACTAATTTTAATGAAACAGAAGTCTTAAAAAAATACACTCAGCTAACAACCCTACAATATACAACAGTCTGAATAATGCATATATTTAACGGAATGAAAGTAAAGACAGACTTTCTGAACCTACAGAAGAGAAAGGAAAATAAGGTGTCTTCTTTATTTTTGAAAATCCATAGTAAATATGCATTCGATATGGTAGGTTTTTATAATTAATTTTGATACCGTCATTATTTTCAAAGCACAAAAAATATAATTACTATATAGAAACCAAACTATAAGGTTATTTTTCTGTACATTCTTGAGTTAGACCATATTTTTTTTTATATAAATTGATGCCAAATGACCTGAGATGGAATGAATGCAGTTGGCTGAGCCAGTCAAGAAAACTTAATGAGCAGTGCTCATAGGCAAATCTTATAGAACAAACTCCCCACCCCCCCCCCCCCCCCCCCCAACAAAAAAAAATATATACCCCAAAAGTAAAGCATATCATTGCAATAACTCAGACCACGCAGATGAATTTAGAAGAAAAGTAGTATGGAGTTTCTTGTATTTAAGTCAACAATAGACAAGGTGCACAAGTTTTTGTTCCTATTTTACCTTAGCACGAATTGAAGCAGGAATGTCCTGGAGAACAGCAGCCATAGTGTAGGTACTCTCATACTGTAAACGCACGTGGCCTTTGATCTGATTACGGATATCTCTGCCAAGTCTATTTCTGTTCATATATTTGATAAGATCCGTCATTTTGTCCCTGAACTTTTCTGTCTTTGATCCTTTTACAATTAATGCTGTCATGTTACCAATCAAATAAGCCCCAAGAACCATGTCAAATGAGATGAAAATCATTATGAATATCATTTCCCTCAGGTTGACTGCATGTACATCTCCATAACCTGTGACAGAAAAAAGTGCTCTTCTTTCATTACTAAAAATTACGAACTGATAAGTGCACAACGAGGATAATTCTTCCAACTTTAAATATATTCTTTTACAGTTGTGAATGGGACATGGCAAGTAGAAACCATTATTGAGTACCAACAACAGGATATGGCTCCTTTGGGGATGTTAAATGTGGCCTAATCAACGAATCTTACAGAATCTTAAGCAATTACTTGATAATTTCTATATAAGTATCCCAGACAAAGGAAGCAATGTACAGATTAAGCAACAGAAGGTCACTAGACATAAAATATGGATACGGATGCCACTCTTGCTCTGTGAAATAGAGTTCAATATGTAAAGAAACTTATGTTATAATCCTTGACCAAGAAAAAAACTAATTATCCACTATAATATCACTTACAGTAAACCCAAGTATTACCACTAAAGCAATCTCCTAAAAGTAATACCATCACCACCATGACATCGGTTTTAGTTAACCATCAAAAAAGCTACCACCTTAAATAAGTCATGCTATTGTCACCACCAATGCTCATGCAGTAAGGTTTTGTGCAACCCATGATTCGAAACCAACCATATATCTTCATTAGGTTGCTTTTGTTTGATCCTAAGAATTTATACCAAATTTTGTTGGTTTTCCTTCAAGCAACTGTTTAAAGATATAATATATGTCGTAAAACAAGCCATGTCTTTTTTGTTATTTGTAGATGTGCTATATAAAAATGACAGCAATATGAATTGTGTATAACATGAAAAAGATCGTTTGTGTATATAATAAAATCCTTTTGTTTCTCATTTGGAAAAATCCTGTCTTGCACTGAGTATAATTGAAGTCAAGTTTCTGTCCATGTCTTGAACATTTATAGTCTTTTTGAGTAGGATTGTAGAAATCAAAAGATGGAAAATGAAACAAAAATCAAATGAAGGTAGCGGTTGCAGTGGTATTCAATAAAATAAAAATTAAAAAAGTTAACTTACCAACAGTGGCCATGGTTACAATGGCAAAATATAAAGATGTTGTGTAGCGCTTCCATAAATCGATATCTCGAAAGTGTGAATAACTGTAGTCACCCAACTTCAAGCTTCCAATCCATGTGTAGCCCTCTTCTGAAGGAGGCAGGGTGGTAGCCAAATAGTAAAAGATGCAGGCTGCTGTATGTGTGCAATAGAGTTCAACAACAAGAAGCTTTATAATCCTGGTAAACTGGTAATTGATACGAATATCCTTCTCAATGTCTTGAAAAAACTTATTGACTTTCCGCACCCGAAATAACCTTATCCATAGGAGATACCTCACTTCCTCTCTTCTCCCAGAAGCCTATCCCAGAAAAGATTTCACAAAGTGAATAGAGAAGCAGAAACATATTAAAGGTATTATAATAGAAAAACTTTATTACTTAAATAAATCAAGATATATGCTGCAAACTTCTTTTGATTTCATAGATTTGGTACATATGTCTGCCAATCTCATGCACTGGCTAAACAAGAGTATTAACGAATTAGCAATAATGGGAAACCCACATAAACCTCCTTTGCATACAGAATACCCTTTCCTTGTAAGCCGGTTTTGTAAGGATAAGTTCTACCCATGGGTTTAACAGGTCCCACTATCCTAAACAGTTACTTTATTTCTCTTGTGACAATCCTTTACATACAGTTTACCTATCCATTATATAAAAGTTTTAGCTCAAATTTAAATTGTTAACCCTCAAAAAAAAAAAGTTGGTCCCACTATCCTAAGCAGTTAATTAATTTATCTCCTAAGAGCATCTCCAACAGCTTAGCTATCTCCTCCTTCCTAGCTACATTGGTTTATTTCTTCTCAAAATCATTCTCCAACAGATTAGCTATTTCCTTAGCTAGTTTAGGATTTGCTTTTTGGTTAGCTAAATTTAGGTGAGAGGAGAGAGAAAATAGCTATAGCCAAAGCAACCCCACTTAAAAAGTTTTGAATTATTTAAATACAACCATACAAATTTACCTTACATCAGCCATAATATCAAATTTTAAGAAATAATAAAATATCTATATTAGCTAAAATAAAGAACATTGCTGGAGTAAAATTGTGAAAGTAGTTAGCTAAAATAGATTTCTAACTTTTTTTATACAAATTTAGCTAGAATATAAGTAACATTGTTGGAGTTGCTCTAATAATCCTTTGCATAGTATCACCTATCCATTGCAAACCACCACTTGAATAACATTATAAATAAATCCAAAAAAAGATAAATCAAAGAGTCCCTGCTACTCCCTCAAAGTAGATACAAGGAGAAAATGGTGTTGAGAGATATGCGTAAACTTGGAAATGGTAGTACCTTGTAGATATTATCCCAAGGCATAACGCCAAGCAGGTCAATGATAAAACTAGATTTCAAGTACCTACAAAGAAAAAGTTCAATCAGCACCGGAAATAAAGTAACATACTGGGCAATTGCTTGCCTTTTAAGTTTTAACTAAATTCTACACATTACAGTGAGTAGTGATTATTTGCAACAAAGTTTGAGCAGTTAAAACCATTATAAGATAAGAATGGATCAAACTGTAGTTGAAAAATTGTATGCAATTCTTGCTGAGACAATTGCATAAGAGGTAAGAGCAAGAGGGAAAAGAAAACAAACCGGAGAGCAATAGGAGTGCGCTTATAGACCATTCGATAGGTCTGACTGTCTCTGTAGGCGAGGAAGAAGTGCAAAACAATGTCCAAAAGGAATGCGAAATGTCCTACTACGTCAAGAATAAAGAGGTTTTTCAGGCTTAAACCCCTGAAAAACCCAAACTCGAAAGGTGTGAAGAAGGATGAGTACACTGCCCATACAAGTATGAATTTCGTCCATGCCCGATACCACCTGCATTTGCTCTCTACATTTCAGTTTACGCCGAGAGAGAAGGGAAAAAAAAAACAACCAACCCTCTTTCATTGGAGTAACATCTAAACCCAATTAAATAATACTTTTTTTTTTTTTTGGTCGAATTATTAAATAATACTTGAGGATTGCTATTTTGGACCATATCAATTCATCACTTTATTAACCATTTTTTTAATAAAAGTGAAATATAATCTATGTAAAATTCACTTACGTGAGTCTCACTTTTATTAGAAAAAGTATCAACAAAATAATTCATTAAAATGGTCCAAGTAAATTGCATGCCAAATTGTTCATCCAATTGGTTTGGCAAGTTGGCATGGTTGCCAAGTGATGTTAGCTTGGCCAACATTTATTCTTGGCAAGTGTTAGATCACACTAATTGCTTGGTGAGCGCTTGACCTAGCAAATGGTAGATGGCAATGTTACAGATTTCAATTGTTTTCTTAAACTTGTATTTACTCAAATTTCAATTCAATAGAATATTCTTTTATTTCGTTTCTTTGTGTTTTTTATTTTTAAATATACATTAAAGAAAAATCGAACTCTAAAACACCTACCTTCATGAGAAAAACTTCAGTGACAATTAAGCATCTCACCTCACTGTACTAAGTGGCACAACCACATAACGTATGCCCTATTCTGAAATTAGTAGGAAAAAAAAAAAAAAAAAAGCTAATTAATGATATATACAATATAAATACACATAACGTCATATGAGTATTTATCTTTCATCCGGGAGGGAAAAAAATGTTTTTAATGTGCCCCCTATCATTGAATTTGTTACATTTGTTTGTTATAAATTTATAATAGAACACATGATGTGCACATACCTTCAAAACATCCCCCAAAAAGTAAGTTATGGTGCACGGAATGTGCTGAAAAATAACAAAATTTTGACATATTTGATAATGGCAATGTGAACTTTTAAAAGTTTAAGATGTATGAAAGCCAAATTATTTGTTTATGTGATAAAGTATATGGCCTATAATTTATGGGCCATTGCTGAAATTTTTTCATTTTTGAATAACCTCTAAAGTGTCACACTCCATCTTAAGTCGGTGAGAAATCCTTAAAAAAAAAAAAAAAGTTACGTGGGACGCTCATTCCACATCAATATGGGTCTAATCACTAATAAGAGAATATGTATTAAAAAAATTGGGTTTTTTTATTGATAAGGGTCTTAAACATGTTTTATTTATTTTTAAACTTGTGTACTAACATTTTAAAATATCAAGGACAATTCTATGTAAGGGCTCGTTGTCAAGCTTTCCAATTGTTTTTTTTTTTTTTTTTGGTTAATTGGGGGGGGGGTCAGAGACCCCAAACAGCTTTCCAATTGTTCGCCGCATTGTAGTTACACCCAATTGGCGCTACACTTTTGCACTACAATGACACATTTGTATCACTAATAAAAATTAGGTTTTTTTTCTAAAGCCCAAAATCAAAAATGGCCGGACAAGCTAACACCATTATGAGCCGAGCACTCAACACGGAACTCAAGCACTCACTGCTTTTTATTTTTTCATGTTTTACAATATAGTAATTATTTGACAGTAACAAATATTGTCATTGTTCAAAAGAAACTACAAAAAAATCGCATAAAAATGATACTTTCTATTTTTTTCTTACATAAACATGCCAAAAATTAATAAATTTATAAAACATAAAAATTAAAGTTTATAGAGTCACATTCACTCTAATTTCAATAGTAACATTGGTTGTTACTGTTTGTTACTACAAAATTACTATCGAGTAATGACTATGGATCTAGTACGTAAAAAATAATGAATGGCACATCAAGCGCTCGACCTTGTTTATTCAACACCTCCTTTTTTTGATAAATTTCAACGCCTCATTTACAAAACGCAGATTTCTTTATGATTAAGTTGACATTTTTAACATTTCAAATATTAGGTGATAAGTTGATTTAACATTAGAGGTGTAGAATAGATTTATTTATCATTTACTAAATCCTTTAAACCATGCTAAAGATACTCTGAAACACTTGAATAATCTCTAAAAATTCAAAAAGCACTATTACAACTGCACTTTTTAGTGTCCCTATATCAACTGCACTTTTCGATGCAGCAATAGCGCGGCTCTCATTATTTAGCAATTGTCTTCTCAAATTTTCACCTTTGTACAGGCTCCTTCTGTTGAGGTATACCTCAACTTATTTATGTTGAGGTATACCCTATTGGGGCCCACACGAGTCGTTTTGTGTCAATCCGAACCATTCATTTTTTACATCTCCATTGATAGATCATCCTTGCAAAAAATTAGCCAAATCGGAAATCATTTGCCTATCTAACTTTGATCAAATAAATGGACGAACCAAATATTTTCGATGAAACCGTTCATTTGTTTTATCAAAGTTAGATAGACAAATGATTTCGGATTTGACTAATATTTTGCAAGGATGATCTATCAATGAAGATGATCATTGCGAACGGTTCCGATCGCCACAAAACGACTCGTGTGGGCCCCAACAAGGTCATACCTCAACATAAATAAGTTGAGGTATACCTTAACAGAAGGAGCCTGCACCTTTGTATATGCTAACTTTATATAAATATATATATTATAGATAAAAGATTCCTTAACGAAATGATATATAGACACGGGCTATTTGTATATATATATATATATAGGGGCTTTTTAAAGTTAATTGATTATCAAATTAATACAAAATTAATTATTTTTTTATGCCTCATTTTAAAGACCATTTTTGCAAAAAAAAAAAAAAAAAAAAAAAAACAACCAAATAAAAAATTATTTAGCCATTTAATTATATTGACAATTATTTCAATATTTTTATTGAAAACATTGTTGTCATCTATTTATTTGATTATATATTAAAGTTAAAAAATAGATGATATATATTATGAGATTATCTTGGGTGGTGAGCACAAAAGACTGATTAACTTTGTATTAACTTGCTAACCATTTAACTCAAATAATTTTATTTAAAGAATCTCTCATGGGGCTCATTCCATATTATATTTTAACGATCTGAACTCTCTATTTTTTAAGTTTTTATTCAAACATAATTTCTCCAAAAATTTTAGACAAATTAGAAAAATTAAGATATCTAATTTTGATTAAATAAATAGAAGAACAAAATATTTTTGATCAGCACTTTTAATATTGATAATTTAATCAAATTGTTAAATGGTTTCCAATTTATTTAGTTTTATGCAAAGATGATCATTCAATCGAGATTTAAAAAATAGACAATTACGATCATCAAAATATAATGTTGATTAGGACGTACAAGAGATCCCTTAATGGAAACTCTCTCTCTCTCTCTCTCTCTCTCTCTCTCTCTCAATCATTATATATATAGGCCCCTTCCATTGAGTGATCCCTTAAATGATTTTAGGCATCAACCCGTCCGAGCTGATTCTTCGACCGACCCGCATACCAAAAAACCTGAAGCCGACCTAACCTGATAGACGCCAGCTCGAGCTCGAGTTCCGTCCTCCACCGATTGTCGGCAACTGAGCTGACCCGAGAAAAAGAGAGAGAGAGAGAGAGAGAGAGAGAGAGAGAGAGAGAGAGAGAGAGAGAGAGAGAGAGAGAAGCCTTATTAGCTTAACACATCCCCGACTACTCCGACTGCCAACCAATAGACGCCAGCCCGCTCCAATGGATGGTTGTGCAGGCGGTGGCAGGTTGAGCGCCAAGCCGACCCAAGCGGACAGCCGCCCACCCCTAATTTAAAGTATCCTCATAGGGTACACTCCATATAGTATTTCAATGATCTGAACGTCTATTTTTTAGATCTATATTTAAAGATCATCATTACAAAAAATTAAACAATTTAAAAATCATTAAGCTATCAAACTTTGATCAAATAAATAGACGAACAAAAAATTTTCAATAAACATTTGAAATGGCGACTATTTAATCAATGATCAAATGGTTTCCGATTAACCTAATTTTTTGCAAGGACGATCCTTCAATGGAGACAAAAAGAATTGATAGTTTTGATCATCAAAATACAATATAGAGTAGACCCCACAAGGGACCTATATATATAGACACACATTCTAAATTTATATCAATTTGGTCCACATTTTAATTGTAAAGTAACATTTGACAATTACAATCATATTTTTAGAGTTTTAAGGTTTTCATTGTCTTATGTAATAATTTTTTATAGTGGTGTACCAACATCCCACAAGTAAATCAAATAATTTTTTCTTTGTCTTATTTCTTTTCACTTTCGTAGTCGATCTTGTAATAAAGTGGCACACCTTGTTGCCAACATGCACTTCTTCTAGACGATGACTTTCTTTGGAGGGAAGTTGGTCCCTCTTGGTTACTCTCTGCCCTTGTTGAGGAGGGTAGTGGTTTGGCTTAGCGCGCGCGCCTTAATACAAGTCAGTGACTTTCACTAAAAAAAAAAAAACCAAAAAAATCCCACAAGTAACATTTAACAAAACCTATATAATTGACAATTATTTCAACTATAATGCTAAGAATTTGAACACTTAGGTCGAGTGTTGAAATGCCCAACGCAAGTCCATTTGCACACTTAAAAGTGGACCAAGTTGATTTTTTTTTTTTAGCGATCATGATTGTTTTGAGCATGGTCCCTCTCATTTGGCATTATTTATCATTGACCCTTATTATTAAACTTTAGGGCTACTAAGTGACATCTTTAAAATCCTAAAAAATACTCGTGCTTAACTAAAATGTCAATATATGAAAATATTATTATGGTGAAATGGTTTAAAAAATAGTTAGTTAAAAATTTGAAAATAAAATGAGAACCTGGTAAATTTAGGAATCTCATTTGACATTTTATGTAAAAATTTATGAATAGAGTTTTCTTAGGCTATGTTTGGATGAGGGAACTTGGAAATAAGATTTGAGGTTTAGATGGAAATTTACAATCTTGATCCTATTAAAGCACTCTATTTGGGAACTAAAAAATAGAACTCATCAAATTTTGGTGGGATTTGAAAATGAGATTTGAGTTTCAAATTTCATATAAAATTCCACTTAAATGTGTTATTCCAAAATTACTTTACAATGAAACTTAGTCTAACTTTAGTCCCAAGTACGGGGACCTGAGATGCCGGACCCTAAACTTGGGAATCAGACTTGGATACGAAACTAAAGGGGGTGTAGTGTATATAGATTTATAAAAACTTTTGTAGACTTTTTTTAAGTGATAGACTTTTGCAGAATTTACAAATTTTTATTGAGTTTTACGGAGTTTTATAGAGTCTATAGAAATCTTTAGAAATCTGCACGGAAAAGGTCGGATTTATAATGACTTTGAAATACACATAAAAGTCTTTCAAAGTCTATTAAAATTCATCATTAAATGAATTCCATAAAAATTAATGACTTCTTAAATACAATAGATTTTTACAGACTTTTTAAAAGTCTTAAAAAGTTTTAATTGAATACCACATGACTTTTATAGACTTCTTAAAATTCTTAATTGAATACGTATAGACTTTTACGGATTTTTTAAAAGTCTTAATTGAATACCACATGACTTTTAAACTCCACAAAAGTCTTTTAAAATCCACATACAATAAACCCCACTAAAATCTAGACCCGAACCTAGGCTCGTGACCTCGAACCCGAGATTGAGACCTTGGACTAAAAATTGAAGATCAAAACCTTGGACCTAAGAATCGGACTTGAGACGTCAAACCGAGAGCCCAGAAACCATGATCAAGGACTTTGGATTGCATTGGACTATTTAGACAATAAGATTGGGGAAAAACAATTGCCCATAAGAAAAGAAAATTATCAGATTACTAAAATGAGAAAAACAAAAATATATATTGGCAATCCCAAAATTTTTTTTTTTTTTTTTTGAAAAGGAAGGCTGTAATTTTATTCAAGAAGCATCAGTGTGTAGAATTACAGCAAGCCAACTTGGCCAGTTATCAAGACTAATAATGAAACCAACATGAGAGACAGCATATTGGGCAAGGAGGTGTGCAGCTTTGTTGCCAGTTCGTCGACAGTGGCAGCAAGCCGTCGAGGCGAAACCCAGCAAAAGAAGTTTCACATCCTCAACAAGGACCCCATCAGCCGCCAGGCAGCTAGAAGGTTCATTGATGCAGTTGACTGCATCAAGTGCGTCCATTTCCAAAATGATATGGTGAAGACCAAGGTCAGCAGCAAGTTGCAGCCCCATGACAGCCGCCATAAGTTCGGCAAACCCACAATTAAATCTTATTAACTAAATAGATTAACCAAATAATCCACTTTACCAATCTCATTATTTTAAGTCCCATTTGGACTAGCCAAACTGTAATTACATGTTAATTTGGTCAAGTATTATTGTCGTTATCTCCATCAACCATATGGCCAACCTGGGCACTAACGTACTGTTGCCATATATTGTTGGCCAAAAAAAAAAAAAAAAAGTACTGTCGCCATTAACTGCAACAAATATCTTAATTTACTTTTCATCTTTTTTCCAGATTAAGAATGTTAATTAATGGTGTGAAGAAAAGTGAAATATAAATAGTCCGTCCACATTTATATGAATTTTTGACCAAAAAGGAAACAATTATCCAGTTGGATCTAATTATCTTTACTTAATTTTCCCATTGAACAATCTATGTCCAAACCAATGTTGGGTCACAAAAACGGCGTTGACATGTTCATGAATCATGATAGATAATAGTTATAGATAACCACGAGTCAATGACTATTTATGTCCATATCGGAAGCCGCATCACCAAGAATTAATCAATAAAATAAAATTCACTCTTTCTCTAATATTTTATTTATTTCTTTGTTAGGACTGATATTTTATTTATTAGTACATGTTCTTAATTTATTTAGTTACTTATTTAATCGTTTTTTATCATTACTTATTTAATCGTTGGTCCCATGAGTTGGGAGTCCCTGGCCTACACATGCAAGGCAAGATCTTGCTCCTCTGCCTTTAAAGATGTGCTGTTGCATGCCTTTTATAAAATCATGTGCATTAAAGCAATCTAATATATGTCACATCAGTACATCACCTCTCCTTCAACATTAAAAAAGACTAAAAAATAATAAATAAATAAAATAAAACCCAAACCCCACCCTCTCCCGTTGCAGCACTCCCATCCCCACCCCTCCCCTCTTTCCGGCGATCACCTCTTACTATTTCTCTTTCACGCAGTCTCTTTCTTTTTCTTTTTTTTTCTACAACTTCAGATTGTCGGCGTCAAACCTCGGTGAATCTAATTCTCTACTTACGAACAACGACAAATGAAAGCGAGTAAGTGGGGATGGGCGCATATGGAAAGAAGGTTCTCGAAGAGCTCATTCAGGTGAGGAGAAAAATAGGAGGCGGCCGACGTCCGGAGAGGCTGCCGAAAAGAATGGAGGGGCTGGGGCTGGGGTGTTGCAACGGGTGAGGGTGGGGGTTGGTTTTTTTATATTTTTTATTTGTCTAATTTTATTGAAAGAGATATAATGTGGCATATCTTAGACCATTGGATTGTTTTAATGTACATAATTTTATGAAAGGCATGCAGGTATGCAACGGAACAAAATCCAGACAAATACATCCAGGTATTAGGTATATCCGTATATATACAAGCAGTAACATCACCATGTCCACTTATAGTAATTTGTTTGAGCGGTCAATAACATCACTACATTCTTACCAAAAAAAATAACATCACTACATCACCATTTGAGACGTGGGACCCACATGTGAGAGTGGATTGCGACTTAACCTTACTCAATCCAAGTGTGAATTTTATCACGCTGTGCCTATGATATATTTTTAATAAAATTTTTATAGTCAAAACCCAATGACTACCACGTCGTCCAAAGTTAAAACTGATCTTTCTTAATTTCCAAAGTTTTAGAGATGCAAATATTCAATTTTATTCCATGCTTTTCTTAAAAAGAAATAAATAAAATAAAATTTAAGAGGCAAACTATGCGTACCTGTTGTCTGGATGAATAACGAGGCCGTTGGAGAAGACGTCTTTGACACCATTGATGAGCGTGTCGCGGCTGAACAATCTCCGAGTTGAGTTGTCTTGAAGCCCTAACTCGTTGATGATGAGGTTCAATCGGCTTCCGAGAGACGATTTGATTCGGTCTCTCAGATCTTGCACCTCATACTCTTCCTCCTCATCATCATCATCAACCTTCGCCTCACGATCGCGATCACTGTCATGGCTCTCTTCCTCCATTACTACTCTCCTCGACATTTCACAAATAATTTACGTGCGTATGTATGTGTATATGCGATCCAACACTGCGCATGCGACTCACGTACTGCGTTTTCACATTCAAATTTAAATCAGAAATTGCACTTGCTCACAGAGCTTCCAATCACACGAAATTAATTAAGCAATGAATCATAAATATTGAAAAATCGAAAGAGAGAAGGATCATAGGAAAAGACGATGCAGCGAAAGCAAGTATCACAGAGCGAGAGCAAGAATTGAAGAGATTGGAGTAAAGAATCGCAGAGATTGGAGCAAGCAATGAGTGTTTGGATGCGAAGAAAATTGGCGAGAAAATGCAGTCAGGCTTCGAGCTCTGATGAAATGTTCATGAATCATGATAGATAATAGTTATAGATAACTACGAGTCAATGACTATTTATGTTAACTCAATCCTATAATCGACCATATCGGAAGCTGCATCACCAAGAATTAATCAATAAAATAAATTTCACTCTTTCTCTAATATTTTATTTATTTCTTTGTTAGGACTAATATTTTATTTATTAGTACATGTTCTTAATTTATTTAGTTACTTATTTAATTGTTTTTTATCATTACTTATTTAATCGTTGCTCCAATGAGTTGGGAGTCCCTGACTCCATGCCTACACATGCAAGGCAAGATCTTGCTCATCTCCCTTTAAAGGTGTGCTATTGCATGCCTTTTATAAAATCATGTGCATTAAAGCAATCTAATGGTCTAATATATGTCACATCACCTCTCTTTCAACATTAAAAAAGACAAAAATAATAAATAAATAAAATAAAACCCAACCCCAACCCTCTCCCGTTGCAGCACCCTCATCCCCACCCCTCCCCTCTTTCCGGTGACCACCTCTTACTATTTCTCTCTCACGCAGTCTCTTTCTCTTTCTTTCTATCTATTTCTTTTTCTTTCTACAACTTCAGATCACCTGCGTTAAACCTCGGTGAATCTGATTCTCTACTTACGAACAACGACAAATGAGAGCAAGTAAGTGGGGATGGGCGCATATGGAAAGAAGGTTCTCGAAGAGCTCATTCAGGTGAGGAGAAAAATAGGAGGCGGCCGACGTTCGGAGAGGCTGCCGGAAACAATGGAGGGGCTGGGGCTAGGGTGTTGCAATGTGGGGGTGGGGGTTGGTTTTTTTAATTTTTATTTGTCTAATTTTATTGAAAGAGAGATGATGTGGCATATCTTAGACCATTGGATTTTTTTAATGTACATAATGTTATGAAAGGCATGCAAGTATGCAACGGAACAAGATCCAGGCAAATACATCCAGGTATTAGGTATATCCGTATATATACAAGCAGTAACATCACCATGTCCACGTATAGTAATTTGTTTGAGCAATCAATAACATCACTACATTCTTACCAAAAAAAAAATAACATCACTACATCACCATTTGAGACGTGGGACCCACATGTGAGAGTGGATTGCGACTTAACCTTACTCAATCCAAGTGTGAATTTTATCACGCTGTGCCTATGATATATTTTTAATAAAATTTTTACAGTCAAAACCAAATGACTACCACGTTGTCCAAAGTTAAAACTGATCTTTCTTAATTTCCAAAGTTTTAGAGACGCAAATATTCAATTTTATTCCTTGTTTTTCTTAAAAAAATAAAATAAAATAAAATTTAAGAGGCGAACTATGCGTACCTGTTGTCTGGATGAATAACGAGGCCGTTGAAGAAGACATCTTTGACACCATTGATGAGCGTGTCGCGGCTGAACAATCTCCGAGTTGAGTTGTCTTGAAGCCTTAACTCGTTGATGATGAGGCTGGGGTGCGACTGGTCAGGTTGTTCTTTGACGTTTGTGAATGGAGAGGCTAAGAGTCAGAGGGTGAGAGATAGACAGAGAAGTGAGAGTGACAGAGAAGTGAGAGTGAGAGAGACAGACGAACTCACAATGAAGTCTGGGAGTGGCGACGACGACGGTGATGGCCACGATGAGTGTGTGACATTGATGAGCTGAGACAATTTTTGCGAGATGGAATTTGCGAGAGAGAGACAGAGAAGTGAGCTGAGAGATAGACCTAGGTTTTTAATTTTTAGTATATTTGTATATCTCTAAGTGTTGGGACTTGGGACTTGGGAGTAGGACAAAAAAATTTAAGTCAGGAAAAACACATTACATATCAGTGAGTTTGAGTGTTAGGATAAAAAATTATAAGTGTTGTGTTAAGATATCAGTTAAAAATTTATACTGATGTCTTTATAAGTTCTTAGAAAAATGAAAATATTATATATCAGTTGAAAAAAACCATGTGATATCTAATAGAGTTTAGAAATTAGCTAAAAAATTATCTGATATTATAATTTTTACAATATCAGTCATATTCAAATCTGATATAAAATTGGTGATATCTATTAACAATATTCTTGTAGTGACTACACAGGATGTAGATGCACCACCAACTCCCGTCAATCCGGCATATATAGCCTGGAAAAAGTCTGATGGTCTTCTCCGGGGCTGGATTACAGGAACATTATCTGAAGAAGTCTTAGCCGCAATTGTTGGACTTAGCACTGCTTATGATGTCTGGATGGCAATCTCACGTGCTTTTGCACAGGATTTGCAGGAGAAGGAGTTTCATCTCCAACAAAAACTTCGGATGCATAAGAAAGGTGATTCTACCCTTACTACCTATTTGCTTAGCTTTAAGAACAATTGTGATGCTCTTGCAGCCATTGGAAAGCCGGTTCCCGATCGAGAAAAGATGTTTGCATTACTCACTGGCCTTGGTTCCGGATATGAATCTTTTGTGACAACTATGTTGAAGCCACCCACTCCTTGCTATGATGAGGTAGTGCCCTTGTTGAAGTCACATGAAAACATAAGGCTGTTATATGCACAGGACAATCTGAATCATCATGCTGCATTCATGGGTCAGCATCAAAATACTTCCAAGCCACGTTTTGGAAGAGCTAATTCCTTTAGTTCGCAAGGAAGAGGTTTTACACAGACTAGTCGATCCACTGACTCTGGTGCTCGTTCCAATGTTGGTGTGATTAACAATCCAACTAGTGCACCTCAAATGTGAAAGGTCAGTTTTTTCAAATTTGTTCTAAACTTAATCATACGGCTCTCCACTGTTGGCATAGGTTTAATCAATCCTTTCAATCTGAGGACATACAAAAGGCTCTTGCAGCTCTCACCATATCTGGCGCTCAAGACCAAGAGTGGTTCCCTGATACCGGCGCTACTGTACACATGACCAATGACCCTAGTAAGCTTTATTCCATTACGCCGTATCATGGGCATGACAAAATAATGGTGGGTAATGGTAAATTTCTGGAAATTACACATGTTGGAAAAGCTGCTATCCATGTTGATAACACTGTGTTACATTTGGATGATGTTTTGGTTGTGCCTGGAATTAAAAAGAATTTAATCTCTGTCAGTCAATTAACTTCATATCTACCATATCAATTTGAGTTTACTAATAATTATTTTTTGGTTAAGAACAAGGCAACCCAGCAAATAGTGGTGAAAGGAAGGAGGAGCGGTGATCTCCATAGTCTACGGCCTGGAAATAAAGTGGTGTGTTATGCAAACAGGTGTTATGTTGTTTCCGAGTCTACATGGCACCATCGGTTGGGACATACACATCAACAAATATTTGATTTCTTATGTTGTTGGAATTTAATTTCTAGTTCTGTTGCTGTTTCTAATAAGAAAGTTTGTACTAGCTACCAGATGGCCAAGTCTTGTCGTTTGCCTTTTATTTCATCTAATAAAAAGGATCTTGGGTTGTTTGATAAAATACATTGTGATTTGTGGGGGCCAGCACCTGTTGCTTCTATTCAGCGGTTTCACTATTATGTGATTTTTGTTGATGAATTCTCTCGATTCACATGGATGTTTCCTCTTAAGTTTAAAAGTGATTTTACTTCTTGCTTCACTAAGTTTCATAAATACGTGACCACGCAATTTAGTAAACATATCAAAATACTTCAATCTGATGGTGGCGGTAAATTTGTGAATCATGTTTTGGCTAATTATCTTTCTTCTCATGGGATTGTTCATTATAAGCCTTGTTCGTTTACACCCAAACAAAATGGCATGGCAGAACGTAAGCATCGTAATATTACCAAGCTTGGATTAACGTTGTTGTTTCATGGAAGGGTGCCTAAACGGTTTTGGGTAGAAGCTTTCCATACAGCTGTTTGGCTCATAAATAGATTGCCTACGCGAGTCCTTGATATGCAATCACCATTTGCACGGCTATATGGTCATACTCCAGATTATACTTCTCTACGATCTTTTGGATCTCGTTGCTTTCCTTATTTACGGCCTTATGCTCAGCATAAATTTGATCCTCGGTCTTTGCCTTGTGTCTTTTTGGGGTATTGTGATGAGTACAAGGGTTATAGATGCTTTTATCCACCTACTGGCATAGTTTATATCTCCCGTCATGTGGTATTTATGAGGATAATTATCCTTTTAAGAATCCTAGATCCTTGTTTAATCCTACTGCTTCCTTGACTGATTTTGTAGTTTTTCCTGACTCGCCAGCCACCCCCAATGATTGGACTATATTACAATTAATCATTGTGTCATGTTGTGTGATTTATTTTCTTGTGATAATTTATCTTTATTATTTGTGATGCTATTTCTTTATTAAATGTATCAAGTTCATTATATTTGTGAATAAGCTTTTATTATTAATCTTGTATGTGCACTGTGAAATTACCTAAGTTTGTGATACACTCAAATTGTGTAAGGTTGAATTATTATGCATGTACAATTTAATTTTTCTATACATGCATTAATGTTTATCTTTACATGCATAATCATAAGTGCATAAGGAAAATGTGATTGTGAACAATGTTAAGAAAATGATTAATTGAGACACCAAGAAGAGAGAGAGATGAACTTGGTGGTCTTGTGATTTATTAGAGACACCATGGAGAAAGGGAGATGTACATGGTGATCTCATGATTTGTGGAAGAATTATTGAAGGAAAAGTGGAATTAATAATATTCAAAATATTTGGGCTTAAGGGACGGACGAATGTTGGCTCATACTTGGGACATTCGGGGCTAAAGTGGTAGAATGCACGGTATGGGACGTGTAGGCTTGTTTGTCTTAGGTATATGTAAACGGTAATGGTTAAGGAGTGAGTACACACATTTTCATTGCATATAACTGTAGTCATTATATGTTTTTCTTTTCTTTTAGTGAGACATTGATTAAATGTGATAACTGGCCATGTGGGATCTCTATACCCTACTGAGCCTTAAAAGCTCACACCCTAATAGATCGTGCAAGTGACGGAAATATGACCGATGATGTAGAATACCCAAGGGAAATTTAGATAATTTGCTAGAGTACTATGTTTTGTTTATTTATGAATAAATTGTAATATATAAGAAGATAAACATCTAGTATGGTACTCTTGGAACAATAGTTTGCTAAATAAAGTCTGTTTTTCATTTTCATTTTACTTAGTTTCTTCAATTATTTTCTTTTATTTTATTTTCTTTTCACGTCTTAATTGTAGAAGTAATTTTATTAATCTGCGATTAGGACATAAGTCACGCTTCACTCTGAGATATTAGAATTTATTTAGGATTGGGGCGTGACAGATTGGTCCAATTGTTGAAGAAACAAAAAAATCCAAATCATACCTCATGGCCACTGCGGCGGCTCCACTGCAAGTGGTGGCGATTAAAACCTGATTTTGTTCATTTTTTATATGGTTATTGTGTGCTATGTAGTTCTGTCGCTTACAGACTTTTTTGTGTTCAATGCGCTTGAATTTTGATTGCAATTTGTGTTGGTACGTATCATGAAAATGAAGATTCAGTTTCATTTTGTTCATATGTATGTTTTGTTGGAAGATTAAGAGCTGTTTTGTTTACTTGTTTTGTTGGAATAAGGGTTGTATAATTATATATGTATGTATGTATGTATGTATGTATATATGTATGTATGTATGTATGTATGTATATATGTATGTTTGTATCATGAAAATCCATGCCTTTTATCTGCTTATTTTGTACAATGCGTGATTTAACAATGAATATTTGAATGAGGGTGCTTCAATCTTCAATATCATGAAAATTTATTTTCAGTTCGTGAAAATTCAGTTTCACTCTCTGAAAATTCAATTTCAGTTCGTAAAAATACAGTTTCACTTTGTAAAAATTCAGTTTCACTTATAACTATATTTTGTATATAATTATAGTGTTTTTTTTCATTTCATTTATATTGAAAATGTTTTATTATTTAGTTTTAGTTAGAATTTGAAGATTTGGTTCAGTTTCAGTTGTAATTGAAAAAATGCCCAAAGATCTGCAACTGTGTAACTATTAATTTTAGTGTTTATGTGAAATTGTTTCGTTTTATGTGTAATAGAATGTTTAAGCAATGTAACGGTATAATTAAATTATTATTTGCGGTGTTATTTTTTCAATTGATTTATTCTTTGAATATTTTATTTTGAGGGAATATTTTGTTTTAAATTTTAGTAAAAATTCTATTTTTCAATTTTAGTGTTTGATTTTATTTTTAGCAAAATATTGAGTTTAAGCAAAAAATTCAGTTTAAGCAAAATTTAGTTTCAGTAAAATTCAATTACACTGACGTCAGTGCGTCAGTCCATCAGCATGCATCAAAAGAGTAATTTAGGATTATAAGTTATAGGGGGTTTTGATAGAGTTTCTAGATAAGTGGGGGTTTAGGAAAATATTTTGGGTGGTTAGGGGGTTTAAAATTACGGACTATAATTAGAATTAGATGACATAATCAAGGAATTAAATTTTGGATTTCGAGAAAATTTCGATGGAAATTTCGAAGATTTTTAAATTTCAACAAAAATTAGACGGAAACGACGAAAATTACTATCAAAATACATAAATTTTTAATGAAACTTTACCAAATGTCTATTTAACATATTATCTACTAAATTGATAAAAAAACCATTGAAGAAACCAAATTATATTGTAGGTTTCATGTGATATAAGGTGAATATAATGCGCGCTGGAGCAAATACTGTTAAATAAAATTAGTATAATGAATAAATAAAATTAATATATTTTTTATACTGTATAATTTAATTATACACTAAAATCTAAACCTTAATACTCTATATAATCTATATACTCTATAATCTATATATTAAACCCTATATACCCTATATTCTTTAGGATATTAGATTTTAGACCCTTTAGGATATTTTTAATTATTTTTTTATATAGAAATGTATTAGAGTTTAAGGTTTAAAATAACTAAACGAAATCTCAAACTTTTTTTTTTTCTTTCCAATTGCCCAAAGGTCCCAAACCCCCCCCCCCCCCCACCCTCCTTTTCTCTTTTCTTTTTCTTTCCTTTCTTTTTTGTCCCGTGCCTCTCTCTTCAGTGTCTTTTTTTTTTTTATAAATATTTCCTTCCTTTTTTCTCGTGCATCTCACCCAGCCAAACTTTGTCTTCACTGAGTGTAACAACCCAAATTTTGGCTTGTGGTAATTTTGTTACTTAAATTTTTCAAACTTGTTTTAAAGTTTGTTTAAAGGTATTAGAAATTTTCTTAAGTTTATTTTAACTAACTTAGACCTTTGGTTGTGGTTCAAGAGTTTAGTTGTATGGAAATGAATTTTAGAAAATGAAAATTCAAGAATTTGACGATTATTACTTTTTTCAGAATTAAAGTATGAGAGAATGATTTTTCATAATTTTTTTGAAAGCAATTTGACTATTTTGTGGTCATAGGAAATTAGGACTCATCAATATGAGTCCGTAGAATTTTTCGGTGAATTATTTGGAGTCTCGAGCTATTTTTACTGAATTTCTGAAATTGGAGAAAATAGAAAATAGGAAAATTTCGATAATTTCGATATATTTCAATAAATTTCGGTAAATTTCAGCGAAATTTCTAAAATTTTGGCAAAATCTTCACGAAAAATTGGTAAATATGTGTTTCAATTTCGGAACCTTAAACAAACCAAATTTAATACCTTGAACATAATTAAAAACTATTCATGAAAAATTTCGCTGAAAATTTCGAAATTTAATACCTTGGATATAATTAAAAACTATTCATGGAACAAATTATTCGAGTTACTTCCATATATAATACATCTGGTCACTTTGATCAATAACAGAAAAAAAATATATATATAAATGCATACTTCATTGCTACACCGTTGTTTTTTTTGGTCTGACCATTGCTACACTTGAACTTTAGGAAAATAAGAAATTTCTTGACTCATGACCTCCTCTTTTCATTATGAAGCGTCTCCCTAATAAGTTGACACCTATGTATTTTTGAGAAAATTTTAGCTAAAAGACCCTGTTTTTTACAGTTTTTATCTCAACTGTGGCCCGACATTTGACCCATCATACCTTTACCAAATTCAACAAACTTATATTTAGTTTAAAGATATGCATCTTCTCTTTACAACCATATAAAGATCACCCAAATCGGACATCTACAACTCCAGATAAATGGCCCCAAAGTAGGGTACTTGAGACAGTCTGATTGAACCTCTACGAAAATAGTTTTGGAAAATTGGACAGTTTCGGGTATCCTATGTTGGGACCGATTATTTGGAGTTTTAGCGGTCCGATTTGGGTGATCTTTATATGGTTATAAAGAGGGGAGTTGTGTGTTTTCATAAGATTTTATATTTAAAATATTATTCTAATTTTAAGTTTTATTATTTTATTAATTTAAATATAATTTTAACTATATTTTTATGGCTGAAAAGACGAGAGTACCCCACCACGTCAGCATTTGTAACGGAAGTTAAGACGGAGTTGACGGAATCGGACAATATGGGACACAACATAAAGGTTCAGGGGGTTATATGATACAAATAAATGTGAGGAGGCAAAGTGAGAAAAAACCTAAAAGTCAGGGGGCAAATGTGCAAATAAGCCTTTTATATATATATATATATATCTTATCTGATTCTTCTTGTATTGGCTGACCCAAAACAGAGCAAGAACCAACACAATACAACCAACAAAATATAAAATCCCAAGAAAACTAAAGGCCCTAGTATAGTCCATATCACCCAAAATAACAACATAATTGTTATGACAACACCAAACATGCACCAGTCCTTTTGCAATCAACAACCAACCTCATCAGTTTCATTTCCAGGGTCATCAAGGTTTTGGGAACTGCATGAATTGGGATGAGAAACCACTGTCATGTCAAACAAATCACAGGGCTGCGTCTTAATCACTACATGCTAGTCAATTTCTTTAGGATCTTGAATATAGAACACCTGCATGGCCTATGAACTAAGTATGAATGTGTCCCCTGGAGGTAGTAACCGGTTGAAGTTAACCAATGTGAACCCTAACTCGTCAGTCTTAACTCCCATGTTTCTCACCATACCATCACACCAATCACAGTCAAAACAATACTACTTTCCGGTCATGGTGGTAATCCAATTCGATTATGTTTGTCAATATGCCATAGTAGTCCACATTGCCATCAATTGGGGACCTATCTCAAGCATACGCATAACATGGTACTTGGGAATAGACAAACACACCACTGTTTTGCATTTTGGATTCTTGGTCCCTGTCTTTGATGCAAAACCTGAAACCGTTCACAATATATTCCTTGTATCTAGTACACCATTGCATTGGACCACGCGATAATGCGTACACATCATCGTTTACCTCAAACAGTGAGGTGGAGAGAAGTTCATCCATCTACAATGATGAATTTGCAAATTTATATAACATGCAGTAGTACATTTAAAATAAGAAATTGATACCAATGAGTAAATTAATTCTTTATGAAATTTAAATAGCTACTTACTTCCTTTTTAAACAAATCTGGAAATGATTCATGTGCACCGCGGTCTTCTAACATAGCAGACATGGTACCTGGGTTTTTTCTTGATGATTGTTCAATGTGTCGCCTACAAATATTATTCATGCATTAATATTATTTAATTTAGCAAATTATAGTCCTTGGGTAGTGATACCAGTTAGGGTGTACAAAGATGTAATCATTTTACCTTAGGTACTCTCCAACTTCAGGGCAATTCATAAGGACATATCGTCTTGCACGATCCAATTACATTTGGTCTAGGTGCACTAACTCTCCTGCCCCAAGGTGTGTGCCTGCACCAGTAAAAATGGATATTCCATGTGGAGTGTGCCTTGAACCAGCATCAGTGTTGCGACCTGGTCGATTACGACGTGTCTCCGTATCCTTCAAGTACATTGAAAAAAATGAAAGACACTCGTCAACAATGTATCCCTCAGCTATGCTCCCTTCAAGTTTACTTTTGTTGCGTACGAATCACTTGAGCGTTTGCATATACCTACAACAAAGATAGTAGTCATAGCATTAATTACGAATACCTAATTTACATTTCTCATAAGTGGTACTATGCATATAGTTTGGTACCTCTCAATTGGGTACATCCACCTATAATGGACTGGCCCTGCAAGTGCAACTTCATCTGCTACATGAACTGGCAGATGAACCATAACATCAAAGAAGGAAGGTGTGAATATCTTCTCCAAATGACATAGAATTAATGCAATACGTGGGCTCAGTGCAGTAAATGACTCTGGTGTACCATTCTTCTGGCATAATATACGGAAAAATGTACATAACTCAAGAAAAACCTTTCTGACTGGTTTTGGCATTGTATGTAGAAGGGCTACAGGGATGAGGTGTTGCATAAGCACATGGCAATCATGGCTTTTTAATCCAGTGAGCTTTTTCTCACGAACATTCACATACCTAGACACATTAGAGGAATATGCATGCTCTGGTACCCTCACTGAGGCCAACACTTTGCAAAATGTAAGATTCTCTGCATTTGACATAGTGAATTGAGCTAGTGGAAGAAAAGTTCGATCACCAATTCGTTGTGAGTGTAATGAGTGTTTTATTTGCAACTTTAATTTCCAAGTCAGCTCTTGCATTAAATTCATCCTTATTTTTCCCCTCAATGCCAAGCAATGTGTCGATGACACTGTCACACCATTTTTTTCGATGTGCATGACATCTAGATTATGGTGAATTAACAAATCCTTCCAATAAGGCAAATGGAAAAAAAATTAAATAACTTTTTTTTCCATGATCCCTAATAGGTACTTCTTGGTGATGGTCTATTACGAGTACGTGAATCTAAAGTTTTTTACCAAATTGGAAATTAAATACAGATAATTCTCTCAAACAGTCTAGACCAGATAAGGGGGATGCTCGCCTAGCATGTTCAACCTTTCCATTGAATGAATACCATTCCCTGCAAAATCGATGTTGAATTGGAAGGAACCACCGATGTCCCATGTAACACTGTTTTTTTCCATTAGGTAGCCAAAGGGAAGGTGTCTGATGATTGCATTGTGGACAAGCAAACTTACCTTTTGTGCTCCACCCAGACAAATTGGCATACGCGGGAAAGTCATTTATAGTCCATAGCACTGTAGCTTTCATTGTGAATGTTTCTTTTGAGAATACATCATATGTCTTAATTCTAGTATCTCATAATTCACGCAACTCATGTGCAAGTGGCTGCAAAAATACATCAATATCATTTCCAGGTCCTTTAGGTCCTGAAATTAGCTATGACAACATTAAGTACGATTGTTTCATGCACAACCACGGAGGCAGATTATATACAGACATGATGATAGGCCAAGTGCTATGTGAAATACTCATATTGCTGAAGGGATTAAATTCATCGCTTGCTAGCCCCCAAGCGAACATTGCGAGGCTCATTTCCAAAGGCTGCATGAGTCTTGTCAAGGTGCATCCAAGCTGGGCTATCAGCTGCATGACGCATTACTCCATCATTTGGTCTCTCTAATGCATGCCACCTCATTATATTAGCAGTATGTGGTGATATATATAGACGTTGTAGTCTAGGGCTAATCGGGAAGTAGCGCAGAACCTTAATAGGTACTTTTTTAGAGCTACTAGAACCCACAAACTTGTATCTGTTTTTACCACATGTGGTGCAAGTCTCCAAGTTTGCATTTTCCTTCCAAAACAACATGCAATCGCTCTCACAAGCATCAATCTTTTCGTAGCTGTACCCAAGTTCTAAAATAATCTTCTTAATGCGGTAAAATGAATCTGGCAAAGTCTCTCCGCTAGGCAATATTCTTTTAATGTATGCCAACAAATCAGTGAATGAGCAGTCGGTCCAAGCATGAAGGCATTTCATTTGGTATAACCCAACAAGGAAGTCCAACTTTTTCATTGCATGACAACCAGGATACAATTCCATATCTGCATCTTTCATTAATGAATAAAATTTATCTGCCTCTATGGTTCTTCCAAGCACAGCAGGAGGGTCACCAAGGTTCTCATCATGGTGTTGAATATCACTAAGACTAGGGCAGCGAAACACATGTGTTAACATGTCTAGCATATCATGGTTTTCCGACATCAAGTCACATTGATCATTGGAGGCATTTGCTGGTAATGACTCCCCATGCCAGGTCCAAGGTGCACCCATGTAATTGGGACACATTCCATCAATCACTAAGTGTTCTTCAACATCCGGACATGTACGCCAAAACTGATTATAGCATATCTTACACGGGCATCTCACTTTGTCCTCATGGTTTGCATGACGTGCAATACATTCCCTTAAAAAACTATGGATACCAACTAAGTATTCATAGCTTAATCTGTCTTCTAATCTCACCCAACTTTTATCTATCCTGTGTTGTCCCAATGGAGTTGTAAAACACAACTATACCAGAACATACCAAATGAGCAAAGTTAAAAATTAAAAAGCTTGATAATGCAAGAAACATGCATTTCATCAAACACTTAATGGTCAAATGAAAGTGTTATATGCAACCATAAATATTAATACGTCTGAACGATTTTAGTGACAATTTGGTATCAAACCCATGGAAAAAATAAATAAATAAATATATATAATAAAAACTATATTCATATTCATTCACAGACAATCTCAAAATTTCATCCTATCTCTTTAATAATCCCCTTATGTTTTAGTAATTAAAAGAACAGAAAATAAAGACAAAATACCTTTTGTAGCTCTTTAAGATTTTATTCCATTTGGCTAAAATGAAGTTGAACTATTTGCAATAGAACATAGTTTTTTCTTGCCAGAGGAATCAATTGGCTAAAGTCACCAAAGTAGAGCAGGTTGATTTGCCAGAGTCCAGAAGGTTGGGTCGCCTCCTTTTCTTCAAAGTTCTGAAGGAGTTGATGAGGCTGGATATATAATATATATTTGTTTCCAGTTTTTTGCTATCTTATATTTTCTCAAAACGGTCAAAAACTAAACCAAATACACGTGGCACCATCTGTGCTATTTCACTCTCATGGATGGCTAAAATTGGAAGCCAGCTGGTACACTCAAATACCAATAAAGATGGTAAAGGATCTTAGTCCCCCTCAATATATCAGCAGCTTGATTAAGTATTGGATCATAGTTTTCCTTAGTACGTTTTTTAGATTTTTATATGTCAAAATGACCAATTATTTTAGTTTTAAGTTTTATAAATTCAATTATTTAAAAAAATAAAAATAGAATTCATTAGCAATCCGTCTGCATTATATAATAATTAGAACAATTACCATCAACATATACTAAGATGGTAATAAAATTCATACAAGGATATTCACTATATTGTGAATCCTTTTTCACACATGTCCTACAAATACTAATTACACATATAGAGCACACAGAAAATAAAAAGCACAAATTGCAATTGCAATTGCAAAACATTCACTAGTCACTCTCCTCATCATCGCTAGTGTTCGTGTCGGAAACATTATAAGCTTTTCCCCTCATCAAAGCATTATGCCAATATGGGTCGTCCACATCTTCCAAATTATCAAAAGAATCTCGTGAAACTTCATCCTCCAAACCCACAGTAGGAGCACCATGGTTTCTCTCATCATCACTTTCTTCTATTATGACCGGATACTTGGCGGTCTGCCCAGGATGGCATTTTGGTTGAGGAGAACTTTGTTGTTGATTGAAATTGCTACTAATAGAAGATTGGCTATTATGTCCTTCAACTAGGTTCAAGGTAGATCCATCTGAATGAGTGATTGGTAGGGCATTGTTGGGTTCATCAACCACAATATCTTTTCACTTGTTGGAGTATGGGTATCCGAAATTGTGGTTGGTGAACGTCCACGTAATGGAGTGTTGGTGGCTTGATTCTTGATACTCATAATGCCATGGATCAACAAAAGCTAACTAGTGGGAAGTTACAAATAGAAACTCTAAATTGGGACTATGCATAGTCCATGTTAAAGGCAAGGCTAACTTTATATATAAGTTGCACTACACTTTGTGCAATCTAACTTATGCAAAATATTGCTTTTGTCTGACATAAAGTTTAGAAAATTGTAAAATATACTAATGTCAATGAGAAATGATTTTGGCCAATGCATCCATCACTTAAATCTGATGCGATAGAGCCACTCTATATCAGAAGGAATCTGATTCTTATTCCTGAACTACACAAGGAACTTTTGTACTTGTATAAAAGTTTACCATTTTTTGTGCATGTTCTTGTATAACTCTTAAAAGTAAGAGTTTGCACATATATTCTTTTGTTCAATTATATTGCTTATATGTACAATAATGAGACACTCTCATTATTTCTCCTTTGAATATCTACTGCACACTTATGAGTTGTTGGTCACTTCTAAATTTTGACACGACTCCAACCTTTGGAAATGGTCCAAATATGAATTTTTTATTAATACATATAACTCTAAGCCTCAATTTACACACAAGACTCAAGAGTGTGCTCCAGTTCACTGATTTCTCGTGTATGGTGCCAATCAACACTTCCCAATAAATTGCAATGACCACATTTTTGTATGTTAGTGAATCCATACTTTTGTTTGTAGACTATTGACCAACAACAGTGTGAGAGGTAGATACGATCAGTCCCACTTGCCTTTAAACACACACCGGTCTACTTTCAATGGGTACAAAAGGGTGTTTGATGCCCCTTTTTCTTATAGTGCATATGAAGATCTCCTCAGTCGCATCCTTATGAATTCAAAGCTGCCATCCCTTGCAAGTGTTTGTGCTACAATTCAACGAGAAGAGGTACGTAGAAAGGTCATGAACATTGAAACCAAGACAAATATATCTGAAACTAGAGCATATTTGTCCAATCATAAACACACTGAGGAGAAAGTCTACAAAGGCAAGAGGCCAGATTTGAAGTGCAGTTATTGCAACAACTTTGGTCATGTGAAGGAAAGATGTTGGATCCTTCACCCTAAATTGAAGCCTCTCAAGTTTGTCAAGGACAACAAGGGCACTCAGAAGAATTTTCAGACTTCAGTTTCCAAGGCTAATCATGCAACATCTCAAGCAATGGACTTCGAAGTTTCACTTCCAATCTCGCTGATTTTATCAATGAATTTGCTACTTATATTCAGAAAAAGAAAGGGAGCAATGACAGTGAAGGAGTAAGCAATGTGGGAAAAGAGAACTCAACAGCCTTGCTTGGCAAATTTGCTGAATTTCTTGCTGAAACTCAAAGCCTTTCTCATAAAGAAACCGCAGGTACCCTGAAGGCTCTCTAAACTGCTCTGAATGTTAGTAAAGTGCATGATTTTTGGGTCATAGATTCAGGTGCCACTGTTCATATGACAAATCAACTCACACACTTATATGATTTTAAAAAATTGTCTAATTCATCTCAAGTGTCATTTGCAAATGGTGAGGGTGCTACTATTGTAGGTAGAGGAAAGATCAAGTTATTTTCCAATAACATTGAGTCAATGGCCCTTTACATCCCCTCCTTTCCTTTTCAATTGCTCTTTGTTGGGAAAATCACCAACTCCCTAAAATGCCTTGCTATATTCTCTCCTCACAATGTCATTTTTCAGGATATAGCCACCAAGAAGACGATTGTTGAAGGGTTCTATCTTGATGGTCTTTATTACTTGTCCAAGGATTGTCAAACTAGCAAGGGATTTCAAGTGAGTTCCAATTTCATTCCAGATCAAAGTTTGTGGCATCAACGTTTAGCTCATCCATCAGACCCTATTCTATCATTTTGTTTCCTAACCTAGTAAAACAACAGATCATATGTGACCCCTATCAATTGTCTAAGTTTACTAGGTTGTCATTAAATTCCTCTATGTCTCGAGCTAGTAAACCTTTCGAGATTGTACACTCTGATATCTAGGGTCCAACCCCTGAATCCTTTGATGGTTTGTAAATATTTTGTCGATGATTTCTCAAGAACCACTTGGTTATATCTCCTAAAATTCAAAAGTGGTATATTTAATGTTTTCAAGGACTTCCATAATCTTGTTAGAAATCAATTTTCCACACAAATTCAAACATTACGATCAGATAACGGCTTTGAATATATGTCCCATCTCATGACACAATACTTGATCACACACGGAATCATTCACCAAACAAGTTATGTGGGTACACCCCAACAAAATGGGGTAGCCGAAAGGAAAAATCGTGATCTACTTGAGAAAACTAGAGCTCTAATGTTTCAAATGAATGTTCCAAAAAGATTTTGATCTCAAGGAGTCCTTACTGCTACTTATCTTATTAACCGTTTGCCTAATAGAGTGTTAATTTCAGATCACCTCTTGAAGTTATGAAGGGAAGGAAGATTGACCTGTCTCATTTAAATATTCAAGCCTTTAATCGTGATAAGCTTGATCTAAGAGCTGTCAAATGCATGTTCTTGGATATTCTTCAACACATAAGGGGTATAAGTGTTATAACTCTATCTCTAAGAAAATCAACATATCAAGAGATGTACAATTTGATGAAAAAACTCCCTATTACCACAAGCCTCATGAAGCTATTGGTCAGGGGGAGGATCAATTTTTTGATCTATTTTCGTTACCTACTCCTGCTGCAAGTACTGACACTGATTCTACTCATAATATGTCTTCTATTGTACATCCTTCATCTCATGATCCTGAAGCTGAAATTCAAAATGAACTTGTTGAAGACTCAGACAATTCCCTTAATCAACATGAGGACCAAAGCAATACAGAAGCCTCTAATGCACCCATGAGACGTAATCCTACGCATGATCATCATCCTCTTTCAAGGCTGCAAGATTATATCACATACACTGCCAAGCATCCTATCACCAACTTTGTATCTTATCACAAGTTCTCACCACATCATATTGCCTTCCTCAGTGCAGTTTCTAATGCTCATAATCCACAAAGCTTCCATGATGCAAATCTTCAAGCAGTATGGAGAAAGGCAATGCAAGAAGAGCTACAAGCTCTTGATGATAACACTTGGAGTGTTGTTAAACTTCCCAAAGGAAAGAAGGCTCTGGGCAGTCGATGGATTGATTGAAAGACACAAGGCAAGATTGGTAGCTCGGTGTTTCTTAGCATTGAAATGGCCACTTCACACAAAAGGTTATTTTTAAATCAACGCAAATATGTTCTTGATTCCAAACCTGCTCATACTCCTTTAGACAGCAAACTCAAGCTTGACATGGAAGGTGAACCCCTCAACAACATTAGCTATTATCAGAGGTTGGTTGGTAAACTTATCTATTTAACTATCACTAGCCCCGACATCACATACGTAGTTAGCATTGTGAGACAATTCATGCATTCTCCCACCATAATACATTTGAATGTGGTTAAAAGAATCATGCGGTATCTTAAGGGGTCTATTGGTTGTGGTATACTCATGAAAAAGAATGATAATATTCACATTCTAGGGTACACTGACGCTGATTGGGCAGGGAACTCCATGGATCGAAAATCAACCACAGGATATTGCACCTTTGTAGGAGGAAATCTGGTCACTTGGAAGAGCAAGAAGCAAAATGTAATTGCTCGTTCAAGTGCAGAGGTAGAGTATAAGGCAATGGCCTCTACTTCTTGTGAACTCATATGGCTAAAAGGTTTGCTTTCTGACTTAGGTTTTTGCAACAATCAATCCATGTTTCTCTTTTGTGACAATCAAGCAGCGCTCCACATTGCCTCTAATCTAGTCTTCTATGAAAGGACCAAGCATATCGAAGTCGATTGCTATTATATTCGCACTCAAGTTCAATCCAAAGTGATTCAAACTCAGTACACTCGAAGTTATGATCAACTTGCAGAAATATTTACCAAAGCCTTACCTACAGCTCAGTTCCAACGGCTACTCTCCAAGCTTGGATCAATCAATCCCCTTCATCTAGCTTGAGGGGGAGTATTGAAAGTCAACTATAGGAATAGGCCGGTTACTTCTTCTAGGTTGTTGTCCTAGGATGTTGTACTGTTGTTTTTTAGTCGATCAGCTGTCAATTGTGATTTCTTGTTGTTGTTAGTTGTGGTTTCTTGTTTTTTACTCTTTCTTAAGTCAAGGAGCTAATTGAGGCTTTACTCTAGTTTACTCTAGATCAAAGGTGTTGTTAGTTGTGCCTCCCATCCTATATAGTGCCTATTTTCTGTAAATTCATTTATGATCAAAATACCAGAATATTGAATTTCATTTTTTTCCACACAAGTAGTGAACATTCTAGAGGAAGAAGAGTTAAACAAAAGGTTTGAGGTTTTATTTTTCTTGTGACTGCAGCACATGAAATATAAAATTTTTAACTTATTTTCTTAGCAAAGTCAGTAGGCGAGAATATTTTTTGATGAAGAAGTTTATTGATCTTGCATGGAATGTTTTATGTTCTTTGGCCAATTCCACTATTTTGGGCCAAAAGTCATCTCTATCTCACGTCAAAGATTACTTCAATTTTCAAGCATGCGGGATGAAGAAAGTTGCTAAAAGTTTGTTTATTCCTTAATCTTCGGCTATATAAGCCGAAGCTCAAAGAATAGGGGGGCAATGTTTGTACTGGTTTTTACCACTCCCGAAATTAATTTGGAGTGGGTCTTGAAAGCAATAATTGGATAAAAATTATTGGGCGAAGGACCTTTGAGGAAGGATTTTTGGCATGAGCAAATGGCATTGGCAAAGGACTTTCTTTGGTCTAGGCAAAAGCCTTAGCTATTTGGCTTTCCAAATGGTTGATTAATATAAGAGTTTGAATGGTGTTGTCACATGGATTTGGAGGAAGACAAAAGCAAAAGGCTTGGCTTGGCTTGGCTTGGCTTTGGATGAAGAAGACTTTGGGTGAAGAAGGATGGGCAAAGGTTTATTCGGATTTCAAAAGGTTCAAAGTTAATGCCTTGGTGCTTTCCAGTTTATTAATATAAAGGAGTTTGGTGGGTACAAAAGTCTTCTTCACCTGACTTTGGAATTGAAAAGTGATATACCTATATATATTCTTACAATGATGTGATGGAAGCTTTTTGGGATTTTAGGCAATTCTTTTGGCAGAAGCACGTGGCATCCATTGGCAATTAAATGATGGATTGATCCTTGACCCTACAGCGCAACAACCTCTCACCCACAATATATGTCTCGCCCAGCAGCCTTGTTGTAGCTCTTACTCATTTATTTGGTGTCTCTCAACTGGGAATGAAGTAATCAAAGAGTGACTCAGCTATTCTCATTATCCTTATTCTATTCTCACCCATTTATAGCTGTTTACCTACTCAAAAAGTTGTCAACAACTGTCTAAGAGCAATTCAGTTCAAGCCACACACGTGACTATCAAAACTTGGGGACAAAGGAAAGACTCAATATTAAAAATAAAAAAAATAAAAAAAGCTCACAAACAACAGTCAGCCTCTCCTCCAATACCCAAAACAAACCTAAAAAACTCACGCAATGTGAAATCTCCTTGCAACTTTTGCTCCCAAATTCATCCCATAGGCTTTTTAATTCTCAAAGCTCTCTATAGTTTCGTCTTCATAGCTTTCAAGCTCTCTTTTTTTGCTTTTAATTTCTTTATATGTTTTTGTCAAGTTCCAAGATCTTTAATATTCATATGTTCTTTGTTTCTTTGCTCAGATCTAGCCTCTCCTTAGTGTCAAGTTTACATTCATGTTGTTTTACATCAGCTAGCTTTTATTTTAAAGCTTTGTCTTCTAGTTTTCTTCAGTTTATATTAGACTCTTTTTTATTTTATTAATTTTCATTGGTTGTTCATACCCAAAGTCCTGGAACGCCCAGGCAAGAAATGAACCCAGATAGATTTTTCTCGTTTCTTTTATATCACTCAATCACTTTTAGAAGTTAGATTTTCATTTGGTGCCTCATCTTTATTTTAATTTCCCTTTTTACACACTTTTTCTATTCAGCTACTCGAAGCCGAATAGTGGCACGCTCGTGCACTCACACCCAAAGGTCGAAAACCTCGCCTACAACGAGGCATGTTGTGGCAAAAGCATTTTTAGCCATAACACATCTAAGAGATGCCGAAGAACATAGAAATTTTGGGGGGGATGAGGGTGAGGTGGAAGGATACTTAATATACAAATTTCCAATTATCTCAAAATTATTAACTAATTATCTCAAAATTGCAGTTGACAAAAGATAGAAATTGAGAAGGAAAGGAAAATATGTAATGGGTTCCTTTCGTGCAAATTAAATTTAATTATCTATGTAGAAGTTAGCTAGTGACTGAACTAAAACATAAAATAGACAACCTTTTTTACCAAGGTTAAGAATTGATGTCACATCCAAAGTTATGCTTATAAATTGTATGCACAGCAGGAAATGATGCAAGTCTTATTACAAGACATAAAGCAAATGTATATATCCTTTTTGGGGATAAATAACACTGTATTTTTTTGAGAATATTTAGGGTATTTTTTGCTTATCTGAGAAAAATATATTGGCTTAGTGGATCAAGAAGCTAAGTATTTCCATAAATGGCATGTTTTTTTTTCTGTTTTTTTGGGCCAGAATTACAAAATGGAACTTAACATGACACCCCACGTAGAAGGCCAGTATCACAAAGAAATCTCCTTTTTCATTCAAGTGAATTTCAACATATTCTTCCTTATACTCAACGGTTTAAATTTAGTGTTAAATTGATAATCATAATTAATGTACAAGAAAATGTTGGACTTTGGGTCAATATTGACTGGCAAGGTTGGATTTCTTCTTCAACCTATATTCTAATTTCTAAGAGAAAAACTTGGTTATAACTAAATTTAAATGGTGCCGCTATTCGGACCCAACTTTTTTATCTGTAACTCCAACACACTCTTTACACCCACCTTCAATTTAAAAAGTTTAAAAACTTATTAGTACACCCCAAGGAGTAAAATTTCATTTTTTTTGTATGAAAATTTTAACACGAAACCATCCATTTTTCATCAAGATTTCGGAAATTTTGAGATCAACTTACATTGATCTTGGGCAATGTTTCGCGAAATTTTGAAAATTTTGACGAAATTTCGACTTTTAAAAGGGGTTTTTCCATTTTGGTAACCTGTTTTCTCTCTCCCTCGTGATTTCTCTTTGCCCCCCTCCCTGGCGCGTGACCGGAGCACCATTTCCGGCCAAATCTCGGCAGCCCAAGACCACTGACGTGACCTCCAGCCATTGGCCATCCTCCACCAAGCCACCTCGAAGCCGGCCATCCTCCCTCTACGCGTAGATCTGCTCAGGAATACCAACTCTGCCGCCGGCTTGTCTCGCTGATTCCGACCTCCGATCACTAAAATTTTTGGTGGGTTTTCCTCTCTTCACCATGGGCTTTCATTCCCCTAATGTTTGGTTTTCCAATTGAGAGAATTTGTGAAATTGAAACTTTAGAGTTTGAAATTGAAATTTGTGAATTTGAAATTCTTGTATGGAAATAATGGAATTAATTTATGGAATATGGATAAATCATAGAGTATGGACTATGGAGTTATATGACGTTTCGGGAAACGTGAGATCAATATGTAAATCAACTTATATCTTGTTAACAAATTGTACATAGAGTATGAATAAATCATAGAGTATGGAGTTATTTATGAATTAATTTGAAATTCTTGATATAGTTAAAGGAAATTTAGTATGTCACCATGAACAATTTAACATCATTTGTTATTAATTATGTATGTGACAGTATATCTTTGCAAATTATGCAAATTATAGAATATAGACAAATTATGCAAATTATACCCTCTTAATATTAATGTAAATTATGTAATACAAATTATATAATTAGTTCATGAAAGATTAAACAATTATACAATTATTTTGTATGTCTTTTTATTATTAGGAAAAATTATTCTGGAGATCGAAGTATCATAGGGTGATTATGCTTCGTAGTACACCTACTCTATACATGAGGATACTGAAGACGGTGAACATGTTGAACCTTATAGAAGCTCTATGTGGTACTGATTACTTATGCAACTCATGATGCAATATTGTAGTATAAATAAAATTGAGGTGTTTGTTCAATAAAATTTATGTAATTATTTGTGAACCATTTTTATCTAATAGTATTTGTCTCCAACACGCCTTATATTCATCTTATATCACATGTATGCTACTATATAATTTGTCAAAATCGAAATTCTTCAAAATTTTCACGAAACCCGAAATTTAACTCCTTTAGTACACCCAACATTTTTCTCAAAAATACCCTTACTAAAACCCAACAAACAAACTTAACATATTCCTGCTCTTTATACCCAACAACACACCCAACACCATCATCACCACCCAACACCCAATGCCAATACTTCACCACCCATCACCCAACACCACCACCCATTGCCCTCTACATCAAAAAATTTATTTTTAGACTACAATAGTTTGAATTCTAGTTGTTTAATGTTGAACTTGAACACAAAGGAGAGAGTTTTGAATTTTTTTTTTCAGTTTTGTTTGGCACTTGTTAACCAAACAAGTATAAGGATGTCCAGCGGCAAACAACCAAACAGGTAGAAGGATGTTCGGCGGCGCATAACCGAATGGGTAGAAGAATGTTTGATTGGCAACCACCGAACACCTTTTCTTCTAAATTTTTTAGAGGTGTTTGGTAGTCTATGGCCGAACTGACAACACTATGTTCGGTCCTTTATTGCCGAATGACTCGATCATAACATGTTCAGCTCTAGTGTGCCGAACATGTTGCAATTTCAATTTTAAAATAAGCACTTAGTCTATTAGAACTCAAAGGAATGATGAAAATACTTCATTTAAAGACTCTAAAACCACAATTTAACCATCCATTCGTCAATATTAAACTTGTTTGCTCAATATGGTGAGTGTTATAGTGTATTTAGCCTTTAGTAGAGAATTGAGTGACAATGTGAGTGGAGAATTAATGTTGGGTATTGAGAAATGTTGGGAATAGATTCAAGTTAATTTAATTAAATTTTTAAGTCCTTAAAGGTCAATTTACATTAATTAGGGTAGAATTGAAAAATTACATTTTTATTAAAGTGTTGGGGATAGTAAAAAAGAAGTAGGGTTCGAATAGCGGCACCCAATTTAAATTGATAAATAGAATGTAGAAGAACATATTGGGCTTTGGGTCCATATAACCCGGCAAGGCTGGATTTCTTCTTCAACCTAAACCCTGCCTTGCAATCAGTATATCCACAGATCCCTTTATACAACTTTTCATCGCCTGCAGTGCTTTTGCTCTTCCCCTTTAGAGCTATGTCAGTCTGCTTTTGAGCATCTATGGAGAACTCAGTCTCAGTCTCCAAAGTCGCTATTGCTCTACTATCATGCTGAACTTGGATTTCTTTTGAAGACTTCAACTAAAAGATAATTCCGCCAACAGACGTAGACTTCTTAGAAGGTCCACTAGTAAAATACAACTTTCCATCAGACGTAGGGGCTTTTCTTTGTCTTAGTAACAATGTGCTATCCTCCTTCTCCTCCTCATCTTCATCTTTAATGTGGATGAATAAAATGAAAATACAAAAAAAAAAAACTGTGATACTTAGCCACCAGAGAACTAACACTGTTTGCTTCCAATAAAATTCTCTATCACGTAATTCATATCCCAAGATTTATTTTTGTATCCTCAAAGGCTCAAACAAATTCTTCACTTGATTAGAAATCCAAATTCCTAACCTAAAAATAATCGAATCACTAAAAACCCAAATCCAAGTAACCTACCTAACGATGAAATAACAAAATAAACTAAAATATAGATCGAGAGAGGAAGCTTACTTTGTTGCTCTAGAATAATGTGCTATGATTAATTGAAAAGGTAATATCGATCAGAGTGAGTGGGAGAGTTAGCTCCAGCGATAATTCCGAGTCGAATTCAATAGCAGAAACCCTAAATTCGTGAAATTCAAGCGGAGAGAAAACCCTAGATCAAGCCCTAGTTCTTCGATTGGTAAGTTGCTGAATTTTTTGCATGTGATCTTGACTAATATATTTAGTGTGTGCCTCACCTATCGGTTTGGCTTGGAAAATTTATGTCAAAATTTAAGTTTTGTTATGAAAATAATATAATAGATGTTGAGAAGTATTCAGAAATTAAATGTCTGAATTCCCATCACACATGACCTTTATTTATAGGCTTTATGAACACTACAAGAAAAAACATTTTGGGCGACGACATTTTGGGCAACGAACCCAAATTCATCACCTAAAGTAACTTTGGGCGACGAATTCCCATTTTCGTCGCCTAAAATCATAAGGGTTTGGGCGACAAAATGGTTTGTCGCTCAAAGATACTTTAGGCGAGGAATCTACACTTCTATGCCTAAAGTACCTTTGGGCGACGAAAATGGTTTGTCGCCTAAGGATACGTGCCAAAATGGTTAAGGAACTGGACTTTGGGCGAGAAATCTATAGATTCATTGCCCAAAGTTACTTTAGGCGAGGAAACAAACCCTTCGTCGCCCAAAGTCAAGTTCCTCACCTAAAGGTCTCGGATCGTCGCTCAAAGAGACCTTGAGCGACGAAGGGCTTGTTTCCTCGCCTAAAGTGACTTTGGGCGACAAAGGGCTTGTTTCCTCGCCCAAAGTCTAGTTCATTTTTTATGTGCATTTATATTTAGGTATAAGAATACGATGCGATCGTGTTCTCAACAATCTGAACCGTTCATTTTTTAGTTCCTTACTCAAAGATCATCCTTGCAAAAATTTAGCTCAATCGAAGATATAGAGGTTAGGTAACAGTGGTCGAATTAATGAACGATCGTGGGTTTCTAATGATAATTCAACGGCTAGCTGAATTCTGATTTAGCCGATTTTTTGCAGAGATGATCTTTGAGTATGAACATAGAAAATGAACGGCTCTGATTGTTGAAATCATGTTGTGATCTTCACAATTATTGAAACGACAAGGTTTCAACAAAAGAGTTAATAGAATTATACTCTTCAAGTGTTGAAACCGTTCATTTATATGTAGATGAGCATATCATGATCATGTTTCCAACGATCCGAACAGTTCATTTTTTAGTTCCCTACTCAAGGATCATCCTTACAAAAATTTAGCTCAATCGAAGATGTAAAAGTTAGGTAACGGTAGTCGAATTAATAAACTTGGTTTTTCTAATGATAATTCAATGACTAGCTGAATTCCGATTTGGCCGATTTTTAGCAGAAATGATCTTTGAGTACGAACATAGAAAATGAAAGGCTCGGATCGTTGAAATCACGTTGTGGTCTTCACAGTTATTGAAACAACAAAGTTTTAACGAAAAAGTTAATTGAATTATACTCTTCAAGTGTATTTATATGTAGAAGCTTACATCTCTATTGTGTTTTTTTAACGATCCGAACCGATCATTTCTTAGTTCCCCACTCAAAGATCATCCATACAAAAAATTATCTCAATCAGAGATGTAGAAATTAGGTTTAGTGTTCAGGGTATATGAACAATCATGATTTTTATAATGATAATCAAACAGGCAGCTAGATGAACTCTGATTGGGTCAATTTTTGCAGGGATGATCTTTGAGTATTAACATAGATGATGAACGGCTCTGATCGTTGTAATCATGTTGTGGCCTTCACAATTATTGAAATGACAAGGTTTTAACAAATGAGTTAATAGAATTTTATTCTTCAAGTGTAAAAACCGTTCATTTATATGTAGAAACTCATATCTCGATCGTGTTTTCAACGATCTGAACCGTTCATTTTTTAGTTTCCCACTCAAAGATCATCCCTAAAAAAAATTAGGTCAATTGGAGATATAGAAGTTACGTATCAGAGCTTGAATGTATGAACGATCGTGGTTCTCTAATAAAAATGACTTTAAGCGACGAAACAGTGCTTTGGGTGACGAAATAGACCATCCCCTAAAGTTTGAAATTTTGGCAGGGGAATATAGCGCCCTAAAATTTCGCACTTTGGGCAACGAAGAAGATTTCGTCACCCAAAGTTACTTGAGGCGACGAAAAGAAAAGTTCTTTGCCTAAAAATGTTTTGGGCGACAGAATCGGGTTCATCGCCCAAACTTATCGCGATTTTTAATTCCCAGTTCTCTTTTCGGTGTTTCTCTGTCACTCTCTCATCTCTCAAAATCTCTCATCTCTCTGATCTCAATCTCTCTCTCGATCTCATCCCAGCCCAACCAAAAACCACCCCATCCTCCCTCATCCTCTCGATCTCCCTCATCCCGAAAACTCACCCAAGCCCTAGCTCACTGAAACCCACCCCCCAGCTCACCGAAAACCCACCCAAATCCCACCTTTCACCTCTCTCTGCCCCAAATCTCTCTCTCTCTCACTGAAACCCCCCAAATCCCACAAACCCAGAAATCCCCCAAATCCCAACCCGAAATCTCTCTCTTTCTCACCTGAAATCCTACCCCCAACTCGAAACCCTCATGCAGCAACACCCCCGAGTTGTGGGTATTTTTTTTCATTTTCTATTATTATTTTTTTTTTTTTTAATATTGTGGATTCTTTGTTTTTTTTTTTTTTTAATATTGTGGATTTTGCATTTGTAGGATTGAGAAGTTTGCATTTGTTGTGGATTTGCAAGATTGTGGATTTTGCATGAATTTGTTGTAGATTTTCTGATTTTTTGCGGTAATTAATTTATTTTTGGATTTTTTTTATTTGGTAGTTTGGTTGTGAAATCTGAAATTTTATTGGTTTTTGGCTAATATTTGAAAATGATTTGTTTTTTTGGTGAAGGCTAGTGTTGCATTTTCGGTGAAGGATAGTTGCATCTTTGTGTTAGGACTAATTATTTGTTGTTTGCATAGAGGTATGTGTTTAATTTATCTCTTAGTTAAGTTTTTGTATGATTTAGTATTTAATGTTTCATAATTGTTAAAATTTATTAGTTAATTATTTTGTATGTTAAAATTAATTATAAAATTTATTAGTTAGTTTGTATGTTTTTAATTGTTAAAATTTATTAATTATTTTGTATGGTTGTATGTATATTGTTGGTAAAATTTATTATATATGGTGTTAGTATATTGTTAGTAAAATTTAGATTATAAAATTTAAATATAAAATAATTAGATAATTGTTAAATTTAGATTAATGGTTACATTTTAGATTAATATATTGCAAAATTAGATTAATTATAGTTTAGTTTGTATGTTAAATTTAATTTAGTTATGAAAATATATTAGTTGTAATTGCAAAATTCCCTATGACGTAATCCTGCACTCCTCGAGTATTGGGTTAGATCATGTGGCACGAAGCGCCCGTGCGAAGTTATCAGTGAATAACTTTGTACATTCAACTTAATTAAATTCACCTTAAACCCGTTTCGAGAGTCTGTTGGACGCTGGGCGTGACTGTGCTCCAATATGATTCTTGAATTATCCGGATATTTGGATAGAATATTAAATTGTTGCTACTTTGTATGGATATTTGAATATAAATTTATTAATTTTGTGTTATAAATTTTTTGAATAACGATTTTTAAAAAAATATTAAATTAAAAAATAATTCTTTTAAATAAAATAGGTTTAGGCGACATAATTATTCGTCGCCTAAACATACTTTAGGCGAGGAACCACAAATTTGTCACCCAAAAAATATTTAGGCGACAGAATTGTTCGTCGCCTAAACATACTTTGGGCGAGAAACATGTGGTTCGTCACTCAAAGTTACCTTAGGAGACGAACCAAATTCATCTCCCCATGTAGTTTTAGGGTGAGGAAATGATACGTTCGTCGCCCAAAGTCTTGGACGACATGATTTGGGCAACCATACTCTTGACAAACTCATTTCATCACCCAAACTTTTGGGCCGGAAATCATTTCATTACCCACAATGTTTTTTCTTGTAGTGGAATGACTTAGATGAACATCCAAATTTCTTAGTTCTACATGAAGTACGACTCTTACTAATTATCTAATATATAAGATAAATACAATACGCCAAACTTGAGTTTTTAGGACCTGATTTTATAAAATTTGTTTTTTAGGGAGTACTTTGCGCTGTGATTTTGTGAAATTTAAGACGTGCATTTTAAACATGCCGTAAAAAAGTACCATATGTATGCCTTCAGGTCGAAATCTGTTGTCACCAAAATTCCTGTGTGATAGTCCTCACTATCACCTACCTATTTGTTTGACGGACAAGGATCCCCTACCCATTTTCCTACCATGCTTGGTACAAGGCTAAAATCTTAGCCATTGAACTCATCTTTCTCTCCCTTCTTTTTCTCTTTCTACTCTCTCTTCAATGGCTAAGATTTTAGCCTTATACCAAGCATGGTAGAGAAAATGGGTAGGGGATCTTTGTCCTTTTTGACACATGACTTCCCTCTTAACCGTGAGTTAACTCTATTAATGCTATTAAATTTTATGAAGAAAATAAAAAAAATCTCAAACTCTATCTTCCCCTCTTCCTTCTCCTTCTCCCCAACACCAAACTTCTGCAATTTCACACCATCACCAACTACCCACACCGACACCCAACCACCAGTTCACATCTCTTTCTTTCCCTCTCTCTTTCTCTCTCTCTCTCCCCCTCACTCTATTTCTCCCTCTCTCCTTCTTCTCCCCTGCAATCTCTCCCTCTCATTATGCTATCCCTTCCCCCATCTTCCAGTCAACGCAGGGAAGCCAGAAACCACGCACCCGAGCAATGGCCCGAGAACCAGCTCACTGCACCGATCACCCACCCCGCCGGTTCGAAGCCACACATGTCGGCGGCTTTCCGGCGACTCAGGCGTCTGTTGGCCGCGACTCAAGTACTGAAATTGCTCCTCTCAAGTCTCAACCTCCTCTTTCTATTGGTTACAATTGTTTGGGCCAATTTGTAAAATATCAGAAGCCAAAACAAGGAACACACGCTTTGTTAAAGAGGTTTGAGATTTTTATTATTTTTCTAATAAAAATTAATAGCAAGTTAACTCCCTGTTAAGAAGGAGGACAAATATCAAACAAATAGGTAGGTAACATACAAGCAAGGAGTGTAATTTCGATTTCGTGGAAATTTTCGATGGAAATTTCGACGGAAATTTTCGCGGAAATTTCGATTAAAATTTCGATTTCGATAAAATTAGACAAAAACGACGGAAATTACTATCAAAATACGGAAATTTTGAATGAAACTTGACCATATGTTTATTTAACATATTATCTACTATATAGATAAAAAATATTGAAGAAATCAAATTATATAGTAGGTTTCATGTGATATAAGGTGAATATAATGCGCGCTGAATGCAAATACTATTAAAAAAATGGGTCACTGATTAATAATTATATAAATAACACCTCATACCCTAAACCCTAGACTATATACCCTCTATATACCATATATCATGTAAGGCTATAACCCTCCATATACCCTATACCATGTAAGGCTATACCCTCTATATACCCTATACCGTATATTATTAAATTTACTCAACCCTACCTCCTAAACCATAAACCATCAACAATAAACCAGTCCATAAACCCTAAATTATATTAAACTTATATACTTACAAACTTATATAAAATTATAAACTTAAATACTCCATAGTGATATTTAGTTTATAAACTTATATAAAATTACTAAATGCATATTATAGTTTTTCTATAAAAAAAAAACCATATTATAGTTTATATTGTTTTAAACTTTTAATTAGGTTTTATTACATTTTTAATATCCTAATATCTGACAAAAAAACATTTTTAAGTATGTAATGTATATAGTTTTAGTCCAAAGTTTTTAATTAAACTAGTTAATACTTAATAGTAATACCCATAGATTATGTAATTATGTTTTTTTTTTTGTACAAAAATTATATAATTATGTTTATATAGTTGTTTAGTTTATATATGTTTTTATTTTTTTATTAAGTTTCTTATACATGAAATTCCTAAAACTCTAAAACTCTAAAAAATATAAAACATGTTACTTCCACCACATGATTCGAACACAAAACCAGTAGAAGAAGGAAAGCCTCCTCCACTGGACCATTAACTTGTTATGAGCGTTTGTCTAAGATATTATATTTATACTCATATTCTTTAATAAACTAATATTAATAAATTTAATATATTATATATCAAGTTGTTAACCAACCCTAACATATCTCTTCAGTGTTTCATTCTTTCTCAACTTATTTGTGCCGCCTCTTCTCTTCTCTCTCTCTCTCTCTCTCTCTCTCTCTCTCTCTCCCCTCTCTCTGTTGCTCAGTTCTCTTTCTCCCCTCTCTCTGTTGCTCAGTTCTCTTTCTCCCCTCTCTCTGTTGCATCTCTGTCACCTCACTCTCTCTTGGCGCCGATCTCTGTTTTGGGTCACGGGAGGGGGAAGCCAGTGGGGGAGGGAGCTGGAAAATGTAGAGAAGTCGCCGAGGGGGCTGGGAAGTGCAGAGAACTCGTCGAGGGGAGGGCTGGAAAATGCTAAAAATGGATGGGTTTATCGAAATTTTGCCAAATTTGAGCGAAATTTCGCCGAAAGTTTACAAAAACATGTGTGTGGCAGCTTTGAAATTTCGGTAGAGCGAAATTTCGCGAAATTTCGAAAATTTCGTCGAAAAATTAACGAAAATTAATGGATAGGTTATAAAATTTCGGGATCTCTAAAAAACGAAAATTTCGGCGAAATTTCGCCGAAATTTTCGAAATTTCATTCCCTGCATACAAGACACAGGGATTTTTGTGACAATTGCCTTCATTTAGGGCGCACATAGGCACATAGCTTGAACGCCCTAATTGATGTCTTTAATTTTTACGCGCAAAATATTGGTAATATTCTCACTCTCTGTTTTATTTTTTTACTTATATTTTAATAAATAAATAAAAAGATAAATTACATGCAAGTATCTTAAGTATATACCTCATTTCAACTGAGTATTTCAATAAAAAAAAATTGTTCATGATACCTTAATTATTGATTTTGCACACCCAAGTACCTCCGTCAATTTTTTTGTCTGGAAGGCCTTAAATACCTACGTGGCACACTAACATGGCTATAAAAAAAATGTCACATGGACAAAAAAATAATAAAAAATAAAATAAATTTTTTAAAATAAAATAATTATTTAAAAAAACTAAAATAATTAAATTTAAAAAAAAAAACTGCTAGCAACCCCAAGCCTTCCTCGCCCCGCCGACCACCCAACCCACCCACCCACCCACCCACCCACCCACCTCCCTCACCCTCTCCGACCACCCAACCTACCATTTTTTTTTTCTGCAGGTGAGGGTGAAGATGGGCTACAAGTTGGGAGAAGAAGAAGTAAATAAGAATTTTCTGGGTACATTTTGTTTTTTCTTGATTTGATTTCAAAATTCATTTTCTTTCAATTTTTGGGTTTTTCGTTACTGGGTAGCTGAGATTTGCAGGGAAGATCTCATAAGTGCAGATGGGGTGGGCAATTGTTTTTTTCTTTGTTTTTTTGTTTTTTAATTTAATTATTGAGTATTTTAATTATTTTTTGTTTTTTATAATTATTTATTTTATTTTTTATTATTTTTTTGTCCATGTGACATTTTTTAAAAGTCATATCAGTGTGCCCCACATAGGCAATTAACGACCTCCTAGACGAAAAAGTTAACAGAGATATCTCAGTGTGCAAAATCAGTAATTGAGGTTATTTTGAGCAACTTTTTTTTATTGAGGTACTCAGTTGAAATGAGGTATATACTTTAGATACCTGCGTGTAATTTGTCCTAAAAAAAATCATAACAAATTTATACTTTTGTAAAATTACCTCTAAGGACTTGACTAAAAAAAAGAAAATAAATATATTCTACATACCTCTTTCTACTCACTTACTTCCTTACAATGACTTAAATTTCATAAACCTTAAAATCTTTTTTTTTTTTTTCCTCATATCATTATTCCTTTGATTATATTATTTTTGAATAATAATTTAGAATTTATGCAATTGATGGTCCAAATTTATACATATTTTTTCTTTATTTATTTTTAGTTTGGCAGTTAGTTGATGCAAGTTTTGGTTGACTATGTATACCTATATTTATTCGAATTGACGCTGGTTGATGAAATATTGTATACCAAAAGGCCTGCCCATGATCATTGCCTTAGAAGTAATTAAAGGCATGAAATCTTAAAGTAGTCTTAGTTCTGGAAAACTTTATTATTTAAAAAAAAGTAGAGAACATGTATATAATATACATAGAGACTGATAAAACAAACCGGAAAATAGGAGGGATAAAAAGCAAAGGCAAGACAAGGTTTCATCATTGAATAGGCAGAGAATTCATATATTTTCAGCTTTGGTCTCGATTTTGATGTCTCGCCCAGTCCTCTTCTTCACTCGTTTTGTTGTTTGCTCCACATGTCATTTGATTTCTTAATCCACTCTGTTTGAAGAAAGAAATTAAGAAAAAAAATGGTGGGTGGGTGGGATAATAGTTAAGAAAGTGGGCAGAATATTTAGTGAGTGTTTGAGTTGATTTATATATATATATATATATATATAAAGAATTTTTTAACTAATTGTTTAGTAAGTTAAAACAAAACTAACCACTTTATTGGGCCCACTGCACAATATAATCTTAAAATCTGAATCGTTTATATTTTAGGTGTTACTTCAAAAATCATCACTGTAAAAAATCTCTAAATCGAAAGTCATTTAGCCATTTGATTATAATAACAACTATTTATATGTTTTTGTCAAAAATACTGATTGTCTATTTATTTGATCTCAATTAGATGACTACATAATTCTCGATTTAGTTGATTTTTTGCAATGATGATCTTCAAAGTAAAGTCTAAATAATTGATTGTTCCGATTATGAAATTAATTATGTAGTAGGCTCAAAAGTATGGTTAGCTTTGTATTAACTTACTAACTTGTTAGCTTTATAATACTTTTATATATATATATTAAAAAATATTATAGAAATAATAAAAAATGTGAAAAGTGTTTTACTATTTTTTTTCAAATTTAACGAAGGATGTAAAAATAAAATAGGTAGGAAAATAGGGGAACTCAATATTTATTTCCCACCGATGAATGTTTAATGTTCCCTCCCTTTTTTTCTTTGTTAGACTTTGATCATCAACCCAGCAAAATATTTCAGTGGTAAAAAAATAAAAAAATAAACAAACAAGATTTACTTTACCAAATTAAACATCGTTCTCTCAGTTTCTCCAAAATCACAAGAGATCTGTAAGAAGCCACCCACAAGCTGCCCAGGTATGTGTTTTTATTTTATTCAAGCTTTTGTTTCAAATTTTCTTTTATTTAAATTTTGATTTTAACTAAGCTTTTCATGTCCCAGATTGTATTTCTGATGCTTGGTGGATTAGGATAAAGACAACCCAGAAGAAGCCCAATCATAGTCCATGTCACCTCCCATTCTTTCGCTTTCTCTGAGATATTGGATGTCCCCAACGTGCTTAAGGTCACTTTTACATGCGACTTTTTTGCTTTCTAATTCAATTTCTATTTTAGCTTTACATGGTCTTTTGTCATTCTTATGCTGTGGGCTGATATAGTTTTGGGTTTTGTAAGAAAAGAAAAGGAGTTTACTTCTACTGGGTACAAAATTATGCGTACAAAACATTTATTTTGTCGTGGTGTTAATTTCCAAGAATTGCACCTGTTTGAAACCAATGTCTTGGTCTTGATTTTTATTTTCTTTGCCATTTGCTGAAGATTGATAATTAGATAGCTACACCATAAGTCCTTGATCTGACTCATGGGATCCTTATTTTCAATCTATCATGATGAAGAATTGATGTTGAGTTGTTGGTCTGTTATACACCGTAATGTTTACTTACAGATTAGGTAACTTTATAATAGGTTTAGTTGGAGTCAATTGAATTTGCAGACCATGCCGAGTTTGGCCTTGTAGAATTAATATTGTTCTTTGTTCAACTAAGCTTGAGGCATACTAATTGTGTCTGCTGCTTAAATTTGTTTTGATCATAGCATTATATAGAATGTTTCATTTTCTGTTTTGTGATAAAAATTTAATAAGTTTTATCAAGAAATTTTTTATTCCTGTTAACTTTGGTGGTAACAGGAATGTTAGTTTTTTGCCACACTTTTGAGACCAAATAATTCCAGATGTCCCATTATGTTCTTTTGTCATTACCCTCTGAGCTTTCAGAAGCTGGAATTCTTTTTTGTTTACTATCTGACTAACTTCTTGAGAGCAGAGATTTATAAGGCTTTCCGTGTTTGTTTGACTTTTCTTTTTTGCCTAAAATTTCTCAGGTATTTTTGTATGATTATTGATTGAATTTCTGCCATGTAAACAGGTAAAAACAGTTGAAGAGAGTATTACACTACAAATTCCACCAGGTACCCAAGCTGGGGACATTCTTGTCCTGGCAAAAAAAGGGGTACCAAACCTGAACAAGCCATCGATACTTGGTGATCATGTATTGACAATTAAAGTAACCATACCAAATCTAATCAGGTACACAATTATCTCTTTTTCTTTTTAATTGTCATTGTATTTGGGTAACTGATTGTGTCACTAATCCATTTTTCTCTCCCTGTCTTGTCGTGACTTTGGTGCACTGTTACAAACCTCAGATATTTTAATGTTTGGTGTATCCTTTGAAGCAATATGTAAGCTAAGTAAAAACACACTTATGTGACTAAACCTTAAATTTTAATAGAAATAGAAATGTGGTAATAGCTTCCAAAATTAATAAAATACTTAAAACTTGGAATAAAAAAACGGAAAAAGAAAAGGTGGACGCCTGCATGCTTGGTTGTGCTGCAGATGCAAATTCATGCAGACAATATAAACAAATATAATGGTTCCATTATATTTATGTGCATTTGTTTCTCTTAATATTAGTTTGTCATATTCCATTAGGTTACACTCTACATGCTTTCATAATTGGTTTGTTGTTGAGAAAGTCATCATAATAAAATGACAAAGGAAAAGAAAGAGAATGTATCAGTGATTCTAAAATTCCAAATGAAATTATTTCAGGTGCTTGTGGAACAGTTAGTAGCTTCTCCATTTTTCTTGTCTTTTTGCTTCCCTGCCTCGCATTCACGTCTACGGGTCAGTGCCCATATGCGTGCTTTCTTTCCCATAGTTCCAAATTTAGTTTCTTGGAAGTGGTTTTCTGCTATTGGATGCTTGTTTGTTAAGTGAACAGTGGATGCTTGTTTGTTAAGTATGACAAATATATGAGGTTCTGCACTTGAAAAATTAAATTAAATTTTTTTTAATAGAAAATCTTGTTGTTTAGTTAGGGAGGAGCATTTAGACAAGAGGAAGTAAAACCATCATGGATAAAGAATGGACATCAATTCCAAGGTTAAAGTCCTAAACTATAGATGTTAATCTCATATACTCACATAGTTGCCATAGTAAAAGAGTAAGATTTTTTCATTTTTTTTAGAGACTCGAGCCTATTATGACGGAGCACGAAGGTTTGTTGATATGGTTCAAGCTAATAATGGAAATCCAAATAAGATCAAATGCCCCTGCAACCTTTGCATAAGCCTACAATATCACCCTTATAATACAGTATACGAGCACTTGGTCATGCATGGGATAGATGAAACATACACTAGATGGGTCTATGATGGGGAAAATCCTAGGATATTAGTAGAAGATGAAACTATGGAAATGCCAGAGACATATAGAATGTACAGAGATGCTTACTGTCAAGATGTGGATGCTGTTGTGGAACCTACACATGAAAGAAGGGAGCACGAAAAAAGGGAACCAAATTTGGAAAAACACAGGGCAGAAGAGGTATCTTCATAAAGAAGTTCTATTAGAGACGATGCTCTTACAAAAGTAGTTGGTCCGGATCCAAGAGGACGACTAAGAGGGCTTGGGTTTGGGTTTGGGGCATCCCTTTCAAAGGTGGAAGATGAAACACGTGTGCGTGATAAAGTACATAGATTGGAGGATGAGTTGCAGGTTGTGAAAAACCAATAAGAGATTTTGTTGCTCTGTTAAGTAAAGGGGTGAATAACAGCAATGTAAGTCTTCAAGTTAAACATAATGATTTTTTAAAATACTTTTTCCGTTCATGCTAGCTTTGATAAATTTCTTGGTTAAAATTGAAACTCAAGTACCTATTGTGCCTTCCAAATACTTGACCTTGCAGCCTTCCAAAACTCTATTAATTATACTAGCTTTGATAATTATTTTCTCTATCATATTGAATATTGTTGCAGCAAAAAGAAAATGAGATAGCACAAGACTCTGTTAATGAGATAGCACAAAGTAAGAGAAAGGGCAGTGGAAGTGTTCAACATTCAGCTAATGAGATAGCACAAAGTAAGAGAAAAGGCAGTGAAAATGTTCATCATTCAGCTAATGAGATAGCACAAAGTAAGAGAAAGGGCAGTGAAAATGTTCAACATTCAGCTAATGAGATAGCACAAAGTAAGAGAAAGGGCAGTGAAAATGTTCAACATTCAGCTAATGAGATAGCACCAAGGAAACAAAAAGAAAATGAAGGTGGTCAACATTTTGCTAATGAGATAGCACACAGGAAAAGAAAGGAGAATCCAAGTGCTTTTGGCAGTAAGACCTTCAACAGTTGTGAGTGTGAGAGTTATGTATTGGCATTGGAACTCAATTCGTGGGCCAGAAAAATGGGTGTAACCCCTTTTGAGTCCAAAAAGTGGGAGTGACCCAGGGGTCCGGCTGAATGTGAAAGAAAATTCAGTGTGAAAGAAAAGTGGGCCCTGCGTGTGTGAAAACCAGCCACAAAAGTGAGTGGCCCACAGGGCTGGCCTGCGCGTCAAAGAAAGCTGGACACCCCAGCGGGCCGCGTGAAGCACATCTGATCCGACCGTTGGGGATCAATGGCTCCCTCCATTCGCAATTTTTTTTTTTCAAATATGGGCTGCAGCCGCGCGCATCAGGGCCGTCCATCAAGTAGTCGTTGGTAATCCAACGGCTACAATAATTTGTCTGTTACAAATTCATTAAAAAATCATATTTATTCAGTAAAAAAATCCATAAAAATTCTGAACAAATGCCAAAAAATCACAAAAAATTTATAAGGTCTAGTTTAACATTTTCTCTATAAATTGGTCATTCTCACCCCATATGTTCACTCACTCATCTATCTTTTGCATACTAAATTGTTGTAGAAAAATTTTCTTTTCAATCATGGTCAATCCAAAGGGAAAGAATTGGTCCGCGGAGGAAGAGGTGGCTTTAGTTGTAGCTTGGATGCAACACTCTGAAGATTGTGAAATCGGCTCCAATCAAAGAAACATGGATTTTTGGCGCAAAGTGTACAATGAATTTATTCAGAATTGTCCTCAAGCCGTGGCTAGTGGGCGATCAATTGGGGCGGCCAAAGCTCACTTCAAGAAGATAGGTCTCGCCACCTCGAAGTATCATAAATGTATCTTGGCGGCAGAACGAGCACGCACTAGCGGGCAAAGCCAAATTGATGTGGTGAGTTTTTTTGTTAATTAAATTCAAATATTTGTGTACTTAATAATTTGTACCAATATTTATTTTTGTACTAATTTGAAATATTTTTGTACCATTTATACATTTGTTAATTTGTTTTCATTTTACTTAGGTGAGCTTTGCCAACGCACGATACCAAGCAACCCACCCGAGCAACCGTCCCTTTGGTTGGCACCATTGTTTTACTAGGATACAGCACTTTGTAAAGTGGCAACATGAATTGTCTGGCAGTCAAACTGAAGCTGCCACCGAAGTCGACGACACCCCCACTGATGTCGATGTCGATGACTCGCAGGCTGAAACGGTTCGATTAAGTGCGGATGAGGATGCTTCAGCCTTTCAACCACTTTCCAGTAGTCGCCCGAAGTCACCTGGCAGAAAAAAGTCAAAGAAGGCCAGACACGGTAATGCTTACTCTTCTCAAATTGTCGAGAGTATCAACACCCTTTGCCAACGCACAAAGTCGTTGTCTACTCAACGCGAGCAATTCATGAAAGAGCACCATGATCGAAAACAAAGGCAACAAGACCTTTTCATTATGAGAAAGGACCCCACCACCATGATGGGAGAACAACGAGCGTTTTGGGAGGAACGACAACGTGAAGTTATTGCAAGATGGAATTCAAGTGCTGTAAACCAAGCCAATCCTGACACTTCAAGCTCTGGAGGGTACTATCCCTTTTCACTATTTGATTAATGCTTCACTGTATTTTCAATTATGTTTGTCGTCTACTTTAATTTTATTTGCGTTTCAATTATGTTTGTCGTCTACTTTATTTTTATTTGCGTTTCAATTATGTTTGTCGTCTACTTTATTTTTATGAATTTTAATAAAATATCCTATTCTTAAATGTCACTTTTCCAAGCTATGATCGAGCAAGCCTCAGATTTCTTTACATTTCCAAAATGATAAGATTTCGATTCATTTACATTTCTTATATGATAAGCTTCTGAGCAGTTTATGTTTCCAAGATAATAAGATTCTGATTATATTATATTTCACTTTTAATCTAGTCTGTTGGATCGTTATCTGTGATTTCACATGTACCTCTATAAATAACATGGCTAAACATACGCTTCAATGACACTAATTTTCAGGATGTCTTCCACTAACCATTTGGACGACTCAGATGATGAGATATTTCAGTTTCAAATGGAAATGTTTGATGTACAAATCACAAATCTCACAGTGTGTGCAATGGGTGTTGTAGCCGCTTATCAACTAAACAATGAAGAACCAAGACATGGAGGCACATCGAACCCACGACGCTATATATCTCGAGACTGAGAAGTTGGCCATAATCTTATCATGAGCAACTACTTCAACCATGACCCAACATTTTCTGGGTACTCGGCCGATGCCCCTAAGATATCAAAAGGCAAGCAAAAAGGAAATGTAAGTGTTCAAAGTGCTAATCTGGAGACAACAAAGTGCAAATTGTTAAATTGGCTTGGGACAGATGAAGTTGTGGCAACTGGTGAAATTGCATCAAGGGATCCTAATGTAATGGTCCATCATGTGCCTCTTGGTCATGAGTGTTGGAAAGTTTGGGTGCATGATGTACTTGATGATGATGTGTCTTTGTATCGACCAACACGTGAGTTCCTTCTTCTTCGTGAAGCATTAGGAAGTACAATTGCATGGCCGATAAAGTACATCAAATTATGGTAGTCTTACATCTTACAGGTAATATCTTCCTAAATATTTCAGTTTAGGAAAATTCATTAAATATTTCAGGTAACATCTTTACAGGTTTTGTTCTATGATGCTTTTCTCAAAAAGTTTAGGAAAAATGGTTAATTTTGATGAATCTGACCTTATGAGACTCTTATAGATTTCTGAATTGCTACAATGGGATTTTTAATCGGCACTTCTGGGAATTGAAACTAGACTTAGTAATGGTCGTTTTAAGACAAAAATAATGTAAATTGGAGCTGTATTGGATTTTTAATGAATTTTCTAAGTTGAACCTACTAGCAGAAATTAATTTGTGCAGTTTGGGGAAAACTATGATTTTGTGAATTTGAATTAGAAGCCAAAACAGCACCCTTTTAAATGAAAGTTTTTATAAGTAAAGCTCAAAAGATTTTATTTTTGTTTTAAGGAATTCATACAAGATTATGGTTAAGAAATTATGTAAAGGAAATTTGGGAATACACAAACTACATCAATCAACTTTCAAAGTGAACATGTCAGTTTGGCTGGAGTTTTAGAAAACCTCTTTTCTTATTGCTTGTGCAGATTTTTGTCTGAAATCCTAGTTTATTGAGATTTGTATTGGCCAATTAACAATAAGAAGACCCTATGGTCAAACACCCTAGGAGAACTTTGCAAATGAAGAAAGCTTCCAATCATATATTCAAATCCTTTTTTAATTGGCAGGAATGAAACTTTGGTTACCCCAAGGGCTTTTGTTTGGTGCTAGAAGGCCTGCTGATTTGAATTAATTGGTTTGGTGCTAGACTGAGACTTTGCTTGTTTATTTTCCTTTAACTAGGTTATTGCAAGTGTGAAATCTGTTTAGAAGGAATGGTGTGAAACTCTGGTTAGAAAGTAGAACCAGTTAGTTAATGTACTAGTGTTGAGGACTACTTTTGAAATCTGTTTTGAAGGAATGGTGGGATGTTGTTATACCATTATCACGTTTGAATTAATGTGTGGTTGCTGAACTTACAAGGATTTGGATTATTGAGTACACACATACTTTGTTTGTGAGGTTGATGTATATGGTTGATTATACAAATTAGTCTTGCTAACAGAAAAGAAAATGGCCGGACCAAGTACATGGAATAAGGTTCACTTACTTTGATGAGATAATTGACAGAAATATAAAGGAATTTATAACCTTACATGTTAAAAATAAATTGATTTACACTCATATTTGTTAAGGAAAAGAATGAATAGAATAAGTACAGGTTATTTTGATACTTTTGGTGGATAACAATTATTTATGATTACTCAGTGTACCTTTGGTGTTTTATTTTACAGTATACATGTATGGATGTTAGTGTAACTTTGATGAAGATATCAGCACTCATGCAATTAACAAAGGTTTTATTTTTTGGGTATATTAATAATAAAAGGGAGTGTTTTTGTATTGCTTGTGGTATGATGTTCATGCTAGAGATTGGATTTTGTTCCTTAATTGGGCTTGTTAAGTGATTTATATGCATTATTAAGGGTGGAATTGGTTCGGTTACCGAACCAATTGGCCGGAACTGCATGCCGAATCAACGACGAAGGAATGGCACAGATGGGAACTGCCGCCGAACCAACGATTGTCGGTTCCCGACTTTTCAGATTCAGTTGAGTTCGATCGACAATGTTTGGCAGTTCGGTTATTGGGTGTTTCAAGGGGGGGATATCTAAACTGTTTCTGATCCCGATCTTGGCGATGTGGTTCGCTTAGAATCCAGGTTGGGGAACTCACACTCTAGAAAATGGACGATTCAAATTATGAGATTACATTAAATGGTGAGCCCAAAAGAGTGTTTAGTTTCTTATTAATTTACTAACCAATTAGTATGTGACATTTATTTTTAAATGTAACTCATCGAATTGTTAGATTAGTCTAACAAAGCAGGGTGCTTTTTTTTTTTTTACTTAATCAACAACTATCGTTCATGAAATTTTAACTCAGGATCTACTTCGACATGCAAATAGGAAACTTAATTTTCTAATTTATATGGTTTCATCTATTATTATGCATAATAATTAGTTCATAATTAATTCATCAAAATCATGTAGCAAAAATTTCATTAATGCGTGTAAAGCATAACTCATAAAAAATTTCATATTTGGATCCTCTACTAATCCTTATGCGTTGGTCCACTAGTTTGTATTCATTGTGTTTATAAAGGAATATGTACTCCAATTTCTCTCAAAACGCAAAATACGGCGGCTTGTCAATTAACCTTGAACTCTTGTCAATAATACCATTAAGGGTTAATTACAAATATATACCTCAACTATACATCACTTATCAATTGGGTACCTCAAGTTTAAAAACTTTCATTAGGGTACATCAACTTATGTTTTTTGTCAATTGAATACCTCCGTTACTTTGACCGTTAGAAGGACCGTTAATTACCTATGTGGCGCTGATGTGGCACAAGCGGACCCACCACTAAACGTTGACTTGTCTTTTAAAAAAAGCCACGTGGACAAAAATTTATAAAAAAATCAATAAAATCCTTAAAATTATATAAAATTGAAAAAAAAAAAAAAAAAAAAAACGAAGCCAGGCCCGGCCTCCCCTGCCCGGCCTCACCTCCCCACCTAGCCCCCTCATTCCCCCTTCCTCCCCCACCCTTCCCCCACCCAGGCCACCCTTCCACATCCCCCGTCCTTCCCCCCCAAACCCAGGCCACACCTTCCCCCCGCCACGCCACCCCACCCCACCCCACCCCGACCAGACCCGACCCACCTCCCTCCTCTCACTTTCTCTTTCTCTTTCTCTCTGCCTCCCCTCCCCTCTGCAACACCTCCTTCTTCCACCAATCCCCGCCCCTCCCTCTGCTACCCAACCCCAGCCAGCTCCATCGCACCCCCCACCCCAGCCCGCCCCTATCCTGCCCAACCCAGCCTCTTCCTCTTCTCCGACGCCCTTCACCCCCAATTTTATTTACTCAACTCTTTCACCGTCTTGAACTTCCCATCAGAAACCCTAAGCACATTTCCATTATCGTCCTCTTCCTTCAATTCGACCTCGAACTTTCTGGGTAGGCCTTTGCGCTCGTCGTCGATGTTGAAGAGCTCCGAGAGAGTGTTCCGAGCCCTAACGTCGCAGGACTTGCGTCGAGTCGGGTATGGAGGGTTGTTGGCTGATAAATCTAGTCCTGGGCCGGAGCTAGGACTTGCGCTGAGTCGGGTCTGGAGAGTTGTTGGCATGATTTGCTGCGTCGGAGCTCTGACCCGGAATGTGGGTTCCAGGTTGGGGTTTCGGGGTGAGCGGCGGAGTCGAGACCGGCTAGGCGTTCGCGGAGGCATGGGGCGCAGAAACCGATGATGAGGCTGGCAGGGTGGCGGTGACAGGTAGAGAGGCGGTGGGTTTGGGCTTGGGCTTGGGCTTGTCGGGTCATGGCTACGGTTGGAGGTTTGCGGTGGTGGTGGTCAGTGGGTGCATGTGGAGGGTGGTGGACTTGGGGAGGGGGAGGGAGGAGGGTGTGGGCTGCGAGTTGCTGGCCAGAGAGGGGGAGGGAGGCCAAGAGAGAAGGGTTGAGGGTGAAGTTGCTGGGTTCTCAACCATTTTTTGTTTTTTTCATTTTTTAATTTTGTGTTTATTTTTTATATTTTGTATCATTTTTTAAACTCTAATTAGGTTTTTTAATTAATTTTTATCCACCTGTCTATTTTTAAATGCCAAGTGAATGTGCCACATCAGCACCACATTATTAGTTAACGGTTAGACTAACAGTCAGACTAACGGAGGTATTCAATTGACAAAAAACATAAGTTGATGTACCCTAATGAAAGTTTTTAAACTTGAAGTACCCAATTGATAAGTGATGTATAGTTGAGGTATATATATGTAATTAACCCTACCATTAATGGCGCACAAAGGCTCCCAGGTTCAATCTACCTTAAATTTATGTGGAATAATAGTATATTTGATGTATAAAATTAATAAAACTATAAGAATTAATTGAAAACTACACAAATATTTTAAAGGATTATCAGCAAAAATAAGCAATCTATTTGTTTCATATGGTCCTCAATGCCTGGAGTGTTTCTAACTTCTATTTGTTGTAATTGTGTCATAGGTTTATAATTCATTTGGTTGTTTATGCTTTCACAAGGATTGTATTAGGTTTAAATTATATTTTCTAATTTATTGTTATTGTTACTATCAAACAATAACAATACTTGATTGCCACTGCCGGGCAGTAGCAATAGGTGATTGTTACCGCCAAGCAGTAGGCAGTAGCAATAGGTGATTGTTACTATTCGATGGTAATAATTATATTTACTATTAAAACGCAAAAAATTATGGATGTCTCATCTTGATTTTTTTGTGTTTCATGTTAGTTATTATTTAACATGTTTATGGAATAAAAAATACCTAAATTATGATTTTTTTTTTGGTAGTTTATGTACCAATTGGCATTGAAATGAAGAAAACAAAAATTGAAGAAGGAAAAAAATGCCATTTTTTTTAAAAAAACACTGTAGCACCGGGTTTTTTAAAAGTGGGCCGCTACAGTAGTTCACCGTAGCGGGTGGGCTGAATGAACAGTAACTTTTTAAAAATGGACTTAAAAAAAAAAACCCAAAATTCAAACATAATATTATTTCCTTCAATATTAGACTCTATTCATTTAGGTGTGATTTGCATACGATACAACATAGTTAAAAATGGTGTTCCTAATATGCAATTACTTGACAAATCTTTTATCATTATGAATGGTGTTTCTAAACGAATTCCATTATTACAAACAGCAGCATTTGATAGTTTGTATTTTATTGACATCCTTCCAGTATTGGCTGTATAAAGATTTTGTGTCGTCTTTTCAAAATATTTATTTGGAATTAATCCTTTATTAAGACAATTTAGATCTGCTCTTGAATCTAGTAGTGCAATAGTTTCAATACTAAATTCTTTATTTACTATTATTTTAATTAAAGTAAACCAATTTTGAGTAATTACTCTGTCAACCAAATTTATAAATTATAGCTGGTTAAGTTCTTCTTCTTGAATATTTTTTGAATTTTCTGGTTCTCTTATATTATCCATATAAGTTTCTATTGTAAAATCATCTTTATTATTTTCGTAATTTTGAAAATCCTCTTTATGTTCTAGATCTTCCACCTTTTTCTTGAGAGTTTTTAATTCTCTTTTTACTTCATTAACTTCTATTCTTAGATCATTAAGAGTGGGTTCTTTTGGATGATTATTATTATCTATCTGTTATATTTTTAAAATCATAGAATTGTTGGGGTTGAGAAATTTTTTGTTTTTCTTTCTGGTTTATTAAGTTCTATCATTTTTTCTATAGCAATTCTTTTCTCATTTTTATCTTTTATTTTATCAATTAATTCTAACATTAAATTTTCTTCATTAGTTAAAACATTTATTTTTAATTTATCAAATTTACAACCACAATTAGTATAATTTTCATTGTCACTTGTTCCTCTGTTCACCAGAACTAATTTCGGAAGAATATATTCCTTCATCTAATTGTGCTATTTCGTTATCTGTTTCTTCTTCTGAGGAATCTGTATTAATTAATTCTCTTAACAATTTTTCTTTTAATGATTCATTTATTTTAAGTTCATTAATTTTTTGTTTTAATTTACATTTATTTTTATAGTGTCCTTGTTTTCCACAATTATAACATATAGGGACTTTGTTCTTATTTGTTTTGTTAAGTGTTTTTTCTGATTTATTATTAAAAGATTTATAACTTCTTTTTTCATTTCTTTTAGGATAATATCTCCTTTTATCATTTTATGTAAGTTTTTATTATAATATTTTCTATTCTTATGAGAAATATACCTTTTAGCAGGATTTCTGGGAGGATCGAATCCAAACTGCTCACAGAAGTCTCCTAACTCTCTTCTTCCTAACATTTTTTCTTTATCAATTTGTCTTTTTAATTTAAGATCAGTACATAAGTTGATTCCTTCTGCACTGATTTCAGCAGCTAACTGACCATAACTATACTGAGAATAAGGAATATTTTCATTATGTTGACTTCTAGTTCTAGTTTTTTACCTTTTCTGCAAATAATCTTGGTAAATCAGCAATAAATTTTTCTTTCTAGAATTCTGCATTACAATCTTTTCTTGTAAATATTTTAGATTTATACCATTTAAATTGAGATAAATTTTTACATTTGAGATTTCTTAATTGATCTCTTGACTTGTCATTAAATTGTACCATATCTCCTATAAAATGTAAGGCTATGGTATAACATAAAGTATTTTTTACATCTTCTTTCATTGTTGGTTCTTGTTTTATTGTTTGACCATCATTAGTTGTAATATATTTTTCAACTATTTTTACCGAGGTCATTATTTGATTCCTGGCTACTTCTGACAAGAAATTATCCCACCAACCAAGTTATTGGCCAGTAAGTCCACTGACTAATATTTTTGCAACTATTGAATCTGCATTTCCATTAAGTTTTGATGTTTGGGCAAACATTAGCATATGTTTTAAATTGCTCATAATTTGATATTCTGACATTTCATCTATGTTCCATTCAACTATACTTTTCCATCGAAAGCAGATGATTGAAACTTTGCTATCGGTTCTTCAATTTGTAAATCTACTGGTGTTGATCTATGATAATAATTTCTTGTTCAATAATTTTTAGAATTTTGACCAAAAGTGATTCCATTAATTTCTTTTGAATTTTTCTTTCGAAACATTTTTTCCAATTTTTCTAGGTCTAAATCAGACTCTGATTTTGTGATAATATTTACTTGTGGTTCTTTTCTTGTTCCTAGGGTTATATTACCCAATCTGGTAATTAATTCATCCATTAATTCACTTTTCTTTTCATTGGAAGCATAAGTTTTGAATTCATTTGCTTCGACTATAGGAGGTGGTTTAAATATGACTCCTTCTTTCTTATTTCTTGAGGTTGTGACATTTTCTTTTTTGTTTGAAGATTCTTCTTTATTTAAAAGACTTTCTATTCGATTAGTTTGATGTCCTAAAGACTGTAAGAATAAATTTGTATAATTATTTTGTTCTATTATATGTGAAATTGCTTCATTTGTGGGGGGAGCATTAGCATGTTTTAAGTCTCCTTTATATGGGGAAGCTATTATTCCTTTTAGTTTTAAAACTTTCTTTGGAGGATGGACTGATTAATTTCTTCACCATCTTTAGTTTTGTAAGTTTCTATTACATTTGTGACCATATTGACAATTTTTTGGAACTTAAGCAAATTTTCCTTCTTACACATCCAGTTTGTGAATGGAAAAAAGGAAGAATTTTCTTTTTTATATAACATGTAATCTACATGAGCCTTTTTAAATATTTTTCTCTTATCAACTGAATAAGTTTTTTCAAACCAAATCCTTATTTCTTCATTTTCTTTACTGAAATAATCTTTATTTAATTTTTCAAAATTAATATTAAATTTTCTTTTTTCTATAGTTATTACATTTATACTTTGCATGTCTGAAAAAGTTGGAGATGCAGGGGCACTTATATTAGACCCTGGCGTTTCTACTCTATAATAAGGCTGCTAATTTGTTCTGAAGTTTGTTGAACTCCATCAATTATTATAGTTTCTTTACTCTTTTCTTTATTTGAAAGTTTTCTTGGCTTTAGATTGCCTGTTTCAGTTTCTTTAGCGGAGCTTTCACCAGCAAAGCTTAACCTAGCTTTTCCAAAAGAATTAAAGCTTATCTCTATTTCTCCATCATAATATTGAATTATTTCTTCTGGATCTGTATTTTGTATTGGTTTTTTAGGAGCAGAGTGTTCTAATTTTCATTATTCTGGAAGAGTGACTTGATCCCATTTAAATATTTAATCATTCTTGGGACAACCATATGTGATTTTTCTATATTTGCTTGTATTAAGGTTGTTTGTCCTGTAGTATCTGTTAAAGTTACTCATGGACAGGTGGTTATCATAGCTTTATAACAAATCCTATAGATTATTGCTATATTTTGTGATCCTTCTAGCATATCAAATCCTTGAGTTTTAACATTTAAGGTTAAAGACTTTATTATGTTTGGATCTGACAAAGATACTGAGTAATTTGGGTAACAATTAAAATATGGCCACTTCTATTCCGACCATCCTAAATTGCTGAGTTGACCATCCTATTTCAAAATTTCAACTTTATCCTTAAAACAAAAAATTTTAATTTTGTTCGTCGGGTTATTCGACAGTTATCTACCGAAATATTTATGGTTATTCGACAGTTATGTGCTGAACATTGGTGAAATATTCGGTGGATAACCACGGAATAGAAATGAAAAAGACATTTGACAGTTATCTGTCGAAATATTTGTATTTATTCGAAACTTATTTGCCGAACATTGGTGGATGTTTCGGTAGATGACCACCGAATGGATCTGGGTGATTTCATCATGTTTTTGCAATAAAGGGTAAAATAGGAAAAAAGTTGAAAAAAATATATTAAGATGGTCAACTCAGCAACTAAGGGTGATCTGCATAGCCTCATTCTTAAAATATATAGGACCTTCACTTAAAGAAGATTCGACTATTCTTAATAACGAATCTGTAAACTTATTATGTCTGCAGTCTCTTAAATAAAATAACAAAATTATTTTACTCTAATCTTGTTAAAGGTTTTACAGCAACCTGTATTAATCCAAAATGAATATAATTATACCCTTCATTTTTATGTTGTTCTAACACATGTGAAGTTAACATCTGAATATTATCTTGACTTTTGACTGAAGAAATAGTTTTTTCTACTGTATTAATTGCATAATTAGTTTTCCATTTAAAAGTTCATTTTTTATAAACTGATGTTTCTGGAATTTTAGGGATATTCCAATTATGAAGTTGTTTTTCAATATCGTGGATTACAACATGCATGTTCAGAGTTATTTACTCTTACTCTATTATTATCTGTTTTCCTTAAGAAAGATCTAATTAGATTAGCCATAACTCTAAACTCAAAATTGACTTGGGGATCTTGATCACTGTCAACAGTATTTATGCCTAACAACGTCCAAACGCTTCCAACTAAATGGACTAAAAGGCTTACTGCGACTTGGGGTTTCACAGCCCAATACTCAACAAAATTGACGAAGAGAAAATGACTCAACTAAGAAGAGTATTAACAAAGCTTCCAGACTTTATATATATATATATAATTCTGTGGTTAGCATCAAATTGTTTATTAGACAAATTTTTTATAAGTAATTAATTGATGTTCTTGTTCAGTTAACATAGAATTACTTGACCATTTTTTTTTTAAGTACAATATATAAGAAAGAGCTTAATTTTCTTAATTGGCACAGGCCTCCTAAATTTTTGAGACGCCCTGTAAATTTTGACCTACAAGTTTAACTTACCAGTTACCACCCACCATACCTTATTATGTATGTCACATCCAAGACTCTTCTAGCACGCATATATAATATTTTCTAAGCTTTTGCAGTTGCAGCTAAAATCTATTTCTTAAAAAGAAAACTATAATTTAGCTTGGACGCTATGACCATTGGGAAAGTGGCATTGAAGTGTTCTCAAAGTGTCTAAGTAAAACGAAAAGGAAAAAAAAAAAAAAAAGCTAACAATTAAAATAATATATTTGAACACAGAAAAGGGGAAAATTTTATGTACGAACATGTATAGCATAATAAACTTTCTTAACTCTTTGCTTTTGACCAATTCACTTTTATGTACTAGTGTATAAATTTGTTAACTATTATATCTTCAGCAAATTATTTTAAAGCTCATTTTACAGTCTTTTATGATAAATAAACTCATCTGAAAGGTTGCAATGACAAATAGGTTCATTTTTTGACAAATAAGCCCACATTATACCTTTCTCCGTATTTTTGGTGACGAGCGCTCAACTTTTTTTTTTTTTTTTTTGAAACTAGGTAAATTGCCACTGTCAAACAGTGTCAATTATTAATAGTCATTTTTACGTTATAACATGGGTGGATGTGACTTTATAATCTTGAATTTTGTGTTTTATATTAGTTAATTTCATTAGTTTTTAACATATTTATGTAAGAAAAGACACAGGATATATCTATAAGTATTATTTGTATGCAATTTAAATAGCTATTACCGCACAATGACAATAATTTTCATTGTCTGACAGCCCTCGGTGGGTTTTGTGTCGTGCGCATTTCATTAAAGTTGACCGGGCTAGGAGCGCATTGTAGCGTGTGGGCTGGGTTATCAGCTAGGAAGCACCGACACCCCTTGGGGGTGGAGTGTCGGGTGTCCGACACGACACGCATATAGAAGTGTCAGTTTATTTTCTCTCAACTTTGACTTTTCGACACGGCATAGACACGCCGAGACACGGGAGGGACAAGAACAAGGACACGGCAGGGGTAGATTGCAATTTAAAAAAAAAAAAAAACTCAAGGGCCCAATCAAAATTTTAAAACTAATGTGAGATTAAATAAAAAAGAAGAAAGGGGCAGAATAAATGTTAGGGCTTGTTTGTCTGAAGACTCTGAACTGAACGCGAGAGAGAGAGAGAGGCGATTGGGCAGCACCAAATAGTAGGTTGGGTTTTTTCTGGCAATGATCTTGATGATGAATGAACTTAATTAGACTAGGAACTTGGGACCAAGGAATAAAATTTCGAGTTTCGATGAAATTTTGATGGAAATTTCGACGGAAATTTCGAAGATTTTTAAATTTCGACAGAAATTAGATGGAAATGACGGAAATTGCTATCAAAATACGGAAATTTTGAATGAAAATTTACCATATATTTATTTAACATATTATCTACTAAATTGATAAAAAATATTGAAGAAATCAAATTATATAGTATGTTTCATGTGATATAAGGTGAATATAATGTCCGCAGGAGCAAATACTGTTAAATAAAATTAGTATAATGAATAAACAAAATTAGTATATTCTTTATACTGTATAATTTAATTATACACTAAAATCTAAACCCTAATACTCTATATATTTTATATACCCTAATACTCTTTATACTCTATAATCTATACATTAAACCCTATATACTCTATATTTTTTAGGATATTAGGTTTTAAGCCTTTTAGGATACTTTTAATTATTTTTTTATATAGAAATGTATTAAAGTTTAAGGTTTAAAATAACTAAAAGAAATCTCAAACTTTTTTTTTCTTCTTTCCAATTGCCCAAAGGCCCCAAATCACCCCTCATTTTTTATCTTTCCTTACTTTTTTTCCCCGTGCATCTCTCTTCAGTCTTTTATTTTTATTTTTTATCTTTCCTTCCTTTTTTCCCGTGTCTCTTACTTAGCCAAACTTTGTCTTCACTAAGTGTAACAACCCAAATTTTGGCTTACGGTAATTTTGTTACTTAAATTTTTCAAATTTGTTTTAAGGTTTTTTTTAAAGGAATTAGAAATTTCTTTAAATTTATTTTAACTAACTTAGACTTTTGGTTGTGGTTCTAGAGCTTAGTTGTGCGGAAATGAATTTTAGAAAATGAAAATTCAAAAATTTGACAATTATTATTTTTTTCAGAATTAAATTATAAGAGTAGGATTTTTCATAATTTTTTTGAAATCAATTTGACTATTTTGAGGTTATAGGAAATTAGTACTCATCAATACGAGTTCGTAGAATTTTTCAGTGAATTATTTGGAGTCTCAAGCTATTTTTTGTGAATTTCTGAAGTTGAAGAAAATAGAAAATATGAAAATTTCGGTAAATTTCGATAAATTTCGGCGAAATTTCGAAAATTTCGATAAATTTTGGCGAAATTTTTCCGAAAAATTATTAAATATGTGTTTCGATTTCGACACCCTAAAAAAACGAAATTTTCGGCGAAATTTCGCTAAAAATTTCGAAATTTAATTCCTTGCTTGGGACATGTTTTATGAGTTTTATTTGGCATATGGTTTATGTAATATTTTATTTATGTATTTTGAATATTTAAAATTTAAATGAATTTATTTAGCATAAATATATATATTATTTAATTTGACGTGTCGGAGCTGTGTCGTTTTCTAGTCTTTTTGAACTTTGTCGTATCGGCATGTCATATCCGTGTTGGTGTCCATGCTTTCTAGGTTATCTGCCTTATTTTTTTACTGGACTTCAAAAAAAAAAAAAAACCCCTTACATCCATTTTTATTTATAGATGTCCATACTATGGACAAAATTTCCGAAAAGAGAAACAAGTGGTCGCATTGTGTGGTGGGGATAAAAGAATAAAAAAAAAAGAGGAATAGTAAAGACAATGTAGAAGAATTTGTCCCTTGTATAATTCCAGCAAAGCTACAACTTTAGTTAGATAGTCATTGAAGGCCCTAAAAATCGTACCCTTCGATGGGTAACAATACTAATTATCAAGCTGTTCTTATGTGTTGAAGCTGCCGGAAATGCTTCTGGGCTGCTGCATTATTTCTTGGATAAGAAGCAACAACATTTTCCTCATGACCTTTCTTCATGTTCTCTCCAGAAATTGGAGTAATCTCTGAGAGAGACGAAGAAAATAGGTGAATAAGAGTACCCACTATACAACCCAGAAGGGGAAGAGAGGAGCATAAAATTGCAGCCTCTGATATTCATATATAGCTTATATGGTTGCTGAAGTTTTGGTTACTTGGAGTCGGATTGAACAATAGCTAGCTTTGGAAGATGCTTTGGTATTTTGGGTATACTTATAATGGTGAGTGGAGTGGGTATTTTGAACAATACTTACAATAGCTTTGTGTCCTTTCAAGAACATTTAAGCGTAGCAACCAAGTCAGGAATAATGTCACTAGCATCATCACTTAAAAGAATATTTATGCAAACTTGTCTGCACAAACCAATAATTAGAGCACGTAACTGTACCTGTAGCTCCAAAATAAATATATATAGTATGGACATTGAGAGAGCTAGTTAATCGATACATTTCACTCAACACGTATTATGATTTGATTGGTTTTATCTCACAAACCTTAACAATGACATGTACTAATGCAGAGATTTATAAATGTAGATTTCATTTTCATTTATTCCAGTTTGCATACAAAGATGACACAGGGAGGGGCTAATACTACAATTACAATTGATGAAAGGCCAAATTGTTTATATCAAATGTGTCTGGCTGACTAAATACAGCTTCTGACCGTCACTGATCAAGTCTACATCAAGAATTTTACCTGCATCTTCTGATAATATAAAGGAACCACTTGAAAATTCTAGTTGCTCTGCTGCTGTTTTGATAAGCTCTTTAATGGTGGGAGGGAGCCATAATACAATTCCAGGTCTTCTATGTTCTTTGCTATCCCATGGGTGGAAAGGGAACACTGTGCATTTCTTCGGGTGCATTTTATCTGCAAGTTGCAACAGAAATTTGGTATTAACTTACCATGGCAGATGTAAGCAAAAGCCACCATGAGGAAAACATACTATTCAAGAAGCTCTTAGCAAGTGAAAAATAAGTGCAAACTCCCTCACCCCTTCCCCCAGCCAAAAAGAAAATGACCATGTTAAATTATTTTCTTTACGCTTTATTAATTTTTTGTCTTTTTATCTACTGATCTGATGTTAAAGACGCAACTTTGCTTCATACAACATGACTCTGAGAACCATGAATTGAGCACTAGTTGTTTAGTTGACCATAAATAATGATTTATCATGATAACCAAAATTCTTTTCTATAAATTAAAATGTTAAATGTATTAAGTGCCAAGGGAAGAAATTCAGGTTGCTCTGATCCCACATGAGCATCAAGAGACAAATTGCAGTGCCAATTAATTCACCCAAATAAAATCAAAGATAAGCCATGATGAAATCCCTTATTATAAAAATTGAATCACTAATTTGTTTTTCTCATTTAGCTCTACAGTACAATAGAAACATCATTTGAAAAATTTCTTGGCCCAATGCGTGCCGAGATTGGGACTGAAAATGATACTTGACTTTTTTCCTTGACCCATTAAGACAGGTCGGTTATTATATTTCCTATTTTAAATTGATATCCATGTCTTGTGCAGATAATAAGAATAGGTCATTAGGTCTAAGGCTTCTTTTCCCAAAACTAAACCTGAATTTTCACCGCGCTCCCCTTGATTTGATAAGTGATGATTACCAGAAAGCATTAACATCTGACTGAGGTATAAAACCTTCCTATAGTTAGAATTTTATTTGTGGCTCATGTTCTCTCTAGTCTCTGGGGGGAAAAGAAAAATAAAAGAACCTTTCGACTAGGCAGTTTGACCTGCCTGAGGGCAATAAATGTAATGTACATTCCATTTCATGTTTGCAAAGATACTATAACAAAATTTTCTAGATACCTGTGATTTCTTCAGCATGGTAAGGGAATTCTGCCAACTGAGCAGCCTTTGCTTCTTCCAGCAATTTAATCAAATTCTTGTTTCCACACATCCGACCTTCATCTGGTGGGGTGTTTCCCCATCTGCAGAGTGGCCAAACAATCATATGGTTGTTGGAGCAAGCACAAAAGTTACTATATCATGTTGTTTCTAGTTGCCCTCTTCTTCTAAAAACTGAAATGAAGACAGAACACACAAAAAGGCAAAACCAAGGGTGGGGATAAAAATTGCAAGACAAGCTAAGTGACCTTACAAATATCAATCAAAGGATAAAGTTGTAGGAGGCATTGGTTAGTCAGCAACGGGTCTATAAGGTTAAGTTTCTAAACTTCATGTCAAACAATACAAGGGAACCAACCTAGAGAAGTCAACATGTTGGCAAAACAGTGAGTTTCTACTGAAAAAATGGGTGCACCACAGTTCTGCTCAATTCAAGTTGGAAGAAATATGGAAGCTCAATCACAATATCAAGCCAGGAAGGTCATCAGATAAGGTTTAGTTCTTCAAGCTCTATTACTGAAGAAACTAAATCATTCAATTAATGAGTTCAAGACTTGTAGACCAAGTAGTAAGTAAAAATAGATGCAAGAAAGGTGAAGAGCACACACTATTTGCCTTGTGTAAGTTTTTTACTTTTTAGAAGGTCCTTGTGTAAGTTTTAATGCATAGGTTTGATACTTATGCATGTTATGGGATGTTGCAGTGCTTAAAACTCAAAAGGCTCATTAAAAATTTGTCAGGCAATAAAAGAGGTGCATGTAGGTTGACGATCATGGAATTCAAGCCATCCTTGCTACAAACTGCAGATTATTAGATCTGACTACTGAAGTCTGACTATAGTTCAGTACTCTATAAACCCTATCCAGGTAACATTATAAACTCCAATGATGAAGATATTTATGTGTCTACATCAAAAGGAAATGAATATTTCAAGTCTACCTGTCCTTTGAGAAAACGCTAGCCCCAGCTTCTAACAGCAATTTTGCCATCATATATAGTCCCTCTGAGGCAGCTATATGAAGTGGGGTCCGGTGATCATAATCTTTGGAGTTTGGATCAATACCATTAGACAATAACCTTTTAACAAATTCTGAGTCCCCCTTTGCAATGGCTGAACATAAACAACTACCGGCATTGTCTATCTTCAAGGAGGCCCCTTCTTTAATAAGTAAAGAACAAACTCGATCATGCCCATTCTTGATGGATTCCAGTAAGGGTGTGTTCCCAAAATTGTCTATGGAAATAAACATATCATCATATTGTGATACTATTTGGGGAACAGATAAAACCAAATATGGACACCTCCAATGCAGCAAATTATTGAATCATAAATTACCTTTGATGTTAATGTCTACTCCTTCCTGAATAAGGAAAAGAGTAATATCTTCATGCCCTCTTAATGCAGCAAGATGCTGTAGTGAAGAAAGACTCCTTTCAGACAAAAGCTATCTCACTTTCTGCTTATCAAAATTGATAATACATAATAGTAAAGTGGGGTGTGTGTGCGTGTGTGTGTGTGTATATAAAGCGGTTTTGTATTAATTTATTGTATTGGCGGAATAACTTTTCAAAGTTACACATAATATTTGTATGATGTAATTATTACTCAATTACATTTGTAATCTGTCTAAATTAAATGTATCTATCACTTAGTGACATTAATGTAGCTCATTAATAGACCTGGAAGTCCAGAAAAAAATTAAATCATCCCAAACTCAAATAAAAAGTTAAAACATCCATACAAATTTAAAGAAAATTTGTCCAGCATCCATGTAAATAAAATTCTTTGAAAAAAATTGATATTCAAAACTCAAAAAGAAGTTGTAAATCTCAAAAAAAAAAAAAAAAAATCACAATCTTTCCCAAAACAAAACAAAAAAAATTAAATCAGCACAAAACCAGCAGGCATGATGCTAGTTGTTTGCTATGCAATTTTCTCTTACTTTTTAATGCGGCATCCTTATAACTTCTTAAAATTTTAATGGTTTTTGTTATAATAATTTTGTTGAATAGTAAACATGGACCTTGTGCAACATAAAAATGTGGCTCGGACCTAATACAATACAAACTAATTATGTTTTTGGACTTATTCTGATTTACCCTTTTAATAATATATATTGGAGAAAGTAAATTCTTTAAAAAAGAAAAAAAGATATGCAAAACTTGTAGCACACACGCATACATATGGTATACCCCATGTAATATATCCCCCATATTCACCATCAGATGGCATGCGTGTTCCAGCTACACACACCTACCAGAGAATTTACAGATGCATTGACAACGATTAAGCTGAAAAATTCATGAGAACGTGCCATACCAAGGGTGATCTTCCATCATAATCTGTCTTGTTGGGATCAGCTCCAGCTCGGATTAAACCTTTTAGATGATAAAGATCTCCATGATAAGCTGCACTATTGACCTTCAAAGCAAGCTCAGCTTCTTGCTTTCCTATATGAAATGTAATGTCTGATTCTAGTTGCTTAATACGCGGTGCTTTACCCTGTAAAAGTTCAGTCATAATGATGGAGACTAATTAGTCAATCAAAGTCGAGTTTGTTTGGGAAAAAAAAATTATTCAAAATCTTTGCACACAGACTTCAAAAGTTTTAAGCACATTATAAAAATATGAATTACCACAGAAAACTTACCTCAAGAAGGTTGTTTAAGATTTTCCGACCATCATAAAAATATATGTCAAGGATACTTGTAAAAGATTGTTTATCAAGTCGCAGAAGCCTACACAATTCACACACCCTAACTGTATAACGTTGGGGAATGTTACAAAGAATAGAGATCTCTCCAAACGAGCTGTTAGGCTCCAAAAGCGAAACAGTTTCTTCTGATCCATCTTCCCCTGTGCCTACCTCCTCCTGTACAAGAATAGCTTTGTTAATCGCGCAACATGTGTGCAATGATGGAAGTAACAATAGAAAAAGACAAAGTGAAGAATGTAGGATGAGATTGGATTGGTTGGAAATGAGATAATATTACCACAATATGTTTAGTTTTAAATCTATTATTAAAATTGTTATAAGGGTAAGATTTTTTAAAGTAATAAGGGTAAGATTGATATTTTCTATTTAACGATTTGATAAAGTTCTCTTAATAATATTGTAGATATAAATCTGTTTTTTGATAACATCACAATCCATATTATCTGTTCGCTTCTCAGGAAATAGCGTCAATGCCAGATCAAAATATTGGGAACAACAGAAAGAAAAGAAACTTTCAACCCTAAAGAGTTGATCTATGACTGCATCAAAGGATGTGTAAACTTATCAGATATTCCATGTTCTTAAAAGTTTATTTTACCAAGGCGATACCATATAAACATGTAACTACAATATATCGGGCATGTTAGCATGCTGTCATACATGTATGGCATGTTAACAAAAATACATTTATGCATACACTGCATATGTATGTACGCATATATCAGCAGTTAAACTGCATAAACATGAGGAATTATCTTTAAGAAAGGGAGAAGTTAATTGCACTAACAAACTTCTTGCACTCATGTGTGAGCGCATCAAGGACTGTGGGAAGCTTATTTTGGAGTGCAAATAACATTTCCCCTTAAAACACTAAAGAGCAGTTTGGCAAACCCAAAAACCCAGGCAAGCTACATAACATGGAATCTGATTTTTCTTAGATATGTTGTTAGTCCCACCATTACATCTTTTTTTGAACTTCTAAGATACCAAAACTAACATAATAACTTCACACCACAACCACCACCACCCACTAGCATCACATGTTGTTGTCTCCCGTGGGTCCTTACCAATAATACCAATACCGTCACCACCCACCCCCCCCCCCCCCCTCTCCCACACGATCATTGCTAGCAGCAGTCCCCCCCAGTCACCACTTCCAGCTACCCACCACCATTACTACATCTACCACCATCCACAATGGCATTACCGCCAATATCAGTAACACCACCACCATCGCAACGCCTTTATCATTGCCACTTCTACCAGTTACACTGCTCCCACCATCATCTTTGGCCATTTACCATTACTATCACCATGAGTACTCATATTACCCCCCCCCCCCCCCCCCCTCCTTTCACTACCAACCCTTCAACTGCCACTTTATCATTGCCAATTCTACCAGTTACACTGCTCCCACCATCATCTTTGGCCATTTACCATTACTATCACCATGAGTACTCGTATTAGCCCCCCCATCACTACCAACCCTTCAACTGCAACCACTGTTTCTACCACCCCACCATCACTCCCTCTACCCCTAATGTCACATACTAGAAATAGAAAATTATGAAAAAATAGTATATAGTTTAAAACTGGACAAAACTGATTTCCAAACAGACTACATAGAATTAGAAACTACTTTGAATTGGTTGAACCAGCTTTCAAATTTCTAAAGACCCCCTAAGAGGACAAGAAATAAAAATGAAAAACACGATATTGAACCAACTAAATACAACCCATCAGTGACTCTAGAATGTGGAATCATACCAGCACACCATGACAGACGAAATAAAGTTGATCTACCACATTTCCTGGTTCCATTATCACTTCTCCTGGGAGAAAAAACTCCTCATGGAGTTTAATAACCTGCAAGATGAAAAGTATAATAATAATTCATTTCATTAATCCACATTAAGTACAGATAGCCATGGACCAAGGGAGATTCAATCTGACATTATATGTGGTGTTACACATGAATACTTCTGAGTGTTTGAGTTTGACACAATTACAATACCAATAGACACATAATGCCATGCTGGTTTAAGGTGGCCTATTTTGGCAAGCACAAACGAATATTTGCATGAAAGTAAACCCTTATGTCCATGTATTGTCTTTGAAAGAAGGTTCCAATTCAAAACCATTTCCATGCGACAAAGTACACAATATGTTGAACGTTTCCAGAAGCACTAATTCGATACAATTTATATTGACTATGATGAACCTGGTTGAACAAATTGAACTTAGTACATAAGAGTAAGATACAATTATCACTGTTTCATTTGAACATATGTCATCTGTTTGTGTAAATGGGGAAAAAAAATGACTTACGATCTGATTGATGAATTCTGTTGAGCATCCCTTAAAGAGAGGAACATTTTCAATGTATGGTAAATACAAAGTTTGTGAAATCTGCAATGAAGAAACAACTATTTTTAATGAAACAGAAGTCTTAGAAAGATACACTCAGCCTACGATATACAGCAGTCTGAATAATGCATATATTTATCGGAATGAAAGTAAAGACTTTCTGAACCTACAGAAGAGAAAGGAAAAGAAGGTATCTTCTTTATTTTTGAAAATCCATAGTAATTATGCATTCGATATGGTAGGTAGGTAGGTTTTTATAATTACTGTCATTATTTTCAAAGCACAAAAAATATAATTACTATATAGAAACCAAACTATAAGGTTATTTTTCTGTACATGCTTGAGTTAGACCATATTTTTTTTTTATAAATTGATGCCAATTGACCTGAGATAGAATGAATGCAGTTGGCTGAGCCAGTCAAGAAAACTTATAGAGCAGTGCTCATAGGCAAATCTTATAGAACAAACTCCTCCCACAAAAAAAAAAAAAAAAAAAAAAAAAAAACCCAAGTATACCCAAAAAGTAAAGCATATAATTGCGAATAACTCAGACCACGCTGATGAATTTAGAAGAAACGTCTTATGGAGTTTCTTGTGTTTAAGTCGACAATAGACAAGGTGCACAAGTTCTTGTTCCTATGTTACCTTAGCACGAATTGAAGCAGGAATGTTCTGGAGAACAGCAGCCTCAGTGTAGCTACTCTCATACTGTAAACGTACATGGCCTTTGATCTGATTACGGATATCTCTGCCAAGTCTATTTCTGTTCATATATTTGATAAGATCCGTCATTTTGTCCCTGAACTTTTCTGTCTTTGATCCTTTTACAATTAATGCTGTCATGTTACCGATCAAATAAGCCCCAAGAACCATGTCAAATGAGACGTAAATCATTATGAATATCATTTCCCTCAGGTTGACTGCATGTATATCTCCATAACCTGTGACAGAAAAAAGTGCTCTTCTTTCATTACTAAAAATTACAAACTGCTAAGTGCACAACAAGGATTATTCTTCCAACTTTAAATATTTTCTTTTACAGTTGTGAATGGGACATGGCAAGTAGAAACCATTATTGAGTACCAACAACAGGATATGGCTCCTTTGGGGATGTTAAATGTGGCCTAATCAACGAATCTTACAGAATCTTAAGCAATTACTTGATAAATTCTATAAAGTATCCCAGACAAAGGAAGCAATGTACAGATTAAGCAACAGAGGGTCACTAGACATAAAATATGGACACGGATGCCACTCTTGCTCTGCGAATAGAGTTCAATAAGTAAAGCAATCTTATGTTATAATCCTTGACCAAGAAAAAAACTAATTTTCCACTATAATATCACTTACAGTAAACCCAAGTATTACCACTAAAGCAATCTCCTAAAAGTAATACCATCACCACCATGACATCGGTTTTAGTTAACCATCAAAAAAGCTACCACCTTAAATAAGTCAAGCTATTGTCACCACCAATGCACGCACATGCAGTAAGGTTTTGTGCAACCCATGATTCAAAACCAACCAATCTTCACTAGGTTGCTTTTGTTTGATCCTAAGAATTTATACCAAATTTTGTTGGTTTTGCAACAAGCAACTGTTTAAAGAATATAATATATGTTGTAAAACAAGCCATGTCTTTTTTGTTATTTGTAGATGTGCTATATAAAGAATGACAGCAATACGAATTGTGTTTACCATGAAAAAGATCGTTTGTGTATATAATAAAATGCTTTTGTTTCTCATTTGGAAAAATCCTGTCTTGCACTGAGTATAATTGCAGTCAAGTTTCTGTCCATGTCTTGAACATTTATAGTCTTTTTGAGTAGGATTGTCGAAATCAAAAGATGGAAAATGAAACGAAAATCAAATGAAGGTAGTGGTTGCAGTTGTATTCAATAAAATAAAAATTAAAAAAGTAACTTACCAACAGTGGCCATGGTTACAATGGCAAAATATAAAGATGTTGTGTAGCGCTTCCATAAATCGATATCTCGAAAGTGTGAATAACTGTAGTCACCCAACTTCAAGCTTCCAATCCATGTGTAGCCCTCTTCTGAAGGAGGCAGGGTGGTAGCCAAATAGTAAAAGATGCAGGCTGCTGTATGTGTGCAATAGAGTTCAACAACAAGAAGCTTTATAATCCTGGTAAACTGGTAATTGATACGAATATCCTTCTCAATGTCTTGAAAAAACTTAGTGACTTTCCGCACCCGACTTAACCTTATCCATAGGAGATACCTCACTTCCTCTCTTCTCCCACAAGCCTATGCCAGAAAAGATTTCACTAAGTGAATAGAGAAGCAGCAACATATTAAAGGTATTATGATAGAAAAACTTTATTACTTAAATAAATCAAGATATATGCTGTAAAATTCTTTTGATTTCATAGAGTCGGTACATATGTCTGCCAATCTCATGCACTGGCTAAACAAGAGTATTAACGAATTAGCATTAATGGGAAACCCACATAAACCTCCCTTGCCTACAGAATACCCTTTCCTTGTAATCCGATTTTGTAAGGATAAGTTCTACCCATGGGTTTAACAGGTCCCACTATCCTAAACAGTTACTTAATTTCTCTTGTGACAATCCTTTACATACAGTTTACCTATCCAAAGTGTTAGCTCAAATTTAAATTGTTAACCCTCAAAAAGAAATTTAAAAGTTGGTTCCACTATCCTAAGTAGTTAATTAATTTATCTCCTAATAATCCTTTGCATAGTATTACCTATCCATTGCAAACCACCACTTGAATACCATTATAAATAAATCCAAAAAAAGATAAATCAAAGAGTCCCTGCTACTCCCTCAAAGTACATACAAGGAGAAAATGGTGTTGAGAGATATGCGTAAACTTGGAAATGGTAGTACCTTGTAGATGTTATCCCAAGGCATACAACCAAGCAGGTCAATGATAAAACTAGATTTCAAGTACCTACAAGGAAATAGTTCAATCAGCACCGGAAATAAAGTAAAAAACTGGAACATGGGTTGTGAAAGTAATATGGGCATTTGCTTGCCTTTTAAGTTTTAACTAAATTCTACACATTACAGTAAGTAAGCAGTGATTATTTGCTACAAAGTTTGAGTAGTTAAAACCCATTATAAGATAACAATGGATCAAACTGTAGTTGAAAAATTGTATGCAATTCTTGCTGAGACAATTGCATAAGAGGTAAGGGCAAGAGGGAAAAGAAAGCAAACCGGAGAGCAATAGGAGTGCGCTTATAGACCATTCGATAGGTCTGACTGTCTCTGTAGGCGAGGAAGAAGTGCAAAACAATGTCCAAAAGGAATGCGACCTGTCCTACTACGTCAAGAATAAAGAGGTTCTCGCGTAAACCCCTGAAAAACCCAAACTCGAAAGGTGTGAAGAAGGATGAGTACACTGCCCATACAAGTATGAATTTCGTCCATGCCCGATACCACCTGCATTTGCTCTTTACATTTCAGCTTACGCCGAGAGAGAAGGAAAAAAATACACAACCAACCCTCTTTCATTGGAGTAACATCTAAAAATTTAAACCCAATTAAATAATATTTGAGGATTGCTATTTCGACCATATCAATTGATCATTTTATTGATCATCTTTTTAATAAAAGTTAAATACAATTTAGGTAGAATTTACATAAGTAAGTCTTATCTTTATTATTAGAGGAATTATCGACAAAATAATCCATTAAAATAGTCCAAATAAATTTATTCACTAAGTAAAGTTGCATGCCACATTGTTCATCCAATTGGTTTGGTAAGTTAGCATGGTTGCCAATTGATGTTAGCTTGGCCAACATTTATTCTTGGCAAGTGTTATATCACACTAATTGCTTGGTGAGCGCTTGACCTAGCAAATGGTAGATGGCAATGTAACAGATTTCAATTGTTTTCTTAAACTTGTATTTACTCAAATTTCAATTCAATAGAATTTTCTTTTATTTAGAATTTTAGAGGGGTGTAGTGTATATAGATTTATATAGACTTTTGTAAACGTTTTTTAAGTAATAAGACTCTTGTAGAATTTACAGATTTTCACAGAGTTCTACGAAATTCTATAGAGTATAAAAATCTTTAGAAATTTGCAGGGGAGAGATCGGATTTATAATGATTTTAAAATACACATAAAAGTCTTTCAAAGTCTATTAAAATCCATCATTAAATGAATTCCATAAAAATCAATGACTTTTTAAATACACCTAGACTTTTCAAAAGTCATTAAAAGTCTTAATTGAATACCACATGACTTTTATAGACTCCGTAAAATTCTTAATTAAATACATATAAACTTTTACTGACTTTTTTAAAATTTTTAAAAGTCTTAATTGAATACAACATGACTTTTAAACTACACAAAAATCTTTTAAAATTCATATACAATACACCCCACTTAGTTTCTTTGTGTTTTTTATTTTTTATTTTTTAATATACATTAAAGAAAATCAAACTCTAAAACACCTACCTTCATGAGAAAAACTTTGGTGACAATTAAGCATCCCACCTCACCATATTAAGTGGCACAACCACACACTTAAAATTTGTCACATGATTAACTTCAGTTACTATTTTTTATTTCATTTTTCTTTTCTCCTCTCTCCTAAAAATCTTGTATCATGGTTAGCACTACCGTACAAAAAATTATACACGTGCAAATTTTAAGTGGGTGGTTATGCCACTCAACAAAGTGAGGTGGCAGGGACTCAAGTTTTTCTCCATCCTTTGGGCTAACTCATTTCTTTACTTTTTGATTGGTTGATTTGAAGTCCTTGATTTTGTAAACATGCATAGTCCAATTAGGAACTTTGGGCCAGTTTGATATTGTTGTAAGGAAAAACAGCTGTAACGTAAAGTCAGCTGTAAAGTAAAGCAATTGAGTGTTTGTAAACTATGTTTTCAAAAGTGTTGTGAGTGCAAACAACAGTATCAAAGTGTTTGGTAAATATTAATATAAAAGTGTTGTGTGTGTGTATAATTACTAAAATGGACATGATGCTAAAAGTGTCTTTCACTTATTTGTTTGATAAAAATAAAATGTTTTTGAAATTTTTGGCTACAAATTTGTATTAGCATTAATTTTTCTAAGAACAACATTATGAAATGAGAGATATTATAATTTTAATTGTACAAATAAAATAACATAATTAATGATCACAATATAAAATATAACTAATAATGAACATATTTTTTAATTTAAAATAAACAAATAAAAATTATAGACCTTTAAATAGGGATAAGAGATGTGATTTTCAAAAATCAATGAGGGTATTATGGGTAAAAAAAAATATTAATTGTTGCTGTGATTCACTGCAATTTTCAAAAGCAAGTAGAAATCTGTTTTTCCTATGGGTAGTTGAGAATTGTGAGGAAAAACAGTTTTTAATTTTTTTACCAAATACTAAAACTGCTGTAGCTGATTGAGAATTATCATCCACATCAACTTTTGGGTCCTCCACTGCAATCTCAAACGGGGCCTTAATCAATTAGGAACAAACATGAAAAAAAGGCGAATCAAGGACCAAAAGATCATGCCTAGAATTAGTATGCCACGTAGGAAAGGCAAATGTGAAGGATGCTATGTTAGACATGCCCTATTATGAAATTAGTATGGTTTGTTTAGTGATACATTTTAAGTAGGGAAAAAAAAGCTAATGATATATAAATATAAATACACATAACGTCAAATGAGTATTTATCTTTCATCCGGGAGGAAAAAAAAAACTTTTAGTGTGCCCCCTATCATTGAATTTGTTACATTTGTTTGTTATAATAGAACACATGATGTGCACATACCTTCAAAACATCCCCTAAAAAGTAAGTTACGGTGCACGGAATGTGCTGAAAAATAACAAAAAATTTGACATAATTGATAATGGGAGGCACATTAGAACTTTTTAAAGTTTAAGATGTATGAAAGCCAAATTATTTGTTCATGTGACAAAGTATATAGCCTATAATTAATGGGCCATTGCTGAAATTTTTTCATTTTTGAATAACCTCTAAAGCGTCACACTCCATCTCAAGTCGGTGAGAAATCCTAAAAAAAAAAAAAAGAAGTTACATGGGACGCTCATACCACATCAATATGGGTCTAATCACTAATAAGAGGATTATGTATTAAAAAATTGGGTTTTTTTTATTGGTAAGGGTCTTAAACATGTTTTATACTTTATTCATTTATAAACCTGTGTACTAATATTTTAAAATATCAAGGACAATTTTATGTAAGCGCTCGTTGTCAAGCTTTCCAATCGTTCGCTTCATTGTAGTTACACCCAATTGTCGCTACACTTTTGCACTACAGTGACACATTTGTATCACTAATAAAAATTAGGTTTTTTCTCTAAAGCCCAAAATCAAAAATGGCTGGACAGGCTAACACCATTATGAATTTATGAGCCAAGCGCTCAACACGGAACTCAAGCACTCACTGCTTTTTATTTTTTCGTTTTTTACAATATAGTAACTATTCAATAGTAACAAGTATTGTCATTGTTTGAAAGAGACTACAAAAAAAAATTTATATAAAAATTATATTTTATAGATATACTTTTTATCTTTTTCTTAGGTAGTGCCAAAAATTAATAAACCTATAAAACATAAAAATTGAAGCTTATATAATCACATTCACCCTAATTTCAACAATCACATTAGTTGTTACTGTTTGTTACTATTTATTACTATAGAGTTAATGTTGAGTAGTGACTATAGATCTAGTACATAAAAAATAATGAAGGGCACATCCAGCGCTCGACCTTGTTTATTCAGCACCTCCTTTTTTTGATCAATTTCAAGGCCTCATTCACAAAACGCAGGCTTCTTTATCATTAAATTGACATTTTTAACATTTCAAATATTAGGTTAGTTGATTTAACATTAGAGGTGTAGAATAGACTTATTTATCATTTACTAAATCCTTTAAACCATGCTAAACATACTCAGCAACACTAGAATAATCTCTAAAAATTCAAAAAACACTAATACAACTGCACTTTTTAGTGTCCTTATATCAACTGCACTTTTTGGTGTAGCAATAGCGTGGCTCTCTTTATTTAGCAATTGTTTTCTCAAATTTTCACCTTTGCATATGCTAACTTTATATATACTATAGATTAAAGATTTTTTAAATGAAATGGGCCTATATATATACGAGCTAGTATATTTATAGGGGCTTTTAACCAAAAATAAAATGAGAACCTGGTAAATTTAGGGCATGTTTGGTATTCTATTAAAAAACTTTTTTTTTTTTTCAAAAACAAAAAAACAAGTTTTAGTCAAGAAAACGTGTTTAGTAGATCAGTTTCAAAAACAATTTTTAGAAACAATTCAAAAATATGCCTCTTTTTAAAAACAATAAAACATCGTTTTTTTCAATTTTTTTTTTGTACATTTCCTTTTTCCTTAGCTCCTATCATTTTTATATTTTAAAAATTGTTTTCAAATTTCATATCAAACAAGGTTTTAAATTTTAAAAATTGATTTTGAAAACTCACATTTAAAAAAAAAATCTTAATTTTTGAAAAAAAAAAAATTGAATAGGATACCAAACGGGCCCTTAGGATCTCATTTGACATTTTTTGTGACAATTTATGAATAGAGTTTTCTTAGGCTATGTTTGGATGAGAGAACTTGGAAATCAGATTTGAGGTTTAGATGGAAATTTACAATCTCGATCCTATTAAAGTACTCTGTTTGGGAACTAAAAAATAGAACTTATCAAATTTTGGTGGGATTTGAAAATGAAATTTGAGTTTTAAATTTCATACAAATTTCCACTTAAATATGTGTTCTTCCAAAATTACATTACAATGGAGACTTTTAGTTAAGTCTTTTAATTTTACAATTTATTGACTAAAGCTTTATGACTTTTAAAATTCTAATTAAAGTCCAATAATATTATAACTATTTCATGTTACATAATATTAGTCCATTAGTTTTTATTTTTTTCACATATATCAGGCGTCGAGCACTCGGTGGTCATTTTCGAGTGCTCAGCAGTGCATTTTGACTTCTTCCTCAAGCCTTAGTTTGTCGACTTTATATTAGGTTTTAACTCTAACATGCTGCCTCCACAAACCTCATTCTATACTCTATGAAGGTATAAGATGAACCTGTACCCTATACCTTCAAAAAATAAAAAAATAATTAATGACATATTTTGTTGATAAGGCAATGGATAAAAGGGCTTTATTTATTAAAAAAAAAAAAGTCAATATTTTTTTTCAAATAAGAAATGTTAGAAGAACTAAATTCTAATTTTTCTTAAATCTTATTAACTAAATAGATCGACCAAATAATCCACTTTACCAATCTCATTATTTTAAGTCCCATTTGGACTAGCCAAACTGTAATTAAATGTTAATTTGGTCAAGTATTATTGTCCTTATCTCCATTAACCATATGGCCAACCTGGATACTAACGTACAGTCGCCATTAACTACAACAAATATATATCTTAATTTACTTTTCGGCTTTTTTTCAGATTAAGAATGTTAATTAATGGTGTGAAGAAAAGTGAAATATAAATATTCCGTCCACATTTATATGATTTTTTTACCAAAAAAAAGGAAACAATTATCCAGTTGGATCTAATTATCTTTACTTAATTTTCCCATTAAAAAATTTTAGTCCAAACTAATGTTGGGTCACAAAAACGGGGTTGACATTGTTCATGAATCATGATAGATATAGTTATAGATAACTACGAGTCAAAGACTATTTATGTTATCCTATAATCGACCATATCGGAAGCCACATCACCAAGAATTAATCAATAAAATAAAATTCACTCTTTCTCTAATATTTTTTTTATTTCTTTGATAGGACTAATATTTTATTTATTAGTACATGTTCTTAATTTATTTAGTTACTTATTTAATTGTTTTTTATCATTACTTATTTAATCGTTGGTGCCATGAGTTGGAGTCCCTGACTACGTACGTACAGACCTGCACATGCAACTATGCAAGGCATTAACACATAGGTTTAATGTTGTGTCTTAACTCTTATTACCCTTCCTCATTCAAAAAAACAAATAATGTTGCAGGCTTCACTAAAAAAAAAATTGTCTAAAATACCCTTCATTCAAAAAAAACAGCCACATAAAAATAATCTAATAAATAAGGGTATAGTTGAAAAATACAATCATTAAAATAAAAAATACACTTCACTACCTTAAAAACGTGAAGAAAGTGATGGGAAGTTATAAAATAATGAGAACCAAATTTAAAAAAAAAAAAAAAACACATAAAAATATTAATTGACACATGCGGAGCGTGTGACAAGAAGTTAGTATTCTTATATAATTTTTCTAATTTTGAATATGTATGATATATAAATAATATTGTTTAACTATTGGATCTTTACGTGTGTATTCATTTTTCTATTATCAAAATATAAAATTTTTACAATTAAGTACCTCATATTTTTAAAGAAATTTTTTATTCAAAAGTTTTTAAAAATATTATTATTTTTTAAATTTGGAGAAAAAGACAAAAATACCCCTGTCACGTCAGCAAATAACGGTTTATTTGACAGAAAAACTAACGGAGGTACTATTTTGACACACAATAAAAATTGAGGTACTTTTTTGTAAGTTTTCAAAGTTGGAAAACTAAGTTGAAACAACATGTAAAATTGAGGTACTAAATTATAATTTACTCTAAATTTATTTATATGTTATACTGTATTTGAACCAAAAACAAACATCTACTCTCGTGCTTACAAAAATTATCTAAGCTCAATTTATTTGGTAATATTTTTGTTTTGGTTCTAGTCTCTCTTCCTCCTATGTATCGTATCTTTCCTCTCTTATCACTTTTTTTTTTTAAAGCAAAAATGTTATTATTACTATTATTAATTTTGGTGAGGGAAGCAAAAACGTTTTTTAGGGGAAGTTAAGGCCTCTAAATGTTATTAAAGTGACACTATCCATTAGTGTCGTGAGAGTGAAGGTTGCATATACATCCATGGGTATTAGGTATATATACAAGCAGTAACATCACCATGTCCACGTATGGTAATTTGTTTGAGCGATCAATAACATCACCATTTGAGACGTGGGACCCACATGTGAGAGTACATGGATTGCGACTAACCTTACTCAATCCAAGAGCAAAATCTAATCATCCAAGTGTGAAGTTTTCACGCTGTGCCTATGATATATTTTTATAGTCATAAAAGTCAAAACCAAATGACTACGACCTTGTCCAGAGTTGAAACTGATCTTTCTTAATTTCCAAAGTTTTTTATTCAATTTTATTCATTGTGTTTCTTAAAAATTTTTTTTTTTTTTTTTTAAAGTAAAATTTAAGAGGCGAACTATATGCGTACCTGTTGTCTGGATGAATAACGAGGCCATTGGAGAAGACGTCTTTGACGCCATTGATGAAGGTGTCGCGGCTGAACAATCTCCGAGTTGAGTTGTCTTGAAGCCCTAACACGTTGGTGAGGAGGTTGAATCGGCTTCCGCGCGACGATTTGATTCGGTCTCTCAGATCCTGCACCTCATACTCTGCTTCCCCCTCATCATCATCATCATCATCATCATCATCAACCTTCGCCTCACGATCGCGATGATTGTCATCGCTCTCTTCCTCCATAACTACTACTCTCCTCGACATTTCACAAACACTTTACGTGCGTATATATGTGTATATGCGATCCAACACCGCGCGCGCGACTCACGTACTGCTTTTTCACATTCAAATTTAAATCAGGAAATCACACTAGCTCGCAGAGCTTCCAATCACACGAAATTAATTAAGCAATGAATCACAAATGAAAGATCAAGAGAGAAGAAGGATATTGTAGGAAAAGACGATGCAGCGAAAGCAAGAATCACAGAGCAGAGCAAGAACTGAAGAGATTGGAGTAAGAATGGCAGAAATTAGAGTTATAAGAATCGCATAGATTGGAGCAAGAAAGGACTGTTTGGATGCCAAGAAAATTGGCGAGAAAACGTGGTCAGGCTTCGAGCTCTGATGCCATGATAACGGACTTGAGACTCAGAGTAGGATCAATATCAGTATATATATCACCATGCTTATGGTTATGGCGGCCCACAGAGAGAGAAAAAAAAAAAAAAAAAAAAAAAAGCACCTTTTTCACGGAAACCTTCGCGATTGGTGTAAAAGATAAATCACGCAAGTTGGAGAAAGCGCGAAGCTCAAAACTGAAAATCTGTTTGTTTTTTTGTTTTGTTTGGTGTTATAAACGAAAAGACTGCAGTAGACTACAGTACTTATCATCGAAACGAAGCTCAAAATCGGTTTTGCGCTTACCAATTTATACTTGCGCAATTCTTTCCATATATGCTGACGTGTTTCCAACACTTCACCTTTTTTATTTTTTTATTTTAATAATCTGCTGCAGCACAGCGTGTACCGCATTTCTAAGGCTTGGTGTCTAAGAAAAAGGAGGGAGGGTGGCGGCGTGGGGTGGGCAATAGGCTGATGGGGTTTTTTAATTTTTATTTTTAATATTATTTGATATAAAATGGAAAGTTGGGAAATGTGAAAAGATCTCAGCCGTACAATTTATATTGGAGGGTTGAGATTAAAACTCTGGTATAGTCTGGCACCAAGAAGACAGGTAGAGATCCATGTCCCTAATTTTTCTATCAATTTTTTAAACCCAAATAATATCATAGACAGCCATTCCATTTATTTTAATTCCTGTAATCTTTCACCAAAACAAAGAAAAAAGATTCCTTAAGTAATGTTCTTGTTTTTTCTTAATTTTTTTATTATGATTTTTTTTTAAATTAGGGGAAGAGGACAGACGATGAGATATATCATATATCAAATATGTGTGGGCCTGAATGAAATTAAAATTAACATAAATTTTTTAAAAAAATATACCAAAAAAGTTTTTTAAAATAAAAATTAGAAACTGAAAACACGTTAAACAATTTTTAGTTTACATATGTCTATAAATTCTCATTTTCTCTTCAGATCTCTTATTTCTTACTTAAATAGTAAATATTGAAAATATTATCGTTGTAAAGACGAATTCCTAAAATTAAATTAAATAACCGCTGAAAGAAAGAAAATTGAACAAAATAAAAAGACATAGACAAAAAATTGTATTAGTGTGTTAATTAGCTCAGGCACAATTTTTATTTTTTTGGCCAATAGGTCAGTACAATTTTAGTGGTATATGCTTGACAAGAATAACCCTCTAACAAAAGATTGGTGCATGTACTTTCATGTCGGACCCCCTAAAAAAATGATTGTAGTAGTCAGTTTTTTTTTAGCCAAGATCGTATTAGTCAGTTTCAACTTTTAACTAGTGAAGCGAGTAAAATCTTGCATTATTGACCATTGACTAATTTTATTACTGATTTTTGTTTTACTCAAATTTTCATGTTTACCGTGGCCAAAAAAAAAAAAATTTCATGTTTACGATCTTCTGTAAAAAAGAAAATACTATTAAATATTTTAAAGTTAAAGCATGGAACCTAAAATTAATTTGTAAGTGTAGAGAGAATCAAGATCTTATATATTGTTATGCAAGATTTAAAATCTTTAATATAAGATTTTATATATTCTTAACATGCTTCTTCATGTGTAGCAAATTAAGCTAAACACATTGTCTGCTTTGAGAACATGTAAAGTTGAAGTATTGATCCAACAAAAAATAAATTGGCAATGAATGGAGAGCTAGTCTCAAGATCTTGTATATATTGATGCAAATCTTAAAATTCAAAATATCAGTGGAAAAAAAAAAAAAAAGGTGTGAAATATTAAGGATTTTTTTTTTAAAGTTCATTTTTAAAAATTTACTGTTCATTCGGACCACCTGCTACAGTAACTACAGTAATGACCCACTTTTTAAAACCTAGTGTTACTGTAGCACTAGATTGTTTTTTTCTTTGTTTTAAATGCCTTTTTTTTTTTTCTTTATTTCAATGCCAATTGGTACATAAACTATTAAAAAAATCATAATTTAGGTATTTTTCATTCCATAAACATGTTAAATAATAACCAACATAAAACACAAAAAATTAAGATGAGACATCCATAATCTTTTACGTTTAATAATAAATATAATTGTTACTATCGAATAGTAACAATCACCTACTACTACTTAAGATAAGCCAAAAGTCAAACGTAATATGGTTTTATACGATGCTACTTAGAGCAGTAATAATCACTTATGATGCTACTTAGAGCAGTAACAATCACCTAAAAATAACAATTAAGATAGATCAAATATGAAGCTGGTTATATATCCATCATATATAGCAAAGCAAATGTTTTCAAACGTAATCTTTAATTAGCAGCCATGCTTCCACTACTTAGAGCTTTTCGTTGCTTCTGACACTCAGTTGGAGCTAGCTTTCACATTTGTTGTCAGTCCAATTTCTTAAAGAAACTTGATTACATACTAAGTAAAGTCAATCTGCCACCATTCCAAAACTTGACGAGCTAAGTATTCAAAAGCATGGTGGTTATTGTGCCAGCCTTCTCCAAATGCGATGAACCCCAACAACATAATTAAACAGTTCAAAATCCATATATAGAACATTTATTAATATCCCAATTTCATTGATTCATCAACATTGAACCAAATTTTTTTTTTTCTCAAGGATGATACAGTAGCTAGGTAGAGTGGGGAGTGAGCTACAATATATACCAACTATTCCTTGACATATCACCAGTTTTATATACTTGCTTTCCCAAATGTGGCCAGCCGAATTCACTAGCAAAGTGCCGTGAAAAACATATACCATCCTCACTCCCTGCATGATAAGAAATTTAAACATGATTATCTATACTAGTAGTCATCAATCATTCAATCTGATCTCTTGGTTTGTCATTTGTATTCGATCACTGAACTCATGCATTGTTTAATGATACGTTCTATAAAACCAACATGAAATTAAGACTCAATTGATATTTTTTATGAAAACTTATGTTTTCATCTATAGTATTTTTATATGAAATAAGAAAAAGAAAAAGGGAAGTAATCTCACCAGTCCCCAAACCAAAAAAGGAAATCCACCCACGACATATATAGTAAACCTCCAACAACAAGTGAATGTACTAGGTAAGTACGATGAAGAAACCTATAGAACGCTTGCCTTTTCAAATCTTCAACATTCTTTAGTCCTCCGTACTACAAGTTTCTCATTCAAATGTTTGACAAAATAAGTATAGATATCAATTGGTGTGTGTATGTGAGGAGAAATTATTTTGTATAACCGATATATTGACATGTGGTACAACCAGTCTATGTGTTATAATATGAGTGGATATTATTAATACTATACCCTACTAATATAAACACATATTCTAATAATACTTTTACACGTTGGATTGGTTATACCACGTAGCAGTATATCGGTTATACCCTATAATTTTTCGTATGTGAGTAATAGGAGAAAGAGAAAGGGAGAGTTGTATGTGCTTTTTCAAAAACACAACTCCAATGAAAATTCAAGACCTCCGAACAAGATAAATTCATGATCCCCTAAAAATTTCAAAATCCCAATTCCTCAAAATTGACAAGCAAGGCCATGGGGGAAATGAAGCCCATGATTAGAGGAGTAGAAATATACCATAATCAAGTTGAGTCGCCATCGAGTTCGTCGAAAAACTGGATGGAATGCTACTGGCTTCTCGGCGTCGATTCGCCGTTGTGGCTAGGTGTATGGGCGATCAGAGGGTACCATCATGTTTAGAACGACAAGAGGAACAAATTAAACCTAATAGGTCTCATGCCTCATCGTGGCAGGAAGAAGGAGATCGTTGCCGGAGCTGACTCTCAATTTTTGCGTTGTTTTGTCGTTGTTGATGACTAGATGGACGATCGAAGCTCATGGGAAGGAAGAGGAGGAAGAGGCGAGCACGAGGAGGTGGGTCTTGTTGCCATCCATGGCCGGACGACGATGATCGAGGAGAGAGAGAGAGATCGACGGTGAATAGAGAGAGGAGAGAGAATGGGGGAAATGAGAGAGGAAGTGGGAGAGAGACGGAGAAAGAAATGGAGAAGGGAAAGAAAATTAAAACGTGGATCGGGCAAAATAAAATGTGGGCTGGAAGAAAATCAAATGGACTTGCTGGGAAGGCCTATTAAAGAGCTGGACTTTAGAGGAATTAGGTAGCCCAATGTGGATGTATTGATAATTACATGAAATATTTAGAATCAATAAAACACATGACTTAAAAGAAGAGAATATCAATAAAACACACAAGTCCAACAAAAAACCAAATTTCCTCTAATTTCATATATATCAATATTGCTCAATTACAAGAGTGTCAAGCTCGGATTAGTCCAGGTGGTGACTGATGAGGGTAGATGGGGTAATAATTATTTTTAAAAAATATTAGAATTAAATACCAAATACCAATGGTTTCAGCAAAGTAGTAAGCCACTACTTTTTTTTAATTTAGGAACTAACCTAGAGCAAGATATTTTGGATTAGGTCATAAATCTATACAAAACATGAATTTTTTGACACCGAGCGTGGCCGAGCGCTTGGTGGTTTTCCGTTGATTTTTTTTCATCGTGACTGTATGAAATTTATAAAAATTCAAAGTTTATAAGAGTTTAATGTTTTTTTTTTTTTTTAAGTTTGGGGGATGAAGTCCTTGTTTCAATTTTTTTAGGTAGATTAATTTTCTCCTAATTTACTCGCAAGTGCACGAATCGCTTATGCAACAAGTGTGTGCAAGTATGAGGTATGTTGATCCCTCAGGGAATGGAAGCAATGTTTAATTGTCATCTATTCACACACTACACACACACTAGATGGGAATTTGCAAATGTGTTTATGAAAGATTAATTCAATTTAGAAAGCAAGGAAAATCAATGGATAAAAGGCACTAGGGTTTAAAATCCACCACTAGCATACTGTTCATATTATCAATCCTATGAGCATTCAATTCAAACATGTTAACAAAGTTCACCTACCAACTAGGTCTGATTAGTTACTAGTGGCAATTGTTTTTAACAGATTTAGTTTCCTTAGGCATGACTTAGATCTCCGGGCGATCTCTCTAAGTAGTTAACTATACATGTTCTCCTTCGGCTACGATCAGCTATCCCAGAGCTATTAACCATGTATAGAGTCATTAAGTTTTATGAAACCATGAACATACAAACTATAGGCGATCGCGTCTCCTATGGGCTTATAAAACCTAGTCTCAGGAATGTAAAGGTTCCTTAATTTGTTGCATGCATGCATAAATTATGTCTTTGATTATTTCACACAATTTCACAACATTACTATATGCAATTCCTAAAGTGATCAATCTTGGGAAAAAAATAGCATAGAATTAACGTAGACACTAAGAATTTGCTAACATAGAATGAATCAAAATACTCATTTACTCATGAAAAGTATGAACATCATGGCTATGGCTTCATCCTAGCCCTAGCTAAAGGCTTAGTTCAACATAAGTAATATAAAAACACATAAATCCATAGAAAAACTGATCAAGGGGAGGAGATAGAGGCATGGCAGCGTGGTGATGATGGTGGATGGCGATGGAAAACTCCTCCAAGGGGGCGGCGTTGGCTGGCAGGCCAAGAGAGCTTGCAAAGCTCTCTCTAGCTCTTAACTCTTCTCTGAAACTCTGATTTCTGAATGGATGAAATGAGCAGTGGAGGGTGGTATATTTCCCGTCCCTTGGAAACGATTTCGATCGAGTAGTTTTTTTTTTCATGATTTGAGAATGATTTTATTTAAAAAGATTTATAAAAGAGTCGTATTTCATATTTTATACAGATGAGTATTTATGAACTGTAATTTATTTAAAATGAAAAGTGGTTTCAAACCACCATATTAGTACCTTCACCCACTGGTACAGATACAAATAGGTTTTTGGGACCCATCTCAACACACATATAGGCTTTGGGCCTTGTGTCAGGATGTCTCGCCCTTTGGGGGCAGCTCTGCATGCACGTATGACCAGGTTTGCCTGCACGTGTATGGAGATTACTCCGCACGTGTGTATGGTCAGGATAATTGTCTGCACGTGTATGAAGATTACTTTGCATGTGTGTATGGTCAAGATATTTGCATGCCTGTGCAAATGTAGAATTCTACACAGATGTATGGCCAAGTTCACCCGGGTACAAGTATGATGTGAGTTTTCAGTAGCAATGTTTTGAGATATCATTTTACAAGGATGATTTCAGTTGATGTCAATACTCATTTCATATTTGATATTCTTCAACTTGACAGTTTTTATTGGTTTTTAGCTTATCGAGAATTCTTTAAGATGAAAGATTTTAGTTTCAAAATATTAGTTTACAGTATGACAGTGTTGATTTCAATTTGGGGACTTTGATATTTTTAGAGATTGAGTTTGAATTTTAGATTTTATTATTTTGGTTATAGAAGATTTTCGGCATGAGATTTATCATTGAGCATGACATTACTCAATACTCATAGTCTGAACATTTCAGTTGAATGATTTATTTTACAAAATGCATATGAAGTTTTATTTATTTCTAATGCATTGCATTCTTTTGTAAAAGGGTTTTTAAGACTAGGGGATTTCAAAAGGAAATAAGCTCAATAAAAAGGATTTTCAAATGAAATGTTTTAGAGTTCATTTTTATCCACTCATTTCACGTTTTATTTTTTTAACGTTTCTCCTTAGGTATTAGAGATCATTGATGTCAGATTGTACCACGTCAAGTCATCATTATTTCATCCTCAGTCTAATCACCTCGTGGGCGCAATGTTTCCATAAGTTTATATTATATATGTTCAGTTTGTTAATTTAATTTAGTATGGTCTGATAACCCTGAGTTTTGATGAATAAGATTTATCGGTTATGAAATTGTTTTTGGGTTGAAGACCCCTTTTGGTTGTGGTAGAGGTGGTTGTCGATTATTAGAAGTGCTTTCTTCATGTCTTACAAGTTGGGTTAGTCCAATTACAGAGAAGGTTATATCGAATTTTCGGTAGGATTTTCCTTGGTATTAGATCCCACAAAATCACTCCGAATTTCAAGGTGAAATCCGAGGACGGTTCTGTCAAGCCTCCCTTGTAATGCATAGTAGCCCATGCTTCTTCCCTCTATCCTTCTTCTTATAATCCTTCTTTTCTTGAAAAATATTCCAAATTAGCCCAATTACTTTAATTATTTGAAATCCACCCTAAATGTAAAACTAACTAAATCCTAACAATGAATAGAGTTCTAGCAACTAAATGAAGGAATAAATGTATAAAAGATGTGTATATAATTTTGACTCAACAGTCCTACAACCCAAAGACTAAACATTGAAGCTTAAGCCTCACACACACTAAAAAAATAACAAATTAATAAAAAAGTTGTGAGTGTTATATAGTCACAGTTGAGTTTGTAAAACAAGACAAAAAATTTCTCCCGAGCGCTCGATAAAACCACACTTTTTAAAATTGGTACCTAAACTGAACCATAGCCCCAAGCCCACGAACGCACCATGAACCTGAGCCACCACCATCGATCCCGCAACTGGCTTTTCCCATTTAATATGATTCACCACCACCATCGAGCCTGCAACAGTGGAGATTATTATATTTGCTTACCTACAATATGAGGCATAGTTCATCAACCTAGAATAAGATGCCAATGGTTCTTCTTCAACCCCAAATCCCAATAGTCATACTGAGTGACATTGACTTCTGAGTTAACAACAACAAAAACAAAACAGCTTAAAAGTGGATTATAAAAATAGAATTAATTAAATAGTCACACACATGGATCAAAATTACTAACTATTTTTTGGTTAACGATCAAAACACATGTACACTTTTCAATGATAAATAAATCAAGGTTTTATAATTGTTTCAACCAAGGAATATTGAAATTTCCCCGAAATTTTCATTTTTTTGGGATCCTGAAATTTTATTACGTATCCATTATTTTTTCGTAATTATTTGAGGAAATTTCGCCCGATATTTCGAACATGAAGCATGCATGTTTTTGTAAAATTTTGGCAAAATTTCAAGAAATTTTGCTGTGATTTACACGAAGTCACTAACCAGCCTCCAGCCCCATTTTCATCTCAGATCTCCAGTCGCCGGTGGCGGCAGATCGAAGGGTGATTGGGGAGGGAGGAGAGAGAAGAGATCTGGGAGAGAGAAGAGATCGGGGAGGGAGAGGAGATCAGGGGGAGAGGAGAAAGGGAGGAAGATCAGGGAAGGAGGAAGAGATCGGGAAAGGAGAGGGAGGAGAGAGAAGATTGTGTGCGCAGGGCGGGGAGCTTGGGAGAGAGAAATGAAAGGGAAGAGAAAGTGAGAGTCACGGGCAAGGAGGAAAAGGAAGGAAAGAAAAAAGAAAAAGAGGAAGGAAAGAAAAAAAAAAGAAAAAAAAAAAGAAGGTTTTAGGGTTGATTGAGATTTGGAGCCTTTAGCCAATTGGAAAGAAAAAAAAAGGTTTGGGGTTTGGTTTGGCTTTTTTGGGGTTTCGTTTAGTTATTTTTAAACCCTAAACCCTAATACATTTCTATATAAAAAATAATTAAAAATACTGTAAAGGGCCTAAACCCTAATATCTTATACCATATCCTAAAGAATATAAAGTATATAGGATTTAGTGCATATATTGTAAAGTATAAAGAGTATTAAAGTATATAAAGTATATAGGGTTTAGTATTAGGGTTAGTGATTATAGAATATAAAGAATATACTAATTTCATTTATTTATTATACTAATTTTATTTAACAGTATTTGTCTCAAATGCGCATTATATTCATCTTATATCACATTAAACCTATTATATAATTTAGTTTATTCAATATTTTTTATCAATGTAGTAAATAATAATGTAAACTATTTAAAACCCCCAAGTTTGAACTTGGTTATTTATAAACCTCCACCCTTAATAAAACTATTTCCCAACCCCCTATTGGACATTTAATCTCTCCCAAAACCCCTAATCAACTAATAGTTTGACCCCTATTTTTTTAATGTTCCAGTTTTACCCTTTTTTAATTTATCCCATTGATTATAACACAATAGGGTTAGAATCACTCAATTCACTCAGACTCTCTCTCTCTCTCTCTCTCTCTCTCTCTCTTCGAGTTTTGTACGTTCTCTCTCTCTCTCTGCGTGGCTGTCGCCGGTGTGTGCTCCGTCATCCGGTGATGGTTGCCGGCGATACCGGTCCCGATCTTCTCGTCTCTCCTCCCTCTTCCTCCCCCTGTATTCCACTCGCCATGAAAGCTAGCGTCCACGCCAGAGATCCGCCAGTTTCGGAGACGAAGAGGTGTCGAACCGTCATGGATGGCTTCCTCTCGTCGTCCCAAGTCCACTAGTGCCCTCAGAAGATTTGGACGACCCCTAAGTCCGCCGTTTCGAAGGAGAGAAGCCGGCGACATCCTCGTCGGCGATCTCTGTTTTCCGGCATCCATTTCCGTCGAGTCAGGTACTATTATTCTTCTTCTCATTGTACTCTTCAATTCTATGTGTTTGGATTGGACCAATTGTTGATGAATCAAAAAACCCCAAATCGAACCTCATTGTGTGTTGTTGTAACTGTGTATTGTTGTAAATGTGTGTTGCTCCAAAAATGTTTGAGTTATGTGTTCTGCGTTTTGTGTTTTCTGTTTTAGTTTAAGCTGTGGCTGTGTGAGCGTGACTGCGTGAGATTGATTTTCTTATTTATATATTTATTTTTGTGCAGTTTAAGCCTACCTGTATGTGTATTCATGTGCAGTTTAAGCCTACCAATTTATGGGCATGTGTGGTTGTGTGTGTATGTGTGCAGGTGTGCATTTGTGTTTGTAAATATGTATCTTATGTGTGCATATGTGTGTGTTGTGCATGAGTGAGTGAAACAGTGTAAAAATTCAGTTTCACTTCGTGAAAATTCAGTTTCACTTCGTGAAAATACAGTAGTTGGATATGGAACTTTAAGCCTACATTTATTGATTAAACAGTTTCAGTTCGTGAAACAGTTTCAGCTCGTGAAACATGAGTTTTAAATGAATTTTGAATGAAATTATGGTTTTGAAATATGATGAATCAAATTTGCAGGTAGAAACAGATCAAGGTAGTGACGACTGTCGTGTTCTCGTCGCGCGTGAGGTGATCGAACGACGTTGTATTGTTGGCTACTCCTTTCATCTCAATGGCTTATTGTATTGTTGTTGTTTTTTTTTTTTTTTGATAAGGTTGTTGTGTTCTTTTTAGTGAAACGGAATTCAGTAAAGGTGTAACTGTTTGTAATTGTTTTAGTAAAGGTGTAATTGCATTTTAGTTAAGGTGTAATTGTTTCATCACTTAATTCAGTTTCAGTAAGTGAATTCATAACTGAATTCTTCAATTTAGTGTAACTGAATTTCTGAAATTCAGTTTCAGTGTAACTGAATTTTTGAAATTCAGTTTTAGTGTAACTGAATTTTTGAAATTCAGTTTTAGTGTAATGAAATTCAATTTCAGTGTTTGATTTTAGTTTTAGTGAAATATTGAATTTTAGCAAAAACTTCAATTCCAGAAAAAAAAAAAAAAAAAGTTTCACCAAAATTCAGTTACAGTAATGTCAGCGCGCGTCAGAAGGGTAATTTAGGATTATAAGTTATTGGGGGTTTTGAAAGAGTTTCTAGATGGGTGGGGGTTTAGACAAATTTTTTAGATGATTAGGGGGTTTAAAATTAGGCACTATAAATAATATGTTAAATAAACATATGATCAAGTTTCATTTAAAATTTTTATATTTTGATAACAATTTCCGTCGTTTTTGTCTAATTTTATCGAAATCAAAATTTTTGCAAAAAATTCCGTTGAAATTTTCATTGAAAATTTACTCGAAACCAAAATTTTACTCCTTAGTTTCAACCGGTCCACATTATAAATTCACCTTAACAAATTTTCATTGAGTATTTGTTGTTACTGACTTACTGTCATCAGTAACACGCATATGTGGTTGTAAATTACTAATGGTAACAATCATATTTTTATATTTTTTTAGATTTTGTTCTTATTTGTGCTTGTGTGTATTAATTTTCCACAGGTAACATGTAAGAAAAGCCATTAAATGATTTTTTTTTATGTAAATGTGAATTATAATTGATTGATAGTTACAAGTGAACGCTCGAAGTTTTTTGCGTCAATCATTCATGCGCTTGACACAAAAATTTAAAAGTGGACTAGCTTAAAATGCTTTTGAGTACTTCTCGTAATTTGTTAACCTATATTCTGATTTGCATTTTATAGAAAAAAAAAACCTTTTTTTCTTTTGTTAATGGAAAGTTTTCAAAGACATTTTTAACATTTTCTAAGAGAATTCACTCACATTGAAAATACTTAAATTAAATCTGAACAACCCATCAAAAGAATTAAATCTGAATAAATAAAGTACTATCTTTTAAAGTCTAATAAATTAAGTGAGTAGTACTGTAGTAGTACATGTCATTATATCTTTAAAAATTATGAGGTGACGGGCAAAGGAAGATGACTGCTGGCGGCTGGTACTGCTAAACAGCTAAAACTTGGTTGTGATTTTGATTAAGATTGGTTCAATTACAACCAGCTTGCTTAGAAGGACTTGGTGGTTAAATAAATCATTATATGCTCTGCTCAATATCATATATTCCATACAATATTTATTTCGATCTCGTGCACACATTAACAACGTGGAAAGATGACCAATATTCAAGTAATCCAATTTGTTTGGATTTTAAGCATCCAATGTTCTACGCCAATATAAGATAAATACGTAGACCAAGAGTTATTATTATTTTATTTTTCCGGTTACAAGAGTCATTAATATAATCTAACGACATGATTGTTTAGGATGAAACGTACCAAACATCCTTAATTTTGAAATGTAAGATTTCCAAATAAAAAAATTGTGAGATTTCTTAGGATTTTAGTTAACGCCCGTTTCAGTATTAAAATTATTTGAATAGAGAAGTGAAAATACAAATTAAATACTAAATGACAAAACATTTTTCAGCAAAACAATGATAATTTTTTAGCTAGGTTACTAACTTAAAACAAAAGTTTTTAGATTAAGCCACAAATGCTATATGAAGTGGAGAATTATTTTTTTTCTTGTAGATCAATGGGTGGTTTTTCGAATTGTTCGACTGCTTTATGAGCCGCTCTGTCGTATTTTAGTGTATTGATGTAATTGATTATCTCATAGTCACAGTTGTAATTGTATTTGCATCATAATTTTATACCTCATGACGTGGCATCTAACAAGAAAAGAATAATGACATAGACACGACTTCCTTAGAAAAGTACGTAGTCCACGTAAAATACATTGAGCCGATTCACAGATTAGGCCTAAGATGTTAACCCAGCAACTGATCAAAATACACATGGTGGTAACGCCAGACTTTGTGGCCAACAAATTGGCAAAAGGCAAGGCCATTCGGATTTCTACCTTCAACAGACTAATTAAATCCGGACTGAGATTAATTATTATTATTTTTTCATCTATTTCATGCACTGAAACACCATAGACATATATATATATATACACACATAATTATCAATTTCATGGGTTCTAGTTGAGCCCAGCTTTAATTGTTTTTTTTTTGTTGGCCATCAGCTTTAATTGTTTAAATTATCTAACTGGGCTTCTAGCCAAACCACCTTCATAATAAAGTTACTGGCTAGGTGGTTGGTGCAATTTTCTATTAGGAACTCCAAACTTTGTTTTGGTTGCATAACATATTGTGCTTACAAATCTTTATTTATGTCCTTTTTATTTATAGGAAACGAGCATTGGAGCTTATCAGCTTACACTAATTAAATAGATACCAGTTTGTGGGTGATAAGCACTCAAGAGGTTAATTAATTAATTCTTCAGCTTTGACATATATACATTATACAGTAGGCACATCCACTGTTGGTTTGATTCGGTGGAGCACTATCACCATTACAAATTAGTACCCGAACCTCCTAATGGAAGTCCACAATGACAAACCCACTGATGACTGTTAAATTATAAAACAGGCCACTAAGGTGATCCAATGTGGTGAGGGTGAAAATGAGAGTAGTACATGACTTGAAAAGTGATTTTGTGATCTGAGAGTGATAGTTATATGTGCTGAAGCTACAGTGGTGTTGAGAGTAATACAGTTGTACTTAATTAAATTAAACCTAATTGAGATTATTTGATGGTTAAGTTATAATTTATAACTTAAATATTTATAAAATTTATACCATTGGTTTTATTTGAATGAGATCTTTAATTTAAGGTCAATATTGAATATATTTGAATATTTCATTTTATGACCCAAATAATAATTTATATATTTTTTTCTCCACCAAATTGTCTTTCAACTTGTTTCGTTGGTGAAAGACATCCTGGTAGAGAGTGTGAAAAGAAAAATTTTCTACAACAATTTAGTACGCAAAAGATAGATGAATGTGTGAAAAAATGGGGTGGAAATGCTCAATTTATAAGAAAAATGATAAAATAGTCGTTGGAATTTTTAAGTTAATTTTTTTTGTATTTGTTTACATATTTTTATGTATTTTTATGTATTTTTTATTATAATTATAACGGTAATTAAATGAGAGTCGTTGATCACCAATAGTCAAATGAAAAGGTAGGTCCAGATCACGCCACACGTTTAGGCCATTTTTTTTTAAAGTAAAGGTCTATTAAAGGGGACTGTTGATCTGCAACGGTCTTTTAATCTAGACTGTTGATCTGCAACGGTCTTTTAATCTAGACTGTTGGTGCACCACACGCGCTCAACAAAAAGAGTCGCGCGACCTTTGTTATGCTACAGTAAAGTTGTTGGCAACTTTTTCCTTTTTTGTTGCTTTCTCATTTCGCCCTTAAACAATACTTTTATTCCCACAAAAAGTAACAGGCCCAAATAAAAGCAAAAGGATGAGAAAGTCATTTCGCCACCCTTTTTTCTCTCTCTTATGTGTGTCCAACAAACAGATCACGTGGGTGGGCCCCACCTCTCTGTTGCTCTCACTCTTAGATTGAGCTATGCATTGCTCTCAAATATTAATCTCACTCACTCTCACTCTCACAACTCCGGCCCACTAATCGACTTTTGAGATTAATTTCTCACTCTCACTCTCACTCTCAATCTCACCCACTGTTGAAAGCCTAACCTCGTACCAAGAATAATCAAGTTGGTGTTCTACTTGTAGGTTATATTTTACTCAATTAATTCTAAATTAATGTCATATGCCACTAAAGCCGGCAATATATACATTGGCAAGGTTTTGGGTTAATACTCTTAATGCATTCAACAAGTGCAAAAATCCAGCTCATTAGTGTAGTAGTATGGCCAAACAACTTAGTTATTAGTTTAGTGGTATTTATTTTTTTAATGTTAGAAAGATGTTCTAAGTTCAATTCATGTTCTTCATATCTAAAAAATTGAAAAGTGCAATAAATAGTCTAGGCGTCATGGCCGCACTTGAACTTGTGCTTTCATGACATTAATATGAAGTAGGGAAAATGTTTCAAAAAGGATTTATTCTTTGACCTTGTATTAATTTAGGATGTATATCCTGAGTTGTATCAATGTGTCTCATTAACTTTGATTTTGAAGCCAATTTTCCCATTATGTTAGTCGAGTTACATTTTTCGTCCAAAAAACAGCCACATGAGTGAAGTATTTTAACTTCTATGGACTTGTATTACAAGTGGAATGACAAATATATCCCTAAATAAGTGATTACGTGCGTGGCACGTAATCACTTTTAGATGGAATTTACAACTGAGTTGATGAAAGTGGCAAATTGGCATCCAAAGTAAAGTTGAGGTGGTAGATTGGTACAACCCATAATTCATGTCCTGAATTAACACAGAGGGCAAAGTTTAAGTCATTTTTTAAATTTTTTCTTCTGAAGTATTGGAAATTGAATGGTAAGAGTTTGATGTTCGTTTAGTGAAGAGTGACTGGGTTATACGAGAGGAAAAATATTTTGATTGAGACCAATCTTTGGCTGTCTGTCCAAAAAAACAAAAAAATTTGGACCATAACAGTAAGGGATAGCAACGGGGCGGGTTCGCCAATACCATACTTGCCCCGCCGAGTAATCGGGTATTCGGGGTCCTGTTATTTTTTACTTTTTTTTTTTATTAATAACATATCAAACTAATATAACTATATAATATAATAGATGAAATACATTAAAATTTATTATATTATATTACAATAATACTAAATCATAAAGATAACACTATTAAAGACATACAACAAAAATTAAAATAATAAATTAAAATATAATTATATAATATAATATTTTTATTAAACAGGTATACGGGACGGGGCGGGGACGGAGATGATATTACTATACCCGCTTAATCAGGGTGGGTCCCTATGAGAATTTTCGGGAGCGGAGAATTTTGCCATCTCTAGGACTCTCACTCACTATCAGTTAAGGGTGGGCACAGGATGGGGGGGACGAGACTTACCTCATCCCGTTCCCATCTCATGATTTGAGTTCGGGATCGGTACTGGATGAGATGAGGGTTTTGGGATTATGGTACCATCTTGTCCCGTACCAAAGTGGTTCGGTACGGGTTCGGTACCATCCCGATCCCAGACAAAAAAATAATAAATTTTATTAATAACATATATAATAACCAAGGAATGAAATTTCGAAATTTTCGGCGAAATTTCGCCGAAAATTTCGTTTTTTTGGATCACCGAAATTTTATCATATACCCAATTATTTTCGGTAATTGTTTCGGCGAAATTTCGAAAATTTCGCGAAATTTCTCGAAATTTTGGCTGGGTTTGGGGGGAAAGGGGCTGGGAGGGGTCTGGGTTTGGGGGAAAAGGGGCTGGGAAGGGCTGGGTTTGGGGGAAAAGAGGCTGGGAGGGGCTGGGTTTGGGGGAAAAGGGGCTGGGTTTGGGGGGAGAGGGGCGAGGAGGGGCTGGGTGAGGGGGGGGTGTGTCGGGGATGGGCTGGGTTGGGGGGAGAGAGGCAGGGGGCTGGTGCTTGGTGGGGAAGAAGAAGAGGGAAAGTCATGGGCAAGGAGGAAAATGAAGGAAGAGAGAAAGAAGACTGAAGAAGAAGAGAAAGAAAGAGAGTTACGGGTAGGAGGAAGATGAAGGGAAAAAAAAAAAAATATGCCAACATACTGTCACTGTGAACGAAAGCTGTGTTTGTCAAATGCAAGACATAAAAGTCAATGTCCAAAACAACTGCTTGACCACGTTCTATCCAATAATTATAATTAAAAATAATAATAATAATTTTTATTATTATGATGCATATTTTAATGTTGGAGGAGATAAGAATATGCTTTTTTTAATTTTGCTTTTAGGCAACATGCCAACATACTGTCATGCCTAGGTAGAGGAGATAGGATTTGATCTGGTTACAATTTATTGACAGAAAATGACAAAAAGCAACAAGGTCCTATCAATTTCCACCACTGATGATCAAGCAAATGAATGACCATTATGGCATCAACGTATATTGCTTACAAGTTACAACTTACAAGTTAACTTAAAAGTAAAAGGAAGGAAAGAAACAAAAAAGAAAAGAAAAGGAAGGAAAAAAAAATAAAAAAGAAAAGGAAGGAAAGAAAAAAAGAAAAAAAAGAAAAAAAAAAGAAAAGAAAAAAAAAAAAAAAGAAATAAAAAAACTTTAGGGTTGATTGGGGTTTGAGGCCTTTGGGCAATTGGAAAGAAAAAAAATAGTTTGGGGTTTCGTATAGTTGTTTTTAAACTCTAAACCCTAATACACTTTTATATAAAAAATAATTAAAAATATTCTAAAGGGCCTAAATCATAATATCTTATACCATATGGTCCATATCTTAAAGAACATACAGTACATAGGGTTTAGTGCATAGATTATAGAGTATAAAGAGTATTCGGGTATATAGAGTATATAAGATTTAGTATTAGGGTTAGTGTATTGATTATAGAGTATAAAGAATATACTGATTTCATTTATTCATTATACTAATTTTGTTTAACAGTATTTGCCTCCAACGCACATTATATTCATCTTATATCACATGAAACCTATTATATAATTTGGTTTCTTCAATGTTTTTTATTAATATAGTAGATAATATGTTAAATAAACATATTGTCAAGTTTCATTCAAAATTTTCGTATTTTGATAACAATTTCCGTCGTTTTTGTCTAATTTTGTCGAAATCGAAATTTTAATCGAAATTTCCATCAAAATTTCCATCGAAAATTTCCTCGAAATCGAAATTTTACTCCTTGATAATAACCCATAACATATAAATTTTATTATTTTAAATTGATATAAACAATTGTAAATCTAACCCAATAACCAATAACATATAACATATCAATTGACATAAACAAAACCCAACCCATAACACATTTCGGCTAACAGAACAAATAAATTATAACAAATCTAAGTATCTAACATTCTAACCCAGAATGCTCAATCAACAAATCAAAAAATTCAGAAACCAAATAACAAATTTAACCCATAAATATCTAACCCAGAATGCTTAATCAACAAATCTAAAAATTCAGAAACCAGTAGAAACCAAATGCTCAATCACAAACTCAATCACTTACCATAACCTCTCAGAGAGGCTGGTGCAGACGTGCAGTGGTGCGATGCGAGGGGGAGAAAAGCTGGTGCGACGGCGACAGAAGCTGGTGCGATGACGACGTGCAGTGGTGCGATGCGAGGGGGAGAAAGGCTAGTGCGATGTCGACAGAAGCTGGTGCAATGGCCAGAGAAGCTGGTGCGACGGCGACGACGAGAGACGGTGACGACGTGAGACAGTAACGGCTTCTGGGGTCTGCGACTGGCAGTCCCTTGCGAGTTGCTAGGAGAGGGTTGGGATGCGAGGGAGAGTGGCCGCTGCTCGCTGGGAGAGTGGTCAGTTGGTTTAGAGTTTGGGAATTGGGAGTCTGAAGTCTGAAGACTCTGAACTCTGAAATTGAATCAGTGAATTGATTCGATTGAAATTCAAAATTGGGAAATTGGGATTACTGATTTAGTTTAGTGGATTAGGCATTTAGGATTTTAGGCCATTTAGGAGTCATGGGCCATTGGGCCTCACGGGTGTGGGTTGGGTTTTTGGGTGAAAGTTAAAAAATGAAATGGGTTTAGTGATATTTGTGCCCATTAAATTAAATAAATAAATTTTTAATTAAATTTTAATTAATCGGTACGGGACGAGACCATCCCAGTATTGAACCTTCAGGACCGATCTCATCTCGCTTGAGATTGGTACGGTACGAGATCGGTACGAGATTGGAAAAAAAAAACGGAATGGGACCAAACGATATGGAATGGCACAGAACGATATGGTTTTGGTATTTTCGGTCTTAATGCCCACTCCTATTATCAGTGATGACAGTAGGGTTGGGCTGAAAATAGAACTCTCAGAACCTACATTTTATACAAACAGGCCCTAGACCATTACAAACAGGCCCTGGCCCTGGACTCTCCTCGTGCATGATATCGCAGTCACTGGACCATTACAAATTAGATGATTAGATCCGGTTGTCGGTTTACAAGTGGAAACAACCCGACCCGATTTAAAATGTCTTGGTTTAGTAGAAGCAGGCCCTCTGAAAATGAGGTCTAAAACCTTTTCTTTTTTGGTTTTTAATCTCTGTCTAAAACCCTTTCCCCGCCAACCGGAATGTGAAACTGAAAACCCTCAGTCTTGAGTCTTCAGTAGTATTTACAGTCTCTGTTCGGTTAATCGGGTTCTCTGGGCCGGGACCCGAGAAAACTCAACATGGAGGAGAGAGCAAAATACTTGGCATTGCTCGGAGTCGGAGCTTTGCTGGGCTCTGTTTCCACCATCTTTCTGCTCAAGCTTCTACCAAGGCGACAGTGAGTCACTCTTTACTTTTCTTTCTCTCATCTCATGCTCTGTTTGGTTCCCGAGAAAATTATGTCAAGGAAAAACAAAAGGAGATTCGGGAATTTAGTTCTGCTGGTTTTTTTTTATTTTATTTTTTAAACTATATATTTATACCCTTTATTTCTATGTTTGCCCATTTAATTTGGCTAAATTTTCTGTTGTTGCGTTGCCTAGTTTCTAGGAAAATAATAACAATAATAAAAAAAACAATGGTGGATAACATTCAAAATCTTCATTCCTTGATTGTTACTCATTAAGTTTAGTTTGGTGGCCTCATATGTTACATTTCAGAACAGTAATTGGTTGATTTAAATGCAAGACGCTGGTAAAGGTGGTTGTGATGTAATGATAATATGCTGTTGATTATGTACTTGTGCAGAAGGATTGCGAACCAATGCGATAAAAAGGCAGTTGAATTGAATAGTAAGTTTCCTATCTGATTTAACTCGCAAAGGAAAACCAGTTTATTGATTGTTTCATTGTTCAATTTATTGCTTATTATACACTTGACCTTTGCCTAGATTGGGTTGCATGTAAAAATGTGTTAGTTTCACCTTACTATATGGAACTCTTTAGAACAACTTTTTACTCTATCTGCTTGTGAAGCCTTAATGAGTAGGTACTTTTATGAGCCTTGTATGGTTTACCATAATATTAAATCTAGAGTTATAGTAAAATAGCCTTTTTTATTTTTTGTTTTTTATAATGGACAATAATGATAGTATTGGCTATGAATGTTTCCTCTTGACTATGAGAAAATAAGAAATATACAACACTCAGTGTCAGTGATAAATTATCATAGGATTTCTCTGATTCCACCATATATAAATGTTTAAATACAATGTTCCATCTACATTGATAGCACTGACATTCAATGTGACAAAGACCTCTAGTTTCTAGAAAAGTTAAATATTGCCGTACCTGAATAAAGAGCTTAAAGGACTTAACACTGCTATGTGAACCTTGCGCTAAGTAAAATTGGATATGCAAAAGGTGTACATATGATGCAGGAGCATCTCCTAGGGTTCCAAGACTTATTATTCTTTTTTAGTAGCTTTTTAATTTTTATTCCTAGCTGGATTAGAGTCTAGTTTCCTTATTTCATTAGGTCTTTAAGGTAATTTTACTTTATGTTTTCCTAGTTAGTTTAGGTTTATGCTTTCCTACTTATCTTAGGTTTATGTTTTCCCTATATAAGCTTAAGGCTTAGGTTGTAATAGACAGTTTTTGGCATAATATTATTCAGAGATTTCTGATGTGAGAGCTTCTTTTGGGTTCCTAAACCCTAGAACTCATCTATCTACGTTCCAACTTTGATTCTATAGCTTTATTCTCTCTCTTTTCTACTGTTATTGCTGGATTTTCCTTTCTACTGTGGTTTTTGCCCTATTACTATAGCTGGACAGCAGCCCTATGCTTCTGTCCTGCATCAATATACATACAAAGCTGGAATATGTTTGCTTGTAGTGTACATTGCAACTGTTTGTGTTATCACATTGATTGGTTTTATATGTGATTGCATACTGGTTAACATAACCCATTTGTCCCTTATGATGTTTGTTTTCTGTTTTGGTTCTTAATTTTTTTTGTTATGATTGTTATTATAGGTAAAGGGCCTGTATCCAAGCCACCTACAAATTGCTGTGCAGTTAGTGGGAATGGAAATAGCAGGGTGGTTAGTGTAGACCTTTTAAGTGATGAGATAGTTTCGGAACAACTAACGAGGTATAATATATTTAATGACTAAATGTTATTGATTGTTTCAATTAGAATATGGCTGAATTCGTTATTTTCATTCATCTCAAGGTATATTTATACATACAGCTAGATTACCATTTAGGTAAGTCTAATACATTAACTCCTAGCTAAATAAGGAAAAAACCTAAATATAAGCCTATATATACGCTAACTCTCCCCTTCAAGTTGGTGCATAGATATCGCACATGCCCAACTTGGATAACGATGTATGGAATGGTCCTCTAGTAATGGCATGAGTCATCATATCAGCCAGCTGATCCGCACTCCTAATATAAGGAACCTCAATCACACCAGAATCTAGGTTATCCTTGATGTAGTTCCTATCAAGTTCAATATGTTTGGTTCGGTCATGCTGCACAGGATTATTAGCAATCTCAATAGCCGCCGTGTTATCACAAAAGAGCTTCACCGGTTTCTGAGGACCATACCCGAGTTCACCTAAGAGAATTTTGAGCCAAGTAATCTCCGTAGTCGCATGATGAAGGGCACGATATTCAGCTTCCGCACTAGACAGTGATACTACATTCTGTTTCGTACTTCGCCAAGTCACCAAGTTGCCTCCAACAAATGACACATATCCTGAAGTAGACTTCCTATCCAATTTGGATCCAGAAAAGTCGGAGTCAGTGTATCCCACAATATCCAAGTGTCCATGCCTAGAGAACATAATACCTTTACCTGGAGAAGACTTCAGATAAGCCATAATACGGGTCACTGCATCCATATGTCGGTCACTCGGGTTGTACATAAATTGACTTACCACACTAACTGCATATGATATGTCAGGCCTAGTATGAGCGAGATAGATCAACTTTCCTACTAGCTTCTGATACCTCTCTTTGTTTGTCGGAACCTGATCAGGATATATAGCCAAACCATGGTTTACCTCAATAGGAGTATCAACTGGCTCGCAGGCAGAGTTACCAGTTTCAGCCAAGAGATCTAATGTATACTTTCGTTGAGAGAGGAAAATTTCTTGTTTGGATCGAGACACTTCAATGCCCAAGAAGTATTTTAGAACTCCAAAATCCTTCATTTCAAATTCCTTGGCCAAATAACCCTGTAGCTTTTCAATCTTACTCGGGTTATTACCTGTAACAATCATGTCATCAACATAAACAATGAGCAAGGTTATATCATCACCATCCCGTTTATAGAACAGGGTGTGATCCGCCAGGGCTTGCTTAAAACCATATGCCTTCATTGAGTAGCTTAACCTGCCAAACCACGCCCTCGGTGATTGCTTCAGTCCATACAAGGCCTTCTTCAGTTTACATACCTTACCTCCTTTCGGTGTGAACCCCGGAGGAGGATCCATGTACACCTCTTCTATTAAATCACCATGAAGGAAGGCATTTTTCACATCAAACTGTCGCAATGGCCAATCCAGATTAACTGCAAGAGAGAGTATGACTCTAACAGTGTTCATCTTAGCCACAGGAGCAAAGGTCTCTCGATAGTCAATCCCATAGGTCTGGGTGTAACCCTTGGCAACCAATCTAGCCTTGTACCTGTCAACTGTACCATCTGATTTATACTTCACTGTGAACACCCATTTACATCCCACCGTCTTCTTGTCTCGGGGCAACTCAACCATTTCCCAAGTAGAGTTCTTCTGGAGTGCCTTCATTTCCTCTACCATAGCAGACTTCCACTTGGGATCTCCAAGAGCTTCCTGAAAATGACTAGGAATAGACACAGAAGACAACTGAAGGGCAAAAGCTAGGTGAGACTTAGACAGCTGATGATAAGAGACAAAATCAGACATGGGATAAACAACATTGGAAGATGATTTGGAGAAACCCAACCTCTCAGGTTCTTTACGATCACGAAGATGATATCTCCTACTCTGACCACCAACTTGGGAATCAAAGTCAGTAGAACTTGAAACTATAGGATTAGAACCCAAATCTGAAACTACAGGATTAGAGTTCAAAACAATATCTGAAGCTGAAGCTATAGAAGAGAGAAGATGTACCTCAGAGTCAATCTCAGAAGAGTCATTCGATGGTATGGTAGTGTCATTGAGAGGAGTACTAGGCATAGTAGGGGGCACGTCAGTAGCAGCTTTGTTCCTCTTGTATAACCTTTTTGGAACAACCAGGCTGGTCTTTCACCCCTTCCTTCCTCATGTTCCACCAAACCTGGAGTCGCGGACTCCTCCCCCTTACCCAAAATCCACAACCTCTTCTCTTCCAACCACAGTTGTTCCTCTTCCTTACTACTAATCTCCCCCTGAAGAGGAACCATAGAAACCTCCCCAGAAAAATAGGACACCCGTTCACAGAACTCAACATCCATTGACACATAATATTTACTTGTCGGAGGATGAAAACATTTATATCCCTTTTGGGAAGTGGAATAACCCAGGAAGACACATCTAAGGGCACGAGGGTCAAGTTTATCTCTATGAAGTGAGTGAACATGGACATAGCAAACACAACCAAACACCTTAGGACAAAGGTTTAGGGCAGAAGGAATAGAGTGATACTGAGACAACATCCTCAAAGGAGTATGATAGTCAATGGTATGAGCAGGCATCCTATTGATAAGGAAGACAGCAGTCAGAACAGCATCAGCCCAGAAACGCTTGGGAACATGCATAGTACCAGAAGAATCAGAGGCATCAAGATAGCTCCTCTTAACAGCGTCCCAAACCTCCTTTGCTGTACCACACTGAACAAAATGAGACATGAGGTTAGGTGTCATGGAGTTGATAAGCCATGACTTCACCAAAGCATCCTCAGCCTCCCACTCATCATAGGCCGGATCACTCTCAGCAGGAGCCACTTTCCTTCCTGAAATATAGCCCTTCTTCTTTCTGCCGGCAACATGCATCTCCAAAATCTTAGACCAAATGCGATAATTCGTACCATCCAATTTGATATGGATTGGAGACGAGGTCTCCTGAATGGTCACAGTGGATGACATCTTGCTCTCAGGAATCAGAGGAGACTTGGTGTTCGAATGGGCTAGTACTTCATCAGACATGGCTAGGGTTGCTGATTAGCAAGGAATCGGCTAGGGTTGCTAAGCAGCAAGTTCTGTTTGGCTGGGTTGCTGTTTGCGACTAGGGCTAGAGGAACTAAGATTGCTGTTTGGCTAGGGTTTAGGAAGATAGGCAAGTCAGCCACAAAAGATAAGAGCTAGGGTTGCTCTTGAAGGTTGCGGCAGCTGCAGATCTTCAAGGAAATTAGGGTTGCAGCAAAAAAACACAAGATGGGCAGCGGAGAACTGTAGCGCCGGAGTACTGTAGTAGCGGAGTTACTGTAGCAGCGGCGTTACTGTAGCGTCAGAAAAAAAGTTTAAAAGGAAAAAACCCTAGGGCTCTGATACCAAATTAGAATATGGCTGAATTCGTTATTTTCATTCATCTCAAGGTATATTTATACATACAGCTAGATTACCATTTAGGTAAGTCTAATACATTAACTCCTAGCTAAATAAGGAAAAAACCTAAATATAAGCCTATATATACGCTAACTGTTTCCTATTTGAGGCAGCAGAACTGGTTAGAGTAGAGTAGAGTATATACACATGCATTATCCTTTTTTGGTAACATGGGATTATGTAGGTCATCTTTTATTCCAATTTTGTTCTATTTAGGGCCTTGTGATCTAGGCTAGTTCAAGTTTAAAGCATTAGTATCTTTGTGCCTTCAAAGCATTTATTTGATACTTTCTCCTTCTGTAGTCATCCTACATGGTTTGTTTTTTCATTATCTTCCTCGCAATTATTGAAAACCTTTCACCTTTCTTTTGTCTTTAAACACATTAATATCCTTCTCTGATTTGATATGAACTACACTTGACTTCATGATATTCATTTTAACATACGAAGTCCGTAGCACTTTATTCAACGGGTTGTTAAAAATTAAACTTCCGAAGGTCTGGAACTTTTGATGGTTTTCATAGCATTATTTGAATTCCAAGAGGATATCTTCGCAAACTGAAATTTTCTTTTTATAAGAAACAAAAATTTTATTAATGAAAGAAAGAAGAGTACAAAACAAGACAGACAAGAGTTTTTTTCACAAAGAAAAAAAGAGAAAGATGGACAAGAGATCCATTAGGAACGAAAAAAAACTCCACTAGGTCAGCCAAAGGCTGGAAGAAACAAACACCCTTACTCCAAAAAAGCAGACCAATCTATAAGTGTCAAACTCAAGGGAACACCCTTAAACTGTTTAGACAAGTAAGCCCAAAGGGAGTCAAAAATAAATCCTGTCCCACTAGGTTTCCTTGTGAGAAGTGCAAGGTTTGAAGAAGAGGGAAATTTTATGGAGATTTGTTGTGTTTGGCTCGTCGAAATTTCTGGAAAGTGGTCAAAGAAGGTAAGTTGCAGTTTTTGGAATGATTCAGAGGTGGGTTGTTTCAGGGCTCTTGGCCGACCGGTCTCCCAGACACAGAAGCAATCGAAGATTTCCAGGTCACTTGGCCGACCGGTCGCCCACTCCCAGAGAGGTAAGGGTAATCACAAAGAAGCTATTCCAGAGTCCAATAGGAAAGGGTACAGACCTAGGAAGACTAAGAAGACTTGCACAAGGTTTTCCTAGTTTAGAAAGGTAGTTCTAAGGGTTTCCTAAGTGTACAAGGTTTAGAATTAGGTAATTAGGCTTATTCCCTAATTCTAGTAGGAATAGGTTTCCTAGTTGTCTTTTTACTTGTAAGCTGCAGCCTATACCTTATAAATAGGTTGCAGCAAGCCTTGTTAAGGGTGTGTGGGAAAAACACCAAAGGATAACAAGAAGGGAAAAGCCAAGGGAGAAGAGGAGAGTTTCTCAAGTCTTCATAAGTTCTGAAGAAAGGCAGAAACTCAAGAGTGATAGGGAGAGAAAGAAGAAGCTGCGGGTAGAGGGTTAGTTTTAGGGTTTCAATAAGTTCTTGTAATCTATTTCTAATCTTCATAGTGCAGCTGTGATTCTCTAAGGATCACACGGGGACGTAGGCAAAGTTAGCCAAACCTCGATAACAAATCTTGGTGTTCTTGTGTGTGTTTGCTTTTGCTAGTATTTCTGTGTGGTTTGCTAAATCTGTCTAATTCTAGAATACATCAAAGAAAAGATCACAGGGGTTTAATTCACTACAAGGTTTAGGGTGATTGCTATGTTTTGGGTAGTTTGGTTGGAAAAGGAATAGAAGGATTTTGATTTTTTACAATTTTATGGAGATGGGGTGGAGGCCCTCTGTGATAGATAGGAGTATATTTTGGTCTTCATTATGGGCTTCGGTTTCTTCAGAGTTACGTGGAGTTCCTTTTTATGCTATCTTTGCAGATTGGAGGGCTGTGGTTATTTAGGAGACAGGCTTTGTTATTGTTTCACAAATTCAAAAGCTGCTTTTTAGATTTTTTATTTTTTTTATAAATATATTAAACAATATTTTATTGATAAAAAGAATAACTACAACCACTGAGGAGAAGCTGTCCACCACAACATTGGAGTGCACACCTTGTCCTCAGTAATTGCTATTGTATTTTGTTTAATTCTTTTAACAAAAGTTATGCCTCTCATTGAAAAAATGAAATTCTGTGTTATTTTCAATTTTATTAGTTAAAGAAAATTACAGAATTGTAGTTGGAGATGGAAGTTGTCTTCGTACCCTTCCTATATGTACTCATATTTCTTCATATTCTCTTTGAATTAGTATTAATTAAAGTTATACATGGAACAGCACACTCCATGTAAAAGTGAAAAATTAGAAGTTCCAAAGATCACAAATTTCATTGGAGAAAACTGTAAATTTTTTTAATGCATGCGCAGAAACTTTGAAACACCCCTTACCATATCCTAGCTTTAAGATTGTAATGAAGTAAATAATAATAACAAAAAATACTATTACATAAATGAGACCCTTCAATTTGCAAATGACATGTAGATTTTTGATTAAAAATTATGGTCAGCAAATCATGTATGTCACTGTAAGAGTTTACAAATATAACATAAAACTGGATTTTTGCTTTGATAGGAAACAAGACTTTATTCATCAAACAGAAAATTTACAAAACTGAGGACATAGTGTCTTCTAAAAGAAAAACAAATCAGTTACAAATATACCCAAGACATCTACAGAATGCATTATAAATAGCAGCACTCCAATCTGAGAAATATAAGAAAATGAGCTTTCCCTAAACTCTGATGACAATGATGCCCAGAGAGATGCCCAGAACCAAACCCTCTCCCACAAATAATTCACCTCCTCACCATTTGCATCCTCAATATCTGTCTATCCCTTTCTAGCGAAATGACCCAAACAGCAATTATTGCACATCTTCCCACCACCAGACCCTTCTTTCTACCTCCAAAAAACTTATGCTTCTCGCAGAATAGTGCCACACATGTAGCTGGAATCACCCAGCACAAATTTGCCTTCCTACTGAGGAAAATAAGAGTAATTTATGATACTCAGATGGAGTGCAGTGGAGTCAGCTGGAGGCTATTTGAAAAATACTGAGAGCAGAAAATATCATTAATATGCCAAATGGCCCGAATATAAAGCATCGAGACACCAATTATATATTTTTCAACAGTCTTTCATCGATGTTAGTAAAACGTAGTTTTATTCTGTTCAAGGTTCAAGTGAAGAATTGACTACAGGCATCATTACATTATGAATATGTATCTAGTTTTTTTCCTGTTTTAACTAACTAAAATTAGCTACTAGGACTTCTGGCTTTTTCTAAATGTTTTACTTTGTATTTTATGCACAAACTGACTGTTTTTTGAGTGGGGCTGAGGGTGGAAATGGTAAAAAACTTCTCTTTTATTTGGTATAAATTTTTGATGTGGTTGGCATAGTTATATCTGTTATCTTTCTGGTCATTAGGAACATTCAATTCTTTGGACTTAACCCTCAACAAAAAGTGACTGCATCTTATGTTGTGGTCATTGGTCTTGGAGGAGTTGGAAGTCATGCTGCATCAATGCTTTTGCGATCAGGGGTTGGCAGGCTCCTTCTCGTGGACTTTGATCAGGTATCTCTGTGTTTGACTTCTATTAATCCTTCTGAGTTTGTTTAGTATGTTAATTCTCTCTCTCTCTCTCTCTCTCTCTCTCTCTCAAAATACTAAATACTATAATGCGTGTTTTCATTTGCTTCCATATCATTTCCAGGGTCCTCTCCATTTTGTTATTGTTCACAGAGTAAATGGGGGAAATCCTTTTTCTCCATTGGTTCATTGCTAGGGTAGTGTTTTCAGTGGTTGGGATAGAGGGGTTATGACAAATTCCTTTGGGGACCTTGCATGTTGGAGTGGTTGTTTTGGTGGCCATCCATTCAGATCAATATGGAATGCATGGTATTTGGGGGTTATTTATTGTCTTCAGCAGGAACTTAATGCAAGAGCTTTTGAGAGCCATGAGAGTTTAAAAGTCAGACATAAATCCGTGTTGATCTCTCTTGTAGCTTGGATGTCTTCTTGGAACTGTGTTTCATTTTCATCTCTTTTTTGTTTTTTAGAGCTATTGAAAACCACTATGCAAGGCCTCACATTGGTTGAAAATGAACCACTAAAAACACTATGAAATCCTTTTTCAACCACTATGCAAGGCCTCACATTTTAGACACTAGTATTCCCTTAGAGTGTTTCTCTTCAATACCATCCATGTGCTAGGGCAGTTCCCTTAATGTTGAGAGAAAGATCCCACATTGAAAATGTGAGGCCTTGCATAGTGGCTTATAAGGGTTTGGGCTACTCCTCCCATTGCCAATTGGTTTTGGGATGGATGCCTAGATTCCTTCACTTAAGAAGAAAATGCTTTCAATATTGTGGTTTCCCCCACCCTTCCCCCTCTAAATTTCTGATCAAGAGAAATTGGAGGCACAACTTCGATGTTATAAGAGGTTTACATGTCATGGGGCCTTATAAGAGGTTTCAGATACACACACTCATCCATAATTAAGAATTATTGCATTTCTAATTAGGTTATATGTGACTGTATTAGTTCCTTCTGAGTTTCATAAAGTCTGAGGCTCATATTAAAGACCACAGAATTTCACATTTACCAATCTAAGTGACACTTTTTCCTACATTTTTATTCCAAAGAAACTGTGAAGTGTTGTTTGTTTCTAATTTTATAGGAGTAATTTGCTATTGCGTGAAAAGTTCTCTGTTTATGAAGATTGGATGGAAGAAAATTCTATAGGAGTAATCACGCCATCTGTCAAGTTTGTGTCGAGCACTCATTATTTTTTTTTGTGCCACTGCACTGAAAATGCAGTGAATATAGTGACACTAAAAAGGTGCAGTTACAATGAATTTTTTTTTTTTGGGTTATTTGGGTGTGTGAGAGTATGTTTTAGTATGGTTTAGGGGATTTATGGGTGTATGATGTACAATTTATAGTTTTTGTTAGGGTTACATAAGTGTAGCTGCACCTCAAAATAAGTGTAACTAACGTTTCTGAGGCGTGCCTCATAGCGAGGTGAGTCTGAATTGCCTAAGGCGTTAGTAAACTTAGTATATTTAGAGATCTGCCAAAAAGGTGGTCACCTTATTTAAGAAGGTGTCGCACATGCCTTGAGGTGCCTCCGCAGATATGCTTCTTCTTTTTTCTGTAGAATTTCTTTTACTACTGTTTTCGGGGATGTGACATACAGCTCTTCTCAGGTCTTCTTCTTCTTGGAGTTCTCTTTGAACCATATCACAAGATTTAATCTTCCCATGAGCTATAATCCAAACTAACACACACACGTACGTTAGGGGGTACCTTGGCTTTCAAATTACAAGGGAGTGCCATATAGCACATCTGCCTGAACACTCCCTTTCCATTACAAGATTGCCAACATAGCACATCTGCCCAGGATCTGGTGCCTCATATTTTGGGTCTTATGATGAGTTTCTAAAACTGATGGCCTCTGCTCCACCTATAACCACTTTGTTCAATATAGATAATCACCCATATGTGGATGGTGGATCCCCTACTTCATTCTCCTGGATTAATGCAGTGGCTGGTAACTCAAAATTTCTCAACCTCGCTGTCTCTTCTCGCCTAGTTCTTAGGATGGGTGAACTTCACCCCACTAAGGCTATCATCTTTTGCTACCATTCATGTACCTTTTTTCAATGGCATCCTTATATGGGTCTTTTATATCTAGCTAAATTGTGTCAGTTAGCATCAAATTTGAGTTTAGTGTCTGTTTTAGAGTATAAAGTGAGTCAGTTTGGTAAACATCATTCTAGTTCCTTCTTATGTAGGACTCGGTAGGAGTGAGAGTCATCAGTCTGGTAAACATCATCTTTGACTTGTATGCTCTAGCTAGCGGGGTAGTGTAAGTAGTGTTGTTTGTTTCTTAATTTAATTTGACTTACAGGAGTAATTTATTATTGTGTGAGACCCACAACTCTTATGTGTGTAAGTGGGTCAACTCTTCTCCAGACAGCATACATATAAATAGCATAGAGAAGTTGGCAGCCCTTGTTTCAGCAGAGCATTATTATCTTCTTCTCTCTTCTTATCTAATCTAACTTCTAACTGACATCTTTACTCATTTGTTGATTTCATGATAAGGTATCAGTTTCATCACTCAATCGACATGCTGTTGCAACAAGAGCCGATGTTGGTATCCCAAAAGCTCAGTGTCTGAAAGAACATCTCTTGTCAATCTTCCCGGAGTGCCACATAGAAGCAAAAGTGCTTTTATACAATGCATCATCTGAAGAAGAAATTCTTTCGGGTCATCCTGATTTTGTTTTGGACTGCATTGATAACATAGATACAAAGGTACCTCTTCCGCCTGAAACTGAAGTTTATTCTGTAGCATTTATTGAAATTTATAAGTAGTAGTCATTTCTAATATATCACATATCTTCTGTATTGCATATCCCTTTCTTATGTATATATATAGGGCCAACTGCAACTGCACCCCACAGGTTTTGTAAAGGACACGTACACCCCCTAATTTTGATCACTGTTATCTCTATTTAGCAGTCAAAGGGCAAGACCATCAATTTAACCATAAGAATGACAAACATTATAAAAAAAATGAATACTGTTGTTTACCAAAAAAAAGTTCAGGCTCCTGAGGTCGCTGCCTCGCCTCCCCACCTTCAGTCCAAGGCGGCACTCTCTTTAGCCGCGACTGCAATGCCTCCCCTCTCCTTAGCCGTGATGCTTCCCTTCTTCCTCATATCTCTTTCTTCTCTCTGCAAAATGTCCGTAAAATGCAAAAAAGAAAAGAAATTGTTTGGAGGGTGCTGGAAGATCTGCATATTTGAAGATCCTCCATGGAGATGCACCTCCTCCTCCCTTCAGGAATTCTTTCTCTCTTTATTTGCACCTCATTCTCCTCCTCCTACCCATTAAGGGACCCCTCAAATAATATTATTTAAGGGATCCCTCGTGGGGCCCATTCTATATTGTATTTCATCGATCTGATCCGTCTATCTTTTAGGCCTCTATTCAAAGATCATCAATGCTAAAAATTAGACAAATTGGAAATCATTAAGATATCTAATTTTGATAAAATAAATTGATAAACATAATGTTTTCTATAAACACTTGAAATGATACCATTTAATCAAACTATTAAATGGTTTCCGATTTATCTAATTTTCGGATGATCGATCCTTAAATTGAGATCCTTTATAATGTGAAATGGGCCCCACAAGAGATCCTTTATTTACTCTTAAATGAGGTATACCCTATTTTAACCATAACGAGGTATGGCTTGTGGGACTACTCCGCATTATATTTTGAACATCTGAGCTGTCTATTTTCTAAATTTATATTCAAGGATCATCCCTCCAAAAAATTAGACAAATCGGAATACTTTTTTTTTTTTTGGTTACAAAGGGAGGCCAAGGAAAGAGGCCTAGAGGGGGGAGGGGGGGATCGAAACCCGGTGAGGAGGGGGGCAGCACAACTGCTTGGCCAACTGGCCTACCCAAGTCCTCAACAAATCGGAATACTTCATCCATATATAAGGTTTGATAATACTTCTACCGTAACCACAACTTAATTTACTTCATCCATAATTTATGATATTTGGGGAACGGATTTGAACTTGGGGCCTCTTCTTAGATGAGAAGTGTGGCTACCAACCGGACTATGTCTATTTAGTCAAATTATCTTATATATCATGTGACTTGTGGTATTCAAATGTTGTTAGCTATGCATTGTGAACAAATGCTTGGTCACTTAAATATATAGGTGAAGATATATCCCTTCCATGCATACACTACGTAATTTAGATATGTATGTGTGCCTTTATGTACAAATACAGAAATTGTATTGACTAGAGGAATTTCTTAATTCATGCAACTGGTGACAAATAATTTAATATGCCCCTATCTCTGGCCATATAATGTTTGCTATTTTGTACAGCTCATCCTTTCTCTAGGATCTTGAAATAAGCATCCCATAGACCGTTAGACAGGGCTGTACTTGCAAGGATATATAGAGCTGCATCTAATAATTAAGCAAGTTTTGTGGCAGAACTCTGTGCAGTACTTGTTTTACAACTGAAACTAACAGTGATTTGGAAAACCATAAGTACTGTTTTCTGTGTACCCTCTGTTGTTATAAATTATTCATGTATCCTACTGTTAACTGAATTGTTTCATTTTCAAATTCATGTGTCATGTGTAATAGGTGGCACTACTTGCTGCATGTGTACGTAGGGGTTTGAAGGTACTGTCAGCAACAGGAGCTGGTGCTAGAGCTGACCCAACAAGAATACGCATTGCTGACATAAGACAATCAACAAATGACCCATTGTCTCGAGCTGTAATGATCTTGGTTTATTTTAACTAACTGTTCTTTTTTATTGCTTTTGTACAGTTTTCTATTGCAACAATGAAATATGCCAAGTCATTTTTCTTTATAGTGGACATTTTTTTTTTATCATTTACGTGCAGTAAAGTGTTCTTCCTGTTAGCTGTCTGTATTTCCCAAGAGCCTCTCATTTTCTTGTCTTTTCTGAATGATTGCATGTATACTTTTTCATAGTGGTAGTCAATTGTTTAAATCTTGATTTGAATATTTAAGGGTATGGCGAGATACCTCTATAATATATTGCTAATTATTTAATGTTTCTAGTTCGTCTGTTGAGCCTAGATGGACATCTTGTAATTCATCTTTTAATTTATTTGATAAAAATTTGTGTTTCCTTTAGCAAAATGCTTCTGTAATATATTCTTAGGGTAATGTTCTCTTCCCAAATAGCGTAGTATGTTATGTTGCCATATTGTCAATATGGACTACACAATCAAATAAGAATCCACATGATCATTGATTTAGAGTAACAATTTGGAAATATAACATTTCCCTATATATATAATTTGTATTTATGTGTTTGTTTATGTCTATATATAAAAAGTAATATTCTTTTGCTGGACTGTGAATAAAAACCATACATTCAGATAAAAGAACATTACCCTATATATAGAGGGAGGCATCTTATAGGGTGTGACAAAGTATCTGAAGATTTATTGACTATAGTAATCTGCCATATAGTTCGTAGTCTTGGGATTGGTCTTATAGCTCCTTATCAAATTTGTATTTTCCAGGTGAGGCACCGTTTGAGGAGGGATTATGGCATTGAGGGTGGCATACCTGTTGTGTTTTCATTAGAGAAACCTAAGGCAAAGCTTCTTCCATTTAAAGGACCAAGTGGAGAAGAAGAAAATCCTTCAGATTATCAGGTAACATTGTTTGCTGGATAGTTTGAAGTTTTTGTTACTTTCAATGAATTATATAGATTGCCAACTGTTTAATATCTGTGACGAGTAAAACTTAAATGTTGCTAAAAAATTTGAAGTTTTTGTAATTTTCTCTGCACCGCACATAATTATAAGGAGCTCCACAGTAGTTATTTTGTTATTTTTTTTTCTTGGTAACAATTTGTGGTTTGACATTCTGTCCGCTTACCTTATATCAGATTCTACCGGGGTTTAGGGTTCGCATAATACCTGTTCTTGGTACCATCCCTGCAATATTTGGACAGATAATGGCCTCCTACATTGTGACACAACTGGCAGGGTTGCAAGTGCAAACAGAACCTGTGATAAATTTGGATATGGACCATTACCGGATGCTTCACCAACGCCTTATTGAGCATGAGGAGTCATTGTATGGCACTGCCTTGCATGTCCAGGTATGGGAAGGTTTCCTTCAAAGATTTATTGATTATGTCACACTCGTTTGAGATTACTTTTCTGTTGGTTGTTTGGGGCTGCCTTTGGCTCTTTTTCGTTATTTTATGATTTCTATTGAATACATTGATGGGATGATATAGGTTTTGTTCTTAAATGTGTACTTGGGTAGTCGAGTTATTGGATTTTATATTTTTATATCATCTTCCTGGTTATTTATTATTTTTGGTAATAAACTACTATTTAAGGGCTACCATTTTAACAGCATGGAAGAGACAATTAAGAGTGTTAAGTGAAACGAGTTTTGCTTTCTATGAAACAGCTCTGCTACTGTGTGATTAATAATAAACTTTTGATTTTTCTTACATCTTGTGAGTGAAAGCCTGCAATACTGCCAAAGTATTTTGGTTTGACCAAGGAACAGAGGGTCAATCCTTTTAATAATTTCTTCTTGGAGTTGGAATAAATTCTTAATTCCTCTGTTTCAGTCTCATTTTATGCAAATTGATTGGAGGTAAATTAATTTTTTTCCAATTTGAGGTCTGTTGTACATACTGCTTCCTTTATATCTATAATCACCTTTTCCCTCATTAAACCCAGAGTATGCCATAAACAAGTCAATCACTAATTGCATGTGATGTTGGTGGATAGAAAATTAGTATATGTGTTGCAGTTTGTATAAGGTAAAAATTTTTCGGTAAAATATGGTGTATATATTTCTTTATCAGATTTGGGTACTTCTTGGATGCCAGTGGCTTGTGGGTCTAATCACACCTCCTCTCCCCTTGCAAACAAGGGTGAATGGTAGAATTATAGTTTCAGTACACATTGGAGGTATTTTTTAATTACCAAGCAAGAAAAGTACCACTTGTACTTTTGACTACGTCATTAAAAAGGAACTTGGTGATTTGGGTAGTTTATTGTGGTTATGGTGGAAAGACCTTTTATTAATAAATCAATATTTGGTTGGCTCTTGCAAATGGGCTTCCAGTGCTATGCATTCTCAGAAAAGGCCATGGCCATCCTACATAAGCTAGGAGATATCAGTTTCTAGATTTGCAGTTTTGGGGAGCTAAATTAAAGTAATAATTATTCTGGTGCTTTATCCTTATGTTTCAAGTTTTATGGCCAACTTTGTATGCAAAGCTGAGCTGTAAAGTTGTTCTTTGATGACAAAGCAATGGTTACAGTAATGAGTTATGTGATACCAATTAGGCGATTTCCCATTAAATACTCATGGCCAAAAGGAAAAGCCCATACCATTTCAAGAAGCCATTCTAGATACCTTGGTTTGTGGAGATTCTAACCATTGGAATGCTCATATTTGTTTGCATTTGGTTCTTTTGATGTATCTCCTGCAGTTATACTCCTAACTCATTAATATTTAAGTCAATAGGGAAGTTAACTAAGATTTTCATTTCATGTCAATTTGCTAAGTCACAATTGACACCTTAGGTCAATGTTCTGTTTTTGTTAGTTGGATCTATGATTTTTGATGTTCTGTTCCACCTCCAAGTGCAAATATTAGTCAGTAGGTTAGCTATAGTTAATGCAACCACAACTCTTTTAACATTGACTTTTAACTAGCCTGCAAACAAAATAAACTGTTTTGCATGTTAATCAGATTAAGTTTAGAAAAGAGGGAGGAAAGAACAAAGATGAGGCAGAGATTTGAGGAGCTGGTGCCCAAAGAAGTTTTCTGTTGGAGGCAAAAGAAGGTGACAGCAATTCAAAGCTGCTCCATAGAATAGTTAATGGTGGGAAGAAGAGAAATACGATTGATAAGTTGGAGGTGGTTGATGGATTAATTGAGGAGGATGAGAGTGTGATTGAGCAAGAGATGATCACTTTTCTTTTCCTTTTATTTTTTTCTTCTTCCAAAAGCTGTACTCTAGTGATGAAAAACAGAGGCATGGAATTGAGGAACTTGATTGGAGTGCAATAAGTTCATAAAATGCAAGGTAGCTGGAAGACATTTGAGGAGGGGGAAGTGAAGAGAGCTTTCTTTGGTTGTAGCGAGGAAAATTCTCTTGGTCCAGATCGATAATCTATGGCATTGTATCAAAACTGCTGAAACATCTTTTTTTTTTGTTTTGTTTTGTTTTGTTGTTGTTGTGAGAAGAAACAGAATCTTATTTCTGTGCATAAAAGAGATTGCATAGCAGTGGACAAGAGATCTGCTTCAAAGGATACAGCAAAACTGATTAAACCAGACAGAACAAGCAAACCAGAGTGTTACAAGCATGACCAGCCAGAACAAAGAACTTAAGACCAAGGAAAGTTGACATACTGCTACTTTCCAATTGATCAAAATATCTGAAAAAGAAAGGTCCCTAAACTCTGAAGAAACCAATGCCCACAGTGCAGACCACAATAATATTCTGTCCCATAATTCATCCTGCCCATCCCCCTTCTTGTTTTCAGAATTTTTATTTCTCTCTAACCAAATAACCCAAAATAAAGCGAACACCGAAAAACCTTACAGTGCTTTAGCCATCCCCTAGCAGCTTGAAGAGTAATGCGATGAAAGTCCTTGAGGAATCTGCAAGAAACGGGGTGGTTAATGAAGAAGCAAATGAGATGTACATTTGCCTAATACCAAAGAAGAAAGAACAAGTTTGGTCACAAGCCTTTATAAGATCATTTCAAAAGTTTTGGCAGAAAGACTAAGAAAGGTTTTGAAGAAAATAATATCAGCGTCACAAGGGGCTTTTGTGAAAAATAGGTAAATACTGGATGCAGTCTTGGTAGCAAGTGGTAGAAGAAACAAGGAAAGGAAAGAGGGAAGGTCTGTATTGAAAATTGACCTTGAGAAGGCTTAGGACCATATGAAGTGGGACTTTCTGGATTTTGTTTTGGAGAAAAAAGGCTTTGGGGAAAAATGGAGGAAATGGATTGGAGTTCGCTTGAGATCTGCAAACTTCTCAGTTATGATCAATGGAAGGCCAAGGGGAAAGTTTGGTGCCTCAAAGGGATTATTGTGTGGTGATCCACTATCACCCTTTTTATTTACTAAAGTATTTGATGTTTTGATCCGTTTAGTGTCAAAAGCAAAGGAAGCAAGAGTTCTGTGGTCTTGTAGTGTGTTAGAGTTTTGGGTGATATGACTGGAAAGAAACATGAGGATATTAGAGCATAATATTAAGGAGGAGGTTGGAGGCTTTTTGGGATAGAGTCAGATCCTGGTCTTCATTATTCTTCATTATGGACTTTGGTTTCATCAGTTTTTCGGGGACATTCCTTTGTAATGTGGATGGATTGGAAAGCTGCTGTGAGTTAGTTTTAAGGTTGATGAGCTTTTTGTTTTGCTTTGTTACTGTAAGGGCCAGTTTGATTCTGATTGTTGTGTAAGAAAGGCATGAACTTCTTGAGGCGGATATCTTGTTCACTGTGTATTTTGTGGCATTATGTTGTATCTTATAAAAGAAAATGTTCTTACTGTCTTGAAACACTTAATCTTACATTCTGTACTGTTATATTAACCATTGCCATTTTTTATAGGTAGATGTTGAAGAAGTGATGTATGTTGTGAAAGAGTTGTGGCATGGAAGAAGTGCAAGAGAGCCATTTGCTAAAGATGTAGGACGTGGTATGTGGCGATCGGTAAATGAGTTAATGCTTGTGAGGTATGGATTTGCTTTTATACCACATTTGACCAGCAAGCATATAATATTTTAATTGGTAAACTCCAGAAAGCAATACTTGTTGTGAAACAATAAACTTGGTTGAGAATCTTTCTTTCAAGTTAATCTTTAGATAATACATTTTACTTATAGAAAAATAATTCATATCTCTTATATGGGGTTTTACAAGGAAACTAACCATAATAAGTGAAAACTCTATTGGTTTCTACATTAACAATGATGATTAAAAGGAATGGGTAAATGAAGTGGCCGATGAAAAAGGGCACTTTGGGAAGTGTGGTGACCGGTGGCTAACCACTTATTTACAACTCTTACCCTTGGATGTCGACCACACAATGATAAGAGCTGGTACAAAATTCTTATGAATCAATGATATGGCGCTGGATGCATTTAAGGCTACCTGATAAAAACCATTTTTTGGAAAGATCAGAGGACAAAACCTAGACGAAGTAAAAAAAAAGTACGATGTGAAAATATCCATATAACAATAATTGTTGGTGGATGCACCTCTTGTTAATCAATTAATTGTTCGCAGACCCGACGTATACCAATACTGTACTCCTCTGACAGTTTTTGGTAAAGCTTTAGTGAATAAGAATGCAAGATTATCAGTGAAATGTATGTGCTTGTCATCAATGTCATGACTCTGCTAGAAGAGCTCATGAGTATATAAACTTTTTTGGTCAGATTTGTTTAGTCCTTTCACCCTTGATGGACCCTCCTTTAATTTATCAATGCACGAAACATTGTCCTCATACTCTGTTGTTGGAGTGTCTGTAACCGAAGAGTTTATACGATCTTCGGATCTTAACCATACAAATCAACTTGCTCCACAGAGGGCAAGTACTTCAGAGTGATTGCAACCAACCTTAGGCTAATTAACCATATATTTTAATTCTTCTTATAGCACTCAAATAAACTTTTATAGAAGAACATACACACTAGCAAGTAGAAAACACCCAACAACAGAAGAACATATGCAAACACATTAATTTCATCCACTGCCAATGAGAACTTAAGTTAATACTGAAAAGCATACTTAAATACCAAAAAATTCATCCAAGCATCTCATTTGATACACCACAATCAACGAATCAACTCTTGAAGGAGACAACCTTCATTTGTTGTAGTGGAAGACATAGAAACTCAACTGACAAGCTGTTTGCACTTCTAGGAAGCCAGAAACACAAAAAAAAAAAAAAAAAAATCAACTCTTGAAGGAGACAACCTGCATTTGTTGTAGTGGAAGACATAGAAACTCAACTGACAAGCTGTTTGCACTTCTAGGAAGCCAGAAACACAAAAAAAAAAATTAGGGCTTTGGCACATTGGTGCTGAAAACAGGCCATCCATGTGGACTGACAGACGTATGATATGACTGTATGGGCCAATATGAGTGGCATGTACCACTCCCCCTCTGTAACTTGTTCTTCTTGTGCAACTTCAACAAAGGTCTGGTTTGGTCATTACTTGAAAAAATTGGGTGAAACAGTTTGAAACGTGAGCTGTTTGGAGCTACGTGATCTATATTGTTACTCAATTTGATTGACTGACTTGTAATCACATAGAAACCATCAAATTCACCTGTGTATTTATCATATTACAGACTTTTAGTCATGCATCTCGCTAAAATAATTTCTTTCTAGATTGTAAATTTTGACTTATTTATCACTGATGTTATTACACTTATTGTTCATTTCTTTCCAGGTGGGACCGGGAAAAGCCGGCATCTGTGTCCAACCTAATTCTCTTAAAATTCAAAGAGGTATCTGACAATATATCAACTTTAGCATATTAGGCAGCATAGCTTCATTAAAATTTTGAAGCCAGCTGTTTATCGATTAATTTTGGTGTTCACTCAATGCCAACATATTCCAGTTTTCTTGTGCTTACAACATTTAGTCTTATAAATCCTTTTCATTCAATCTACCAACATTTAAAGTGTTTTCCTGCGAAGTGTAAGGAAAATATATATGTTCTAAATCATTCATATTTGCCCTAAATTGTGTGTAGCAATTGTCGCTCGCAAGTATATAACATAATTGTTATCATTGCCTTGACTTGAACATTTTTCTTTTTCCAATGAGGGACTTGCTGGAACACCATTGCATATTAGAGAACATTAGTTTGTCCTAATTGTGTTTTAACATCATGTAACTCTAGCTTGTTAACCAAACAATGGCTGTTATGAATTTTACCCTCTTAGCCAAAGGCAAGGAAAGCAAACTTCAGTGATACCCCATTTTCAATGTAGCAAACCATATTGCTTAAGAAGATTATTTTTCTGCTTTTTTGTTTTTTGTTTTTTGGGGGTTCCTAACATGATCTGCTTCCTCCATCCAGGCTGATGAACATGAATCGACGACTCTTGAGGATATTAAAGAAAGAGAACCAGAATTCTTTGTTAGAGTGACATCTATTCTGAAGCGAGCTGAAATAGAATTTGGCTTGTAAATAGCATAAACCCCTTTTTTCCTTCCCCGGTAGCTTCTTTCAAGAGGGGTTACCTCTCAAATCGTTTGTTATATGTTGCAGATTCAGGAATAGATCTTAATCTTGTACTATTATAAAGTCGATCCATTTTGAAGTCATAGTCTTCGCCAGAACATGTATTACCAAAAATATCTTTTGAATATATAGTTTAGTTAACTCATTAATTATACAAAATTGTGTGTTAAAACAAATTAATTGATTCCTCGGGTTGAAAATGAGTGTCAAAGGAAAAGTGAGGAGACAATGCGAGGATGAAGGAAAATTTGGTGTATCATTTTGGTATTGTACACTTGTACATGTTAATATGAAATATTTTGAGTACTTTACCTGAAAAGTCAAAATGAAAAAGAATCTTAACCCATAATTCATTGCCGACCACGCGCATGCAAAATAAAATGTCATTTGACTTAATTTTGTTTTGGAAAATTTTATACATACTCAAAAATCTTTTTATTTTACCCAATTTCTCAATTTATCCAATCATCATTTTTTTGAAATTAATATTTTTTCATTTTATCCGACCCAAATTACTAGTATACCCTTATTAATAATATCCAACCTCCCTCTCTCCCAAACTTACCTTCAACCTCACTCTCATAATTAAACTTCAATCCCTAAACTAATTTTTGTCCCCATATCATCCAATCAAGGTTGTCTTGACGAATAAAGAGTCAAATCGTCGTTTGGGAGCCTTCAAACGAGGGTTGTGTGCAAACTTTTTTGTGTTCTGAACGCCATGAACGAATTTGGGTTCGCGCAGTGTTCGGTAGACCAGTGCCGAATATTTGCATTATGTTCGGCAGGTGCCTACTAAACATTTGCATTTTATTTGGCAGGTGCCTACCGAACAATGATAGGATGTTCAGCAGGTGCCCACCGAATGATGGTTGTGTGATAATTTTAGATATTTTTGCACCATTAAGTGGACATCTGCTGAACATCCTATCATTATTCGGTGAGTACTTGCCGAATGTAATGCAAATGTTCAGCAGGTGCCTGCCGAATAAAATGCAAGTGTTTAGCAGGCACTTGCTGAACATAATGCAAATGTTCGGCACTGGTCCACCGAACATTGCGCGAACCCAGATTTGCTCAAGCTTTTAATACCCACGAAAAAATGCAAAAAATTGGCACACATACCTCATTTGGAGCCTCGAAAATAATGATTTGACCCTCCATTCGGGTTAAAACACTTGATTGGATGATATGAGATTAAAACTTTGGTTAGGATTGGAGTTTGGTTAGGGGTCGGCAATGGGCCGGGCCGGGCTAGCCCGGCCCAAATTTTTCGGGTTCGGGCCGGGCTCGGGCTTGAATGATAGAAGCCCAATAGGGCTTTCGGGCCGGGCCGGGCCGGGCTTGGGCTTTAATACACAAGCCCAAGGCCCGCCCATCGGGCTTTGGCTTGCGGGCTTGGAGGGCCGGGCCGGGCTAGGCCCAAACGGGCGGCCCAAATAGGCCCAAAGCCTGTTTAGACACATATATATGTTAAAAAAAAATATAGGATTTTGGCTATGTTGTGATTTGAACATGAGACCTCACATAACAAACTTCAACTCTCAACCAACTGAGCTGACTAGTTTATTTGTTAAGTTTGTGAATCATAACATATTTAATAGCTTTTTCGTTTGTTTACTTCAATAAATTATGAATATGCTTATTAAGTTATTCTATAATACTATTATGTTAGTAATGTGTAATACCATAAATAATAAACTTTTAAAATTATATACAACATTACAACTATAATAAAACATAAATGTACATATGTTTTATTATATATTTTATTAAATATTTTTATAAACAAACGATGCAATTGTGTTGTCAACGATCCGAACCGTTCAAATTTTAGTTCCTCACTCAAAGATAATTCGTGCAAAAAATTAGCTTAATCGGAGATGTAAAAGTGACATAATGGTGGTCGAATTAATGAACGATCGTGGTTTTTCTAATGATGATCGAATGGGTAGATGAATGTCGATTTAGCCGATTTTTTGTACGGATGATCTTTGACTATGAACATAGAAAATGAACGGGTCAAATTGTTGAAATCACGTTGTGGTCTTCATAATTATGGAAACAACAAGGTTTCAACGGGAAAGTTATTAGAATTATACTCTTCAAGTGTATTTATATGTAGAAGTTCACATATCGATCGTGTTTTCAACGATCCGAATCGTTCAAGTTTTAGTTCCCCACTCAAAAAGAATTCTTGCAAAAAATTAGCTTAATCGGAGATGTAAAAGTGACATAACGGTGGTCGAATTAATGAACGATTGTGGTTTTTCTAATGATAATCGAATGGGTAAATGAATTCCGATATAGCCAATTTTTTGTAAGGATGATCTTTGACTATTAACATAAAAAATGAACGGCTAAGATTGTTAAAATCACGTTGTGGTCTTCACAATTATGGAAACGACAATGTTTCAACCGGAAAGTTATTAGAATTATATTCTTCAACTCTTCAAGTGTATTTATATGTAGAAGCTCACATCTCGATCGTGTTTCCAAGTTTTCAATGATCCGAACCGTTCATTTTTTAGTTTTTCACTCAAAGATCATCCCTGCAAAAAATTAGTTCAATTGGAAATGTAGAAAGTAGATAATGGTGGTCCAACTTATGAACGATCGTGATTTTTCTAATGATAATCGAATGGGTAGATGAGTTCTGATTTTGCTGATTTTTTGGAAGGATGATCTTTGACTATGAATATAGAAAATGAACGGCTCAGATTGTTGAAATCACGTTGTGGTCTTCACAATTATGAAAACAATAAGGTTTCAACGAGAAAGTTATTAGAATTATACTCTTCAACTCTTCAAGTGTATTTATATGTAAAAGTGACGTAACGATGGTCGAATTAATGAATGATCATGGTTTTTTTAATGATAATCGAATGGGTAAATGAATTCCGATTTGGCCGATTTTTTGTAAGGATAATCTTTGACTATCAACATATAAAATGAACGGTTCAAATTATTAAATTAATGAACAATCATGGTTTAATAACTTTAATTATAGTTGTATTATAAAAGTTGTATATATACATATACATATACATTTATGTTTTATTATAGTTGTAAATTTGTAATGTTGTATATAATTTTCAAAGTTTATTATTTATGGTATTCAAGGGTTTAAATTTCGAAGTTTCGCCGAAAATTTCGTTTTTTCGGGGGTCCGAAATTTTAACACCAATTCGACCGAATTTCGGTAAATTTCGGCGAAATATTCGAAATTTCGAGCGAAATTTCGGATACCCTAAATGCAAATTTTTTTGAATTTGAGGGAAATTTCCACGAAATTTCGCTTAAATTTCGTCGAAATTTAGGGAAACTTCGACGAAATTTCCCTCAAATACCCAGTAACCCAGCAAACCCCAGCCCCCAGCGCACCAAATTTCCCTCACTGCCTCACTCCCTCAAATACCCAGCCTCACAATCTCACCTGCATAGTCGTCGGCGCACACCTCCATCGAAAGCTAAGGCCCGATCTGCAATGCACACCTCCGTCGGCGCACACCTCCTTCGTCTTCTCGGCTCTGTCTCTTCTCTCTGTCTCTTCTCTCTCTCTCGCCTCTCTCCTCCATCGTCTCGGCTTGCAGCGCCGTTCTTGGGCGTCGCTATCTTCTCGGCGCCGTTCCGGCCACCTTGAAGCCCCCTGAAAATCTGAACCCAGTTTGTGCGAAGCCGAAGTGCTGCTACTCTGCCTCTGCCATCAACCCGTGACTTGAGTAGTTGAGTCTCTAACTTTACAGACTTGAGTAGTTGAGTCTCTAACTTTACAGACATAATTATTAATTGCAAACAGTAACACACTTTGATATTTTCATATTGTTGGTTTTATTAATCCTTTATTGGGTTTGGATAATTTCAGAAAATAAAAATAATATCTTATTAATTTTAATTTTTACTGAACTTGAAGATTATAAATAATTTATAATTAATGCTTTATCTTTCTTTATTTCTAGCATTAACTAATAAATTCCATCTAACTTTCTAACAATCGGTATGAAAAATTGAAAATAGTGTTGACTGTGTTGTATAAGTATAAGTGTATAACTTGTATACTTGTATTCATTGTTTTTTTAATTAGAGTTTTATAGTTTTGTTTTTTTTTTTTTTAATTTGGTCGAAAACAGGTTCCTGTGGACTTATTCTTAGACTTTACTTTGATTTTAGAAGTTTGACTGTTCAATATTCTTATAAGAATTCGTTTTGAATTTTTGATACATTATTATTTATTTTAAAATCTTTTATGCGGTTGTCCTGAAAATTGAACCATTTAATAGTCAAATATAAAATATCCTATTAAAAAAGTAGTCATATATAAAATAAAATAAACACTAACATAATAGCTAGCCAACTTCGATCTCCACATTGCAATTAATTACTTTAATCTCATATTTTGAACATTCTGAATAAGAATTAGTCCTGATTCTGTGGGCTGTGGCTGTACCGCTGTAGTTAGATTTCATTTTCAATCAAGTTTCTAATTTCTATAGTTAGGTTCTATTTTGAATTAGGTCTATCAGTCCATGTCTTAAGGCCGTGACTGTGAGTAATAGTCTAATAGACTAATCTAAAGTTCTAAACTCTAAACTGTCTAATAGACTTACCTAACAGTGTAAATGTCTAAATTAATGTATCATGTATTGATGTATATGAGTATATCTGTATGTATGAGGTTGAGTATATCATTTACCCACTTTTAAATATTATCTAACATCAATTGATCAATATCATATTTTGGGTCATGAGAGTTTGGCACAAGAAGAAGAAGATTCATTATCCACCACTTTTGGCTCTATGGGGGTAGGAAGTGACAATTACAATTATGGGCAAAACCCTCCAATATTCTACCCACCACATCTGCCTTACTTGGTTGAGTCTGATAGTAACTCATTGGCACAACAAGAGACAAACTCTTCAAATGAGTATGCTTATGGGCAAATTCAACCACAACAGGTTCCTGATCCATATGGTTGGCATGTTGGCAATTACATGCAAAATTATGCTGGAGAAGTATCTTGGGATGATTATTCTTCACATTACACCTACTCTGGACATGATGATACTGAAGACAGCAGAAATTTTGAACCTCCTAGAAACTCTATGTGGTATTGATTACTTTTGTAATTCATGTGGCAATATTATAGTAAAAATAAAATTGAGGTGTTAATGTGTTATTGAAGTAATTATTAATTAGTGAAGCATTTTTTTAACAGTATTTGCCTCCAGCGCGCATTATATTCATCACATATCACATGAAACCTACCATATAATTTGGTTTTTTTCAATGTTTTTTATCAATGTAGTAGATAATATGTTAAATAAACATATGGTGAAGTTTCATTCAAAATTTCCGTATTTTGATAATAATTTCCGTCGTTTCCGTCGAATTTTTGTCGAAATTTAAAAATCTTCGAAATTTCCGTCGAAATTTCCATCGAAATTTCCATCGAAATTTCCTCGAAATCCGAAATTTTATTCCTTGATGGTATTACATAGTATAGTTTACACTTTACACTATTACTATTTACTAATATTATAGAATTATATAATAACTTAATAAGCATATTAATAATTTATTAGAGTAAACAAACGAAAAACCTATTAAATATGTTATGATTCACAAATTAGACAAATAAACTAGTCAGCTCAGTTGGTTGAGAGTTGAAATTTGTTCTATGAGGTCTCAAGTTCAATTCATAACATAGCCAAAATCCTATATTTTTTTTTATTGAAGATATTAAACGGGCTTTGGGCTTTGGGCTTTGGGCGGGCCTAAGCGGGCCGGGCTTTGGGCGGGCCGTGGGCTTCAAGGGGATGGCCCAAGCCCAACCCAAGAAATTTTCGGGCCGGGCCGGGCCGGCCCAAATGTCGGGCCAAATCAGGCTTCGGGCCCAATGGGCCGGGCGGGCTTCGGGTGGGCTTCGGGCCTTGGGCTATTTGGTGAGCCCTAAGTTTGGTTATGGAAGAAGTTGAAGATGAAGATATGATGTTGGGTATAGAAAGAACAAAGTTTTTTTTTTTTTTTTTTTTTTTAAGTTGCATTTGTCTTCAATGGTCATTTCATCATGAGACATAATTGTTCATTCATGATTAAAAATTTTGTTGGGTAAAATAAGAAGAATGTTGGGTATGTATAGAATTTCCTTTTTGTTTTTAGGTGAAATTCCACTTAAGAACCATGCGTTTTTTGTCATTGGGAGTAATTTATTAAAATATTTTTTTCTCCCATTTTGTAAAATTATCTAAGGGAATACAAGTTATATCATTTTTGGTAAAGTGCAAAGGAATTGAGAAAAATATTAGAATAAATTAGTGTACTTTAGTACACTTATTGTTAAAAATGTAACAATAAGGTAACATTTTTAACCTCTAGGTCACTTAGCTTATTATTATTATTATTTTTTTTAGTTTTGTTCATTTTAAATTTTCTCCTCTCAAATTCTCTTAGTTTATTTGGTATATAAAACTTATATTTCCTCAAAGTATAGTGAAATATGTTTGCAGTTACAGTTTTAGTTTGGCTAGCGCTTGCTGAAGCTGTTTTGGATGAATGGGTCTTGTGTTAGTTTTAGTTTTTTATTTTGGGTGGGTTGGGCTTGTGTTAGTTTTAGTTTTTCATTTTGGGTGGGTTGGGCTTGTGTTAGTTTTAGTTTTTATTGAGTGGGTTGGGCTTGTGTTAGTTTCAATTTTTATTTTGGATGGGCTGGGCTTGTGTTAGAGTTGACCTTCTAGAAGGTTATCTATAAGTTAAATTTGTGTGTTAGGGTGGTTTTGGTTAAGTTTTTAGTTTGTCAGTTCCTTGAAATTAACGCACTCAAAATATTTATACCAGTGTGTAACACCCTGAATTTTCGGCTTATGTTAATTTCGTTACTTAAGTTTTTTAACCTTGTTCTTAATGATTTTTTTAAAGGAATTGAAGTTTTCCTTTACTTTGTTTTAACTAACTTAGACCTTTGATTGTAGTTTTAGAATTTAGTTGCTTGATAGTGAATATTGGAGAAAGGAAATTCAAGAGTTTGGTCATTATTTTATTTGTTTCCAATAGTTTTCTAAAATTTTTCAAAAAGTTAGCTCTTTAATGGGCCTCTTTAAACGGGCTAGTTGGTGAAAAAATTTCAAAATACTTTTATTTTTAACAGAAAATGTGACAGAATTGAACAGGGGTCTCACGTTGAAAATTTTTTAAAATTCAGGTAGCACATTTAGTCAAAAAATTTATTAAGTGGTGAAGTGAAAAACGGATCAAAGTTCAGGTAAGTAACATGATAAAAAGCCAATAATATATATCTCTTCAAGCACATTTATAAGATACAATAAATCATGCAGATCAAATGACAGACCACAACCTAATATATATTTGAACTTCATGAAAGGGCCTTCCACGCACTAATCCCCTTCATAGTTCTAAAAGTTTGAATAGATTATGCTGTCCTGTGTCATATCCCCCTTACCCACCCCCAAAACAACATTCTCCAGAAAAAAAGATTGATGAGAGCAGTCAGATGAAACATTGAAAAAAGAAGGAAACTTAGAGACAGGTACTCCTAAATTAAGTCCCTAGAGACAGGTGTCAAAAGGCCGCCTAATTTTGCAATAATAACTAATGCAGCAATTTAATTATTGTTACAATTATCTGAAATTATTGACATGTAATTTCAATAATTATCCGCCCACTTGGGGTGGATACTATCCTATCTCAGCTGATTGGATAAAACTCATATCTCAGTTAAGAGATAAGGATGGCAGATGAGGATTGTGGTCTTTGAATTTGAATTCAAACAGAGACCCAATCTCACCACACTTCTGATAACTCTCTCTAGTAAACCACAAGAAAAAGAGAAAGTCTGATGGTAGACTTATATAAAAACTCTCGTGCATATACTCTTCAGGAACTCAACCTTAGACAATTCACCAAAAGAGTCTGGGAGCTTTGGGATCGTGGAAATCTTGGGATCTGACTTTCATAGCAAACCCCTTACCTTGGAGACACAAGAACGTGCACAGAAGTTGTGATTTGCGTTTCCACAGCAGCTGGGTAGATTACTGCACGTCGAGGCCGTAACATCGAGGTGGTTACACTAATTCAAGACACTTCCGCACAGTAAGTAATATGAACTGGAGTTTGATTTCCAATTGGCATTTGATTTCCAATTGACATTCGACTGCTGTAGTAATTGCCATATGAGATGTCAACTGTGACATTACGGAATGTAAACTACTGCATTGATATAAATAATTATTACAATTATGAGACTTCAATATTTCAATTCAAATTATGTTGCACCACCACGTTTAATTGTTTTGTATTCTTTTGCTTTGTCTTTGGACCTTGTGCTCCAGTTTTACACAAAAAAAATAAAAATAAACATCTACTACTAACTGGAGATTGGATAAACCGATTATCAATTTATTATTTAATTTGATGTAATACGTACAGGTGAGTGCAAGCCTTTTGGCAGCGTCAGATATATCTATGTACTGCAACAGTGCACTTGCCAGTGCGTCTTTTTTTTTGGGTAAAAAGCCAGTAGATACAACCCTCATATATTTGTAAAATAATTACACATAACAGATGCCAAATAAAGTTAGGTGGTGATGCATCACCCATTTAAAGCGGTAAGCAAATTTACTCTGGTGGACTAACAGTACTATAGTGTGAAAGTGTGAAACCGACAAAAAAAGAAAAAATAATGTGAAAGCGTTTTTGTGTTTCTTGTCCCTACTACGTAGACCCTTGTGCTTGGAAATAAATGGCGGTGCGTGACTTATCTTAAAACTCCTCAGTATACAGCCAATTGTGGGGGACCAGCAGATATTGCACAATTATTTCTACCGCGTGTACTTGTCAATTTTCATTATAATTTAATTTAATTCAACCAAAAAATATTAGAAAAATTGGGCCAAGACATTCAACCACTCACTCAGTCACTCTATATGAAGTGGGTAAGAGAAAGACGGTAGCACGCCCGCCATTCTGCATTTGCTACTTGTTATTTCTCTATCTCTCTCTTTTTCATTCTCACTCAGTTTCAAACTTTCTCCTCAACAATATGGCTGAAGCACTCGTTAATGTACTCCTGGAACGTTTGGCTTCGATCACCATTGACAAGATCAACCGAGAGCTGAAACTAGTCACAGGTGTTGACAAACAAGTTGCAGATCTCACCCGCAATCTCCGAGCTATTCAAGATGTGCTTGAGGATGCAGAGCAGAGACAAGTGAAGGAGGCCAGCGTGAGAGGATGGCTGAATGATCTCAAACAAGTTTCCAACGAGATAGACAACGTGTTGGATGAGTGGAGCACTGAAATTCTAAAACACCAAATTCTGAAACAAGAGGAGGAGGAAACTCAAAAAGCTCCTCTTACTAAGAAGAAGGTACGTTTCCCCATTCCCTCCCCTTTTTCTTCTGGCAAAGTCAATAAAGTTCGTCATCGCCGTGACATTGCTAAGAAGATTGAAGGTCTAAATGAAACGTTAAATAAGATTGCTATTGATAGACAAAAGTATAGCTTTCAAAAAACAAAAAGACACGGCGGTGAACATCTTGGACGACAAAAGACTTCCTCTCTTCAAGATATATCGTTTGGTCGAGAAAATGAAAAGATAGATTTAGTAAGCAAGTTGGTAAATGAGAGTAGTCAAGAAAGGAATGGCCCCTTTATCATTCCTATCATAGGGCAGGGAGGAACTGGAAAGACAAGTCTCTCCCAACACGCCTATAACCATCAAAGGGTGAAGGCTCATTTTGATTTGAGAATATGGGTTTGTGTCTCAGACCCTTTTGATGAGATCAAAATTGCTAAAGCTATCCTTGAAGGTCTTTCTGACAAGGATGCGTCAAATTTAAACGAATTGGAAACTTTAGTACAACGTGTAAAAGCAAGGATTCAGGAAAGGAAATTCCTTCTTGTCCTAGATGATGTGTGGAATCCAATGCCTAGACAGTGGGAAGAACTAAGCAAACCTCTGCGTAATGGAGGTATAGGCAGTACAATCCTGGTGACCACACGAAAGGTGGAGGTTGCTAATATCATGAGAGCAAACAAGAACATAATCCATTTGGAGGGGTTAAGTGAAAAAGATTGTCGGTTATTGTTCAATTACTTTGCCTTCAACGATTGGAAAACAGAAAACCGTGAAAAGTTTGAGGATGTTGGCAATGATATTGCAAAAAAGTGTAAAGGTTTGCCTCTTGCTGCAAAGACTTTAGGTAGTCTCATGTGCGGTAAGAAAAAATTGAAAGAATGGCAAGATGTTTTGAAGAGTAAGATATGGGAATTAGAAAAGTTCGAGCAAGAGGTCTTCCAACCGCTATTATTAAGTTATTATGATTTGACTCCAATAATTAGACGTTGTCTTTTATATTGTGCTATTTTCCCAAAAGATTTTGTGATGGATAAAGATAATTTGATTGAGTTGTGGATGTCACAAGATTATCTTGATGTTGGGAAAACAAATGAGCAAAAGAAAATAGGTCAAGCATATTTTGATGACTTAGTAATGCGGTCTTTCTTCCAAGATTTTGAGAGAGATAATGATGAAGATATAATAAGTTGCAAAATGCATGATATTGTACATGATTTTGTGCAATATCTAACCAAGAAGGAATGCTTTATTATGGAGATTAAGGGTTCTAATGAGAGAATAGAGCTGCTAGATGATAACGTTCTTCATTTGACTATGATGTTTGCATCTGAGGGTTCATTTCCTATTTCTTTTTGCAATTTTAAATTTCTGCGAACATTCACAACTTTTGATTCAAAAGTTACTACCATTGGGCCAGATTTAATTTTGCAATTGAAATTTGTGAGGACCTTAAATTTAAGGAATAACTGGATCAAAGAAATTTCAAAAGAAATCGGTGAATTGATACATTTGAGGTATCTTGATTTATCTGAGAATGAAGATTTGGAGGAATTACCCGATGCTATTGGTGAATTATTCAACTTGCAAACCTTGCGAATTGATCAGTGCAGCGGTCTCAAAACAGTACCCGATATGGGAAGGCTGATTAACTTAAGGCATCTTCACGTGGAGGGCACTCGGGGTGCAAACATAAAAGGCATTGGGAGATTAAGAAATTTGCAAACGGTAGATGAGTTTCATGTGGGTGCGGATAATGAAGGAGGATTGAAGTTAGAAGATTTGAAAAACTTGGACCACCTTCAAGGGAGTCTTGAGATTATACACATAGGGCGTACGGAAGATGCGAGTCAGGCTGAGAAAGCACAATTGGTGAATAAGAAAGACCTCCTTCATTTGGAACTGCAGTTCGGATGTTACTGTAAACGTAGCGAAGATGAAGAGCATAAAAACGATGGAGAAATACTGAATGCCTTACAACCACATCCAGGTTTGGAATCTTTAGTCATCCGCAGCTGTTATAACACCCCCTCGTGTCCCAATTGGCTGATGTCTTTACAAAACTTGCGAAAGCTTGATATTGAGATTCCAGATTGCACGTTTTTGCCTCCTTTGGGGAAATTGTCATCCCTGGAATCTCTGGCAATTTGCAGTTGTAGAAAGATTGGAAAGATAGGAGTTGAGTTTTTGGGATTAATAGACGACAAGCAAACATCATCATCATCATCGTCACAGTCACAGACTTTGTTCCCCAAATTGAAACAACTCGAATTCACATGGATGCCTGATTGGGAAGAGTGGGAAGGAGTGGAAGGGTGGAGGGAAGAGGAGGATTCTCATGATCAGATTACAATAATGCCCTCCCTCTCTTACCTGGAATTTGATGAATGTCCAAAGCTAGAAACACTGCCCAACTTCCTGCGGAAGACACCACTACAGAATTTGGAGATCAACAACTGTCCAATTCTTGAACGTTGTTGCGAAGAAGGAAGTGGTAAGGAGTGGGACAAGATTTCTCACACCACAAACATCAGAGTGCATTGGGGTGCTGTGGTACAGAAAGACGGAGTTCGGATCCAGCAAGACAAATGAATCGTGATCTGAGCTTTGCATCTTCGGTGAGTGAGGAGCTCTGCCAATCTCCATCATCCAGCTCTGCTACATCTTCTTGTAAGTAAACTCTTATTTATTTATCTAATTCTATGCCAAATATTCAGATATTAATTAATACAATCCCTACTGGCCTGCCATGATTTCATTTTACCAAAAACGAATGTCAAATGTATAATTGAAATGGTATATCAAACTGATTCACCTTGGATAGCTTTCTAACATGATTTCTGAACCGTTAGTTTAATTGAATGGCAGCTATCCTGTTTTGCTATATATATATTACAAAAACTGACATTCCTTTTGGAAATTGATTCCCTGGTGAAGGTGTTGGAAAGCCTCCGCTTCTAGATACGAAATTTTAAATAAATCGTTAGATAATTTGGAATTGATCGATTATTTTCTTTTTATTCAGGTTATAGACAAGTCCTCTAATTATTTTCTTTTTATCCAGCTTAATGGCATTGGAGTTGTCAAGTTCATCTGGTGCTACTTTGGTAAGCTAAATATCATATCTTGAAGTTCTTGGTTTATGAATGTTTGTGGCATGGACAGCTGTATTCATATTGTTCACTTTCAAATACTCTGCATTTTACTTTTTTTACTTCCTATATTATAAAATTGTATGTTTCCTGTATTAAAAAAAAAAAAAATTACTCTGCAATGTGCATTGTCGGTCACTGAAAAAATTTAATTTTGCCTTCCATATTTTATAATGTTAAATATTTGAATTTTAAACTGGTTTCTACCGGCCCAACTCCCACAATCCAATCATCAAACTTGATTGATGATAATCATCCATGCAGTAATATTACCATTGTTTTAGACTTTTAGTCATTGCATCTTCCTTCCTCAATCCAATTGACTATAGATGATATATAACTTTGCATCATAGTAATGGTCTCATTCCTATTGGTCTCTTTTAATTCAGACTTCAACTTCTCTTGAAACAAGAAAATCTTTGTTAGAGGAAAGGCCTTGCGGACAGCTCATTTTGAAATATCAGTTTGTAACATGGTGAGCTTAATGCCTCAGATGGTTTTCTCAAGAGATTAATGTCACATAAGAACTCATTAACTGAATTGGGCAATTCCCATGTGTCTTATGTATTTTTTGAATTTATAAAATTATTTAGAATTACCTTATTTGTCTGATTGGTTATTCTTAGGTTATACATTGAAGGTAGTGATGCATATATATATCTGATATCATAAGCATGCGAGTTTCTTTCTCAATGTTTTCTTAAGGATATATTACATGCAGTTCATTCTTGATATATATATCATGAGGTGAGGACCTGGACGATTTCTTATAGTTATCATTTACTTTGATGTAAAACGGTGCAGTTTCCAGTGTGTCAAGGGAATGCAAGGTTTTGCTAGCTTTACAAAGCACTGAAATTACTTTTCTGGAAATTTATTCCCTGGTGAAGGTGGCTATCTATCTGCAGTAACCATTGGACAAGAGAGAAGAGCGCATGAAGAAAAAGAGAAGGCCAAGCCAGCAATCAATATTCTTAGTCGGTTTTCAACATTTATCTTCTCTCTTGCTAGTATGTGTTTGGAAATGCTTCAGATAAGGTGGTCAAGCTTAGTTGGGTGGCTATCTATCGATCTGTGTGGCTGAGGATTTTGATCGACGAGGTTTTCTTCCCTTTATTTTGCTATGTTTATTTCTTTCCTGCTGTTTGTTTTTTTAGTCTTTTGTTTTGGCAATGGGCCGGGTGCCATCCCCCCATAGCCTCCTTTCCCTGTATTTCTATTGTGACTAATAAATGTATTAGTCATCAAATTTTAATTCTTTATTTGATTTTATCTATTTCAACCCGTGAACATCTTCAATGTATGTATTTTGAGAAATTTAAACATTAACCCCTGGTATTGGGTCTGGTCTCTTTTTCATTTGTTTCTCTTGCAGCTACAATATTTTCTACAACATTGCTAGCAGAGTTACAACGAATGTGAAATTATTTGGCAATGGCCTGATGGCCAGCATCAAAGAATTCTTGTCAAATTAATGTTTGTTCTGCTTCCTTTCGTAGCAGGTTTGCAAACAAACAAAGAATCGAATTTCTTGTTGCCAGAACAAAATGGTGTCACCAGAGATTCTTTCATGTTGTTTGAATATCGGTACCTTAAATCTTTTTGCACATGAAACTTTGTTATATTTGTGTGGGCATGGTTAAAACCGAGTGCCTAAATCTTTTTGTCATGCCTAAATCTTACTAATTCTATGGGTTTGATGATCCAGTACAAAACAACTTAGTTGAGTGAATGAATGATACACATGTTGTACTAGATTCAGCCTCCACTTAGTTGAGATGTAAAAGTTAAGTATCAGAGTAAAATGTACGAACGATCATTGTCTACTAATAAAGGTTTGGGCGAGGAACTATTTCCTCGCTCAAAGTTACTTTAGGCGAGGAATGTAAAATTTCATCTCTTAAAGAGGTTTTGGGCGACGAATATTTTCGTCGCCTAAGATATCTATGGGCCGGGCGACGAAATTTAAATTTCTCGCCTAAAATGACTTTGGACGAGGAAATAGTTCGTCGATCTAGGTTACTTAAGGTGAGGAATATTACTATTCGTCGCCCAAAGTTATCTGAGGCGACGAAATGTTCAGTTCGTCGCACAAAATCTCATTGCCTTTTTTGTGTACAATTTTATGTTTGTAATCGTATAAGATGCGATCGTATTTCCAACGATCCGAACTGTTTATTTTTTAGTTCCCCACTCTAAGATCATCCATGCAAAAAATTAACTAAATCGGAGATGTGTAAAAGTTAGATAACGGTGCTCGAACTTATGAACGATTGTGAATTTTCTAATACTAATCGAACGAGTGGATGAATTCCGATTTGACCGATTTTTAACAGAGATGATCTTTGAGAATAAACGAATAAAATGAACGGCTCAGATCGTTGAAATCACATTGTAGTCTTCACAATTGTTGAATCGACAAAGTTTCAACAAAAAAACTAATAGAATTATACTCTTCAAGTGTATATGTATGTAGAAGCTCACTTTTCTATTGTGGTTTGAACGATCCGAACCGATCATTTCTTAGTGCCCCACTCAAAGATTATCCATGTAAAAAATTATCTCAATCGAAGATGTAGAAGTTAGGTTTGGCGTTTTGGGGCATGAACGATCGTGGTTCTTATAATAATAATCGAACGGGTAGATGAACTCCAATTGGACTGATTTTTTGCACAGATGATCTTTGAGTATGAACATAGATGATGAACGGCTCTGATCGTTGTAATCACGTTATGGTTTTCACAATTATTGAAATGACAAGATTTCAATGAAAGAGTTAATGAAATTTTATTCTTCAAATATATAAACCGTTCATTTATATATATAGTCTCATATATTGAACATGTTTTCAACTATCCGAACTGTTCATTTATTAGTTTCTTACTCAAAGATCATTTATGCAAAAAATTAGCTTAATCAAAGTTTTAGAAGTTATGTATCGGAGATCGAACTTATGAACGATCATGATTTTAATAATGATAATCGAACGGCTAGATGAATTCCGATTTGACCGAATTTTTGTAGGGATGATCTTTTAGTGAGGGACTAATAAATGAACGGTTCGGATCGATAAAATTAATAAATTGATTATACAAAATTAACAACATAATTGATTATGTAAAATTAACAACATACTTAGTTATTTAAAATTAATTATTCGGACAGCTTTTAGGCGACAAATTGGGAAAGTCGTCGCCCAAGACTCTTTTGGGCGACGAAATTTCGACTTCGTCGCCTAAAAGTTAAAAAATTGGGCGGTATTAAGCCCGCCATATATTTTAATTTTTGGGCGACGAATCTATGTTCGTCGCCCAAGTTGTTCTTAGGCGAGGAGATTATTAGTTCGTCGCCCAAGAACGTTTTGGGCGACGAAAATGCTTCGTCGCCTAAGATTCTCGAATTTTTAAACCTGCTTTCTTTTCTTCTTCTTCTTCTTTTCTTTCATTTCTCTGTTTTCTCTCATCTCTCTGTTTTCTCTCCCAGCCCCAGCCCCGCCCAGCCCCAGCCCCCGGCCCTCCCATCCCCGCCGATCCGCCCATCCCCGCCCATCCCCACAGAAACCCCGATCCCCGCCGGTCGCCCACAGAAAACTCTCTCTCCTTATCTCTCACCCCCTCTTCTTTCTCTCTCCCCGAAACCCCCGAAACCCACCCCCTCCTCTTTCTCTCTCCCCGAAACCCTCCCCGGCTTCCTCTTTCTCTCTCCTTCCCCTCTCCCTGCCACCTCCCTCGATTCCCATTCCTATCCCCACTAGCAACCCCTACCCCAACTAGCAACCCCACCGAACCCAACTGCAGCAAACCCACTGATTGTGGGTTTTTGGTGGGGTTTTTTTTTTTTTTTTTTTTTTTTTTTTTTTTAATTTCGGTGTTTTTTGTTTTTTTGTTTTCTGTGTTTTCTGCTCATTAGCTTTAGTTTTTTTTTTTCAGAGGGAACAAGTGCAGGTGGCCAGGGGAATATTAATACCCAGGGAAATTTTTCAGGTCAGACTTAAGACTCAATCACTCCTTTAATGTTATTTGACTGGTGTTTTTAATTTTTTGTTCTTAAATTTGTTTATTAGTGTTGAATAAATTAGTTTAATTCTGATCATTGTTCTTAGGGAAATTAGTTTGCTGATATTTTTTTTATGTTAGATAACAAATTAGTTTTCATATAAAATTAGTTAGTTTTATATGTTTTTTAATTATAAAATTTATTAGGTAGTTTGTATGTAGATTAGTTAGTTTGTTAGTTTTTAAATATAAAATTTAGTTTAATTACAAAATGTAGATTAATTAGTTTGAGAAATATAATTTAGTTATAAGGTGGAAGGCGATGGAGTCAGCTCCCAATGATGTAGTTCAGCCATCCTCGAGTACTGGGAGCCCCTCTATGCCACGGAGGGCCCGTCGATCTCATCGCTCTAGTCAGGTCACTGCTTCCGCTTCATCTACTGTGACGTCATCCACCGCGACGAGGGGACCATGTAGTGGGTTGAAGTCCTCTCAGATCGTGCGCAGTACTGGGGCGCGGATTCCAGTCATGTGTGTGCAAAACGGCTGACGACCGTTAGATCCTAACGTTGACAGTTTGTTCTCGCACGATGTGGGGGCTATTATTTGTGCCGAGTGCGCCATGCTTGCAACCACTTGGAAAAAATTGCCGGCAGAGATTGAACACAAAGTGATCCGCTCCATCTCAGTGAGTATATAACTCAATAATTAATTCAAAACGATAAATTTGATCATTCATAACAATCTAATATTTTTTTCAGGTTAACTTTGACATTCGGATGGATGATCCCCTCACCGTCACGTACATGACAGATTTACTCATCAAGTCCTACAGGCAGTGTAAGCACGAACTACACGTGCATTTCAAGGGATTTTCGTCGGCAGTTGAGGCATTGGCGAACCCCCCTATGGAGTTGGTAGAGCAATCTGACCAGTGGCGTTTTTTGTGCGAGCATTTCATGAGTCCGTCGTGTTTGGTACGTTTTATCATTTTAAGACTTTAAAAAATTGATTATTGTTTTGTTATTCTATTATTGTATACATATACTAACACATTTATAATTTGCTTAATATTTAACATAAGAAGTCGGTCGCCAACGCCAGAAACCGGAAAGGGAAGCTGTTTAACCATCATAGTGGTCCGACACCCATCTCATATCGAGTGGAGTCGCGACGTCGGGTACGTCATTATTTAATTTAATACATATATATTCTTTAATATTGGTTGGGTCTTTGACAAAATTATTTTCTTTTTCAGCGTGGGTCGCAATTCCCGGAGATAGACACTTTCGGGGATATCTATGTTCATCCCGGTTGTGATGCAGCCAAGGCAAAACATGTTAGTTTTTTATATTTTAATTTTTTTCACAATTTTTTATATTTATTTTTCTAATTGGTTACCCTTATATATAACATTTTGAAGGATGAGATGGTGGCCAACTCGAGAATATATTTGGAGAGCTTGGCCGAGTAGCACCCTCCGGGTACTCCGTTGGAGTCGATTCCAGTACCCGATCCCGATGTCGGACTTCGTATTATGATAGACTCATTGGGTGTTAAGCCCGGTAAGGAAATACGCGGCATGAGATATGGGAGGATTCGTGATGTTCGATCCTCGTCTTCGTCTTCGTCTTCATCTTCTTCTAAGCCATCTGCAGTCGTTGCAGGGTTGTCCGCTCAAGTGAAGAAGTTGCAGGAGGACTTACGAGCTGAGAGAGCGGAGAAGGAGGCGTTGTATGCTGCATTGACCAAGGCGATACCTGGGTTTGTCCAGCCACCATCTTCTCATCAACCTCCGTCAGATATGAATGATGATGATGCTACTAGTTTAGAATAGATTGACCATTAGGATTATTACTATTTTGTATGGATATTTTGATATATAAATTTATTAATTTTGTTTTATATAGTTTTGAATAAAGATTTTTTTTTAAATTATTAAATTCAAATATATAATCTAAATAAAAAAACAATTTTTTTTTTTAAAATATATGTTTGGGCGACAAAATTATTCGTCACCTAAACATGCTTTGGGCGACGAACTTAAGTATTCCTCGCCCAAATAATGTTTAGGCGACGAACAATTTCGTCGCCTAAACCTTATTTGGGCGAGGAAATCAATTATTCCTCCCCGAAAGCAGGTTTAGGCGACGGACAATTTCGTCGCCCAAACATTCTTTGGGTGACGAATCTGATTATTCGTCGCCCAAAACATGCTTTGGGCGACGAATAATTTCGTCGCCTAAACTTGCTTTGGGCGAGGAATTATATGCTTCAGGAGACGAAAAAACGCCGTTGCCCAAGGTGTCTTTGGGCGACGAAATGTACTGGTTCGTCGCCCAAACTCTTGGGCGTCGTGCATTGGGCGGCCAAACCCTCGACGAACTCAGTTCGTCGCCCAAACTTTTGGGAGACGAAATTCGACTTTGGGAGAGGAACTAGGTTCGTCGCCCAAACCTTTTTTTCTTATAGTGACAGATCCGCTACAATCCAAAAATATGCAAAACCATAACAAAACAAGCAGGCAGGCCCTGACTTGCTGCAAATGTTTGTAAACCAGCTAGTTTACCTCCAGAAGTCGAGTCTCCCTAGAAGATTCAAATAAGCATCAATATTCGGATTCCAATCCTAGTGGCTTAATTATAATAAGTTTTCAACTAGGGTCGTGTGTGTGAAAATGTAGAGTGTTGTCCCACATTAGAAAAGTATAACTTTGCCTAGTGGCTTATAAGGGTCTTAGGCTACTCCTTCTATTGCCATTGGTTTTGGGTTGGATGCTCAAATTCTATCATGGTATCAAAGCAGGTTCACCCACGTGTGTTAGGCCAATCGGCCACACGTGCTCCACGTCATCCAATATGAGTATGAGTTGTCCACGTGTTTAGCTTAAGTGACGCCATACGTGCGGGGGCGTGTTGAGAGTAATGTGGAGCAATATCCCACATCGGAAAATTAGAGCTTAACACATGTGCTTATAAGGTCTTGGGTCTCGATCTCCACCCATAGCGAATTGGTTTTGGTCGGGTTAGATGCCTAGAATTTGAGCATCCAACACGTGGACAAATTGTATTGGGTGACGTGGGAGCACGTGTGACCGTTGGGCATTTCACGCATATAACCTAGCTCTGATATCATGATTGAATTCTAAGCATCTAACCCAAAACCAATTGGTTATAGGTGGAGAAGCCTAAAACCTTACAAACACATATGCTAAGCTCTAATTTTCCGTAACTTAGGAACTCGTTTTTCATTTTATGTTAAATTTGTTCATGTAAATTAATTAGGAACTAATATCAGTAGACCAATTGATAATTGATATAATTCATAGTCCCCTGATATTGCTTCTCGTGTTTTTTTTTTGGGGTCCCTTAATATTGCTTCATTGTCTTATTCATAACCTTTAGAATTCAGTATAATAAATACAGTCAAACCATAGATCCAAAATTATCATATATATGTATGCAACACAACAATAAGGAGTTCCTACTTTGCTACATGTATTTAGATTATCTCATATACTTATTTTTACATGTTTTAATTTTAACCATATATTACAAATTCAAAAGTAATATATGAACAAACAAACCAAGAATTCAAATCTTCTTACATACTTGAATTCGTAGTTGCAACAATAAATGTTGACATTCTTTTTTATTTTTTAAAGAACTAATAAATGAAGGTATTCAATTATATTACAAATTGCATGCTAATGCTAATGCCAAGTGGAAAATATCATTATTAAGAGAGAAAAAAGGTATCGATAATTTATTCACCGTAAAAAAGAAAAGATTAGTGATGACTCAGCTTTGAAAGAGTGCTGCAAATAAAATTTGATTCCAAACATCTGGAACACCAGGAAGACACCAGTGAGTGCAATCCATGCCACGGTGGCCGCCAAGGCCATATAATGAAGGGTGACCATCTTTTCTTAGTTGTGATAATGTCGTTATGTTAAGCAAATGGACTGCCTTTGACATTTTGCTCAATGCCTTCTCTAAAATAACTTGTGCTGGATGTGAACCTCCAGGATAATGTGCCCCCAACACTGGTTTTATTTGTCCCCAACAGGTGTTTGACTTTGCATCATCATCCCATTCTCTTGGACTAGTCACTGGGGCAAATAAAGCATACATAATAACAATGTTAGGGGAAATGTGTGCCTAATATATATGACTATTAATCGTACATTCATGTGCAAGGTATGTGGGTTATGTTATTTTGTTCAATCTAGTATTTAAAATACAAATTTTTTTTTTTGTTTTAGAAAACAATAACATTGCATTAAAACAGTCAAAAAGGCATAGAGAATACAAGGTTATGGTAAGAAGCCCTACAACAATAGAGCCAAAAAGCTAAACGCTTACAACGGAATAAGAGCCGGATCTCGTAACGTCAGCATCGAGCATACACTACAGTTGCCAAACGGAGCCAGCAAAGCACCATAGAAATTAGCGAACTAGTTGCGTTTGGGTCCACAATCCAACTAACATCTCTAAATCGAGTCTGACAATAGCCCAAGGTGGGGATCAGGCAGTAGTAACCAGCAGGACCAAACAAAAGTGATCGGAAAAGCTCTCCTTTATTGAGATGAAAAAAACTCTCACACAGAGAGATAAAAAAGCTCTCACAAAGAGGGAGGAGAGTATCTCATAAGCGAAGAAGAAAAGGAGAAGGAAGAGGCGGGGGTAGGAGCGGTGAGCCTTGAGGAACACATGAGCCACCACCCCTACCCTTGCAAATACTTAGCTGAGAGAAATAGGAGTGAGGAGAGAGAAGAGAGCGTTTTAGGGTGACGGCTAGGGTTTGGGGCAACTTAAAATACAAATTTATATGAGTAATAATCAACATTGATAGTCTGGCAACAATACTATATCAAATGGTTTGTCAAAAGCTAGAACATTTTGTGTGAGAGACATATGTTAATGGGTAGGGAGTAATGGAGTATTAATTGTCGAAGTTACATCTATAACACTTGGTGGAAAAATTATTGTGTGATTGTAACACCACGTGGCATACTGACGTGGTGTTACCAATCTACTCAAATTATAATACGTGTATAACTTTTAAGGGTATTATTTAAGGTTTAAGATTTTAGTCTTTTCGATATTAATGATTATAAATGTATTATAATGTAAGTAAATTGATGGTTCAACATATGATGTTTTAGTCATTGCCAGCCATTTGATGTTTTAGTCAATTAAATGCGCGCCAAAATGACTGAGAAAAATCCCCCTTCCACAAAATGACAACAACGACAGCTGTGTATGTATTTACAAAGCGAAGCAACCCATTTCTATGGAATTATGGCCATAAAATACAAGTCCTACGTTCTTGCTGGGTCATGTACTCATGCCCATCCTTGAAGTAAAGTTTGTACTAGTTATTGTCGAGGGTATTTTAGGAAAATGCCCTCTTCTTGGACAACATGACATAGTTTGTAACATTGTGCCCGTTTGCATAATATTCTCTTATTAGACATCCTGATATGTTATATTGTCAAATTATTAATTTAGAAATAATGATATTTGTGTTATAAAATAAAGAGAAATGTAGAGAGAACATAAGAGAGAATTGGGGAGGAATCAGAGTATTTTTCTCATTCACATAAGGCTTCTATTTATAGGCTCTTGGATGACCTATGATAGACCCTTAAGGTCACCTATTTTACAATGAATTGGACTCCTCTTAATTATCTATACAATTGCTCTAGATAATACATGAGATAAATATTGAACATGATAATGGACAGCCACATAATTAATAATATTTACAACACTCCCCCTTGGATGTCATTGAATATGACAATTGCCTCATTAAAAACCTTACTAGCCAAAATCCTATGGGAAAAAGACTAGCTAAGGAAAAGAGTATAATCTTCATGTGTGTCTGATAACTACGATGTGCGCGTGACACTGCCTCATTAAAACTTTGCCAGGAAAACCCAATGGGACAAAAAACCTTGGACGAAGGAAAAAGAGTACAATGCTTGATGGCACGCTCCCCCTGATGCTGATATATTTCTCCAATCAGTGAAGGTTGTCTCGTTAAAACCTTGCTTGAAAAACCCAATGGGACAAAACCAAAGCGAAGGAAAAAGAGTGCAACTTTTGCAATATCACTGATACTATGTTGGATGCGTTTTGCCTCATTAAAACCTTGCTAGGAAAAACCCGATGGGACAAAAACTTAGTCGAAGGGAAAAGAGTACAACACGCGAAATGGTTGGATGCTCCCCCTGATAACAACAAGCTTTAATTTGACTGGCTCAATAATCCAGCAAATAATGATATCTCACATCCTATCTTCTAGAGAGTGGAGTTTGACAATGCCTGTATGAACATGGTTTCCATACTATCAGGGGTTATATGTTTGTCATCATATGTTGAAATCCTGTTGAGATTTGAGCAATACAAACAAAATATAATTCCACTAAATAAAGTGGTTAGAAATAATTATCTCTAAAAGAGATGAATTATTATGAAAATACTTTAAGTATTGGAAAAATTATATGACACAATCACCGATGCTATATTCGGTCTACTGCATTGTGTTTAAGTTGAATAAGGCACATTAAGATATGGTGCTTCTGGACCAAAGATCTTTCTTACATCTTCCTTAGGAAGCAAGTAATCATTCTTAGTGCCAACAGATTGAATAACCGTTGGGCATAAGAATTTCACTAGTACAGTACTCGATTTGCAGCTCGAGACACTATTTTCATTTCCCAAGGTCATTTATATCAAATCCAATATTCAAGCATTCAATAATCTTATGAGCTCTTCAAGAGCCTCAATTAATTTATAACTTCTTTCAAAAGTTTGAATATATTGCAACAATTTCCGAATTCGGGTTCTAATCAAAGTACTCAATAAGGCAATTTTGACCATATTCATAGTGTTAAGGTTGAGTACATACTTTGAGCTTCAGGCTCTTTCAATCCTTCAAGGATTTGCTTCAAGCACATAATATTTTATGGCACTTTCAATTTGAGATTTGACTTAGTAATTTGTCCTATATCTTGTAGGAAATCGCTTTTGGCGATATGCTTCGGGCATTTCATAATCTTTAAGGTTCTTCTCCATATGCAATGAACACATAAAATTTACCAAATTTGTTAAAATGCGGCTGCATCTATAACAGAAGAATATATAACCACAATCCCATGTTTATTTAGAGAAACCTTGTGCCATTATAAATAGTGATTTTGTTCACTTTATTTCAAACACTCTATAACCTTCAGGGTTAACATCTTTGGTGTCTGAACTATAAGTTCTCATTATTCCACGTTTATAATGATGTTCAATTCTACTGGAATTGCCTCTTTCCAGTTTGGCCAATCATTTAATTTTGTTGACATTTATAGTAAACGTGGTTCCACATTATTATAGCCCATGATGATCTTCAGTAGCTACTATAAACAAAATATATCATCATTATATCAACGATCTCACAATTCTCATTTGCATGCATTAGATATAAATATATATATCTTTGTAATTGGTACACATGCCTCTTCAGGGGCTTTTATAGTCTCTTTAGGGATTGTCATCTCTTATAAGATGATTTGTGTACAGAATGTGGATCTTTAAATTTAATTAATTGGGCTTGTGTGGACTATTTCATATACTCTCCACTTCTGGGGAGCTAAACTTTGGAACCTATAGATTTGTCACGCTTTAGGCGTGCAATAAACCATTTTCCGCCAAATTGATGGACTACCATGTTAGGACATCAATCCATGTTGACATATATAAAACTTCCATATGTGACTTGCAGTTTCGTTGTATATATATGCATCTAGCTTTCAAATAAATGCATTCACTAGATTTGCATTATCATTCATATCTCATTTTCATATTGAATAGTATGAAAAAGACTAGTATATGCTATTTCACGCCGTTCTTCAGGAACGGTCATTTCTCCCCCTAACGACGGGAAAATTTTCATAAGCGCATATATAAAAATCAATAGAGTGAGTGGTTATACAAACTCAAATGCTTATATAACTTCAGGTTATATAAGGACGAAACATAATTAAGTTTGCAATGCACATGTAGGTATATGAAACTTCTGGTTTCAAATAATTTTTTTCAACATCTAACTTCAAATTATATTGTGAATCAATGAATTAATTATGAACAACTATGAACATATACGCCATATATGTTCTAAATTGAAGCTATGAAACTTTTAAGTTCATTAAAAGCCATGAAACTTGAAGTTTCTATACAAAATATAAGCAGAACTTCAGGTTCTTAATTTTTGTTAAAGTATAGAACTATAAGCTCATATGAATAAAGGCTTCCGGCTTAATCTAAAGTTAATCAAAAACTTCAGGGTCATAAGAAAAAAATTATGGAGTTGTGAAAAATTTAAGTTCTAAATCATGGAATGATAGATCAAAGAACTTCTGGTTCAATTTGATTCTATAATATAGAGCATGAAAATCAAGGAACTTCAGGTTCTGACTTGATTAAGTAATGCACATTGAACTACAAATTTTAATCAATCATAAGAACATTAGGTTCTATCGCATCTCCAAATTTCATCCACTTTTGATAAAGAAACAAAATGTCAAAGAACTTCAGGTTCTTATTTGACTGTTTAATGTAGAACTACTGTTGTGATCCTATTTTTCATGAACTTCAAATTTCTCAGGTTTTAAGTAAAACCAAAGAATAAGGAATTTCACTTTGTATGCGTTAGAATATCAATTTCTTTATAAGTTTGATCTCTCCATGATAGGAGGCATAAATATAGTATAGATCAAAGATTTAGAACTTCAGGTTCTATTTAAAGAAAATGATATAGCCAACTAGTAGACATAATGAAAATAATTAATTAACAATGTACAACATCTAATATTTATAGATCTGAACTTCTTGTTCAATCAATACTGGCAAAATATCAATAATATATTCCTATGTATTCCCAAAAACCTCGAATTTGAGTAGGTTAGAACTTCGGGTTCTAAATATTTGCTCCTTAAAAGTTATAACATGAACATCATGTCCACTTTAACATATTTCTGAAACTTCAGGTTCCAGATTCAAAACATGGACTTAAATTTAATTTTAAAACTTATGAGTCTTAAAAGTTTGAGTTTTGAACTTCAGGTTCATATATATTTAGACTTCAAGTCCTTATTTCCTTTATGTATGTACCATGTTAGAACTTCTGGTTCTTAACAAGATTCATATATTTTGAACTTCAGGCCAAAGATGATTTGCTCAAAACTTCAGGTTTGAGGTTGACTACCATAATTAGAAATTCAACTTAAGGTGATATATATACGTGAAGCTTCGGGTTTGATGTTTGAGACTGTAAGTCCATATAAAAATAATATAAATCTAAGAATTAAAACAATGAATTAAATAGAACAATCGCATAAAACATAACAATAAGGAAACTTCTGGTTCCAATAAAAGAAATTAAGAAACATAGAACTTCTGGTTCCATTGATTTTAATAAATATGAAGATCTTCTGGCCTTCAATAATTGATAAGAATTGAGACACTTTGCACTCATTCAATTGTATAAGAATTAAGTCACTCTCTCATTCAATTATAAAAAGGATTGAGGAACTTCTGGCCACTCATTCGATTTCATGAGGATTAATTAATTTAATAAGGATTGAGGATCTTCAGGCCTCAACCTCTTACTGAATGAACTTCTGGTTCAAGTTCTAATCAACAATATTTTTAAGGAACATCTCTAGTTCCAACTTTATATAATAACAATAATGAATTGCAATATGCCAATGAAGCCACATCGATATTATAGGATTTAGCTCATATATATAAAACACATATTACAATATATGAGAAAATTCAACTTGGAGTAATTCTGGCTATCATTGCATATTGTTCCAATATTGATCGATCATCGTGAAACATTGAGTTTCGATTGGATCGCGAAACTTCAGGTTTCAATTGGATTATATGATAAGAACTTCAGGCCCTTATAATAATTAAGGTCAAAGAAGGCCCTAATCGCATTTATGTATGAATAATCATATATAAAGTGTATAATAATATAGAACAGGTAGTGAAATATAAACATAATTAAAATATAACTAACATTAAAATTGCATAAGAAAATTATATTATAATCAATTATGAAACTTCTGGTTCATAATATTATTATCCATAAACTGTAGGTTCATCTATTTTGATATATCCGAAACTACAGGTTCATAAATTTGGTCCCCATTAGAACTTTGTTTCTCACATAGCTAGGTATTGTAAACTTAATACCCTTGTATGTATGAAGGAACTTTAGGTCCTTATATGGGTTAAGGAACTTCGGATCCTTGTATGATAAGCAATAAAGAACTTCGGGCCCTTATCTTATTTATAACAATTGAAGAACTTAATTGAGGAACTTCGGGCCCTCATTTACTTCTATATAAATTAAGAAACTTCAGGCTCTCAATTGATTTTTGCAGAATTAAGGATCTTCAGACCCTTAATCGATTTAATTTAAAGATCAAGCAACATCTCTCATTACAAAGTATTAATTAAACATAATAGAATTGATAAGACAAGACTAGATACTGATCATATATTGATATCAGTAATATAGATAGACTCGGATCCATATATTCTACGATTATAATAGAGATGGAATCTTTATATCAATATATATACATATACGTAAAGGAATAATAAAATATCAACATGCATCATAGAAAAGAATAAGCCTCCAGGATCAAAATTGATTTCCACAACATAAATGAAAACCCATCAAGACTTGGCAGTATACGGTGATTAGTAAGATAATAAGATTAGCCATATATATAAACTACCATGGGTGCAATCAGCGAAAATAGTATTTAGGTAAATAAGCATCAATCAATACATATATAAAATTGAATAAAAATGAATCTAGCTTTGGGTATTGACAATAGTCTCAAAATCTCATCCAATATGTCATGTCCCAAAGCTAATCATTAATAATATCATAACATAGACTAGCTAGTAGTATGCAATAAACAATCATGAAGTCAGACCCAAAATGTAGTTGAACTAAATTCATATTTAAACAACCAGATGAAAGAACCATGCGTAAGCATATAAAGAATAGCCATATGCCAATATCCTAGCGGATTTGTATTATGAAATTCAAGGTAGAAAACCCATAATATAAAATTTACGGAATCAAAATCAAGTATGCCTTATCAGAGAATATAAATTTGATAACCACATCGCACATTGATAATTTATGGTTGTAATATACACCATTCAAGTTGTGCTTATCATCGTGGTTTTGAGTAATTGAATTTAAATATTGCAACATGAATTGAACACATGTATAAAATAAACACAACCAAATAGAAAGAACTCTAAGATCAAGAGCATTGGTCAAAACAACAAGGTTGCACCATATGACTCTTAAATCTAGAAGAGTTTATAAGAAAGTAAAACATAAGAGAGATTAGCACGTGTTATAAAATAAAGAGAAATGTAGAGAGAACATAAGAGAGAATTGGGGAGAGATTAGAGTATATTTCTCATTCACATAAGACCTTTATTTATAGGCTATTGGATGACCTGAGATAGACCCTTAAGGTCTCCAATTTTACAATAAATTAGACTCTTCTTAATTATCTATACAATTGCTCTAGATAATACATGAGATAAATATTAAACATGATAATTGGCAGCCACATAATTAATAATATTTACAACAATTTGAATATTGTACCATTAACGGTTTTTTAATATAACATCTAATCATCCAACATAAATTACTCTTTCACGGTCGTTGTGTTTTTAGCTAGTTAGCTTTGGTTTTCTGGACCTTTGGCCCTCCCTCCTACCAAAAAAAAACATAAATTTCTTTACAAGATTCGACCTCAGAGTGTAGGGATAAATGTTATTAACTACAAGTCCTTTAAAACCTCGGAGTGTAAGAGTAAATACTCTAAACTACCAGAGCTACAAGCCCTCACCTTAAAGTTGCTCTTTAGGTTTTTTAACTTGGGTAAATTTCAAACACTAGTCTGGCGTGTACTTTTCTTTTGTCTTTGTGTCAAACTGGCTAGCCTTGCCTCCTCCACTCAAAAGACATATAAATCCAATTAATCAATGGAAGTACCTAAATTCACCATTCCATTCCCATTTGGTTGATAACATGGCAAGATTTTAAATTCCTGTAATGTAGTTGATGAGGACTGGACTGTCAGCTCTTGAAATTGATGGAGTTTCAATTGAACACGCCATGCAATTTATCACAATATATCATGTGTTACCCATTATCATTCTTGTCATTTGCTGATAAAAAGTAGTCCAAACTGACTGCTTTAACTGGTGGACTAACAGTACTATAGTGTGAAAGTGTGAAACAGACCAAAAAAGAAAAAGTAGTGTGAAAGCGTTTCTGTTTTTCTTGTCCCTGGACCCTACTACGTAGACCCTTGTGCTTGAAAATAAATGGCCAAGCACGTGCGTACGGTGCGTGACTTATCTTAAAAATAGTCTCCTCAGTATACAGCCAATTGTGGGGGACCAGCATATATTGCAATCCTTTGCAAGCGGCGATGCATTATTGGCTTAACACAATGGGAAATTTCCCACTACTGTTTATAACTAAAGTTGTTATAACTTATAACAGCAGTGCGAAATTATGGAGGAAATCAAATAAAGATTCATGCTGGAAAAGCAAAAAGATAATGTTGAAAATTTTCATCAAAGTTCAATCTTCAAAGAAAGAGAAAAAGGAACAGATAAAGGCAATAAAAGGTGGGAGACAAATATATACGTTTTTCTCCTTTAGGTGCCCCACACCACAATTATTTCAACCGCGTGTACTTGTCAATTTTCATTATAATTTAATTTAATCAAACCAAAAAATATTAGAAAAATTGGGCCAAGACATTCAACAACTCACTCAGTGACTCTATATGAAGTGGGTAAGAGAAAGACGGTAGCACGCCCGCCATTCTGCATTTGCTACTTCTTGTTATTTCTCTATCTCTCTCTTTTTCATTCTCACTCAGTTTCAAACTTTCTCCTCAACAATATGGCTGAAGCACTCGTTAATGTACTCCTGGAACGTTTGGCTTCGATCACCATTGACAAGATCAACCGAGAGCTGAAACTAGTCACAGGTGTTGGCAAAGAAGTTGCAAATCTCACCCACAATCTCCAACTTATTCAAGATGTGCTCGAGGATGCAGAACAGAGACAAGTGAAGGAGGCCAACGTCAGACGTTGGCTGAGTGAGCTGAAAGAAGTTTCCAACGAGATAGACAACGTGTTGGATGAGTGGAGCACTGAAATTCTAAAACACCAAATTCTGAAACAAGATGAGGAGGAAACTCAAAAAGCTCCTCTTACTAAGAAGAAGGTACGTTTCCACTTTCCCTCCCCTTTTTCTTCTGGCAAAGTCAACAAAGTCCTTCATCGCCGTGACATTGCTTTGAAGATTGAAGGTCTAAATGAAACGTTAAATAAGATTGCTATTGATAGACAAAAGTATAGCTTTCAAAAAACAAAAAGACACGGCGGTGAACATCTTGGACGAGAAAAGACTTCCTCTCTTCAAGATATATCGTTTGGTCGAGAAAATGAAAAGATAGATTTAGTAAGCAAGTTGGTAAATGAGAGTAGTCAAGAAAGGAAAGGCCCCCTTATCATTCCTATCATAGGGCAGGGAGGAACTGGAAAGACAAGTCTCTCCCAACACGCCTATAACCATCAAAGGGTGAAGGCTCATTTTGATTTGAGAATATGGGTTTGTGTCTCAGACCCTTTTGATGAGATCAAAATTGCTAAAGCTATCCTTGAAGGTCTTTCTGAAAAGGATGCGTCAAATTTAAATGAATTGGAAACTTTAGTACAACGTATAAAAGAAAGGATTCAGGGAAGGAAATTCCTTCTTGTCCTAGATGATGTGTGGAATCCAAAGCCTAGACAGTGGGAAGAACTAAGCAAACTTCTGCGCAATGGAGGTATAGGCAGTAGAATGTTGGTGACCACACGAAAAGAGAAGGTTGCTAAGATGATGAGAGCAACCAGTGACATAATCCATTTGGAGGGGTTAAGTGAAAAAGATTGTCGGTCATTGTTCTATTACTTTGCGTTCAGTGATTGGAAAAGAGACAACCTTAAAATGTTTGAAGATGTTGGCAATGATATTGTAAAAAAGTGTCAGGGGTTGCCTCTTGCTGCAAAGACTTTAGGTAGTCTCATGTGCGGTAAGAAAAAATTGAAAGAATGGCAAGATGTTTTGAATAATAAGATATGGGAATTAGAAGAGTTCGAGCAAGAGGTTTTCCAACCGCTATTACTAAGTTATTATGATTTGACCCCAACAATTAGACGTTGTCTTTTATATTGTGTTATTTTTCCAAAAGATTTTGTGATTGATAAAGATAATTTAATTGAGATGTGGATGTCACAAGATTATCTTGATGTTGAGGGAAAAAAAGAGCAAAAGAAAATAGGTCAAGCATATTTTGATGACTTAGTAATGCGGTCTTTCTTCCAAGATTTTGAAAGAGATGATAATGATGAAAATATAATAAGTTGCAAAATGCATGATATTGTACATGATTTTGTGCAGTATCTGACCAAGAAGGAATGCTTTATTATGGAGATTAAGGGTTCTATTGAGAGAATAGAGTTGCCAGATGATAACATTCTTCATTTGACTATGATGTTTGCATCTGAGGGTCCATTTCTTATTTCTTTTTGCAATTTTAAATTTCCACTACTAGGAAGTACCCCATTAGACATCACTAAAAATATATCGGTTTTACACAAATTGATATTGTCAAAGTTTTTTATATCAGTTGGATTTTTAGTTTTTTAAAAATGATGTCTAAATACATTTATATATCGCCAAGTTTTCAGGTTCGATATCTAAATTTTTGGGTAAAAATTAAAATTCTACAATAACCGATATCTAAACTATAAACTGATATTAATTGTTTCAGCTCAAATTCAAATATAAAAATTTTGGTTCCAACTTAAGTGTTTTGACTTAAGTTAGACCCGACACTACTCCCGCCCTCTCAAACACAATAACACAGAAACACTATAGCTCAACACTCCTCTCACACTCCTCTCACCCCGAGCTCTCTCTCTCTCTCTCTCTCTCTCTCTCTCTCTCTCACCCACGCCCTCATCGTGGCGTCGCCGTTCTCACAGTCCGGCCTTGTCATCGTCGCGTAGTTGACCTTAGCCATATCGTCCGCCCTCAAGAGCTTTCTCTGCCACACTCATCGTCCTGGGTTGCAGCCAAAAGGTAAGATTAGTCATCGTCCTAGGTTCTCTCTTTCTCTCTGTCCTCGATCTTCTCTCTATCTCATCCTGGGTTCTCTCTTTCTCTCTGTCCTATTCTCTCTTTACTGAAATTAGGGTTTCAAAATTGGGCTTTTCTATTGTTTAGGTTTTTCTTCAAATTATGGATTTCTTAGCTAGGTTCGTATGCTTCATGAAATTAGGGATCTGGTGCATTTGTTTCTTCAAATTAGCGTTAATTTTTTGTGGGCTTAATGCTTCATTTGCTTCTTTTAATTAGGGGCTTATTCTGTGGTTTTCTTGGCATGATTGATTCTGTGAATTAACTTAGGAAGTTTGGGTTTTTATTTGTGCTAATTCTGGCTTTTGGTTTCAGCACCACAGGAGCTTTGGTAGGTGTACAATTGCTTTCGACTTGGGAGCTTGTGAGCCTGAGCGAGCTGCAGCGAGTGTATTGTGATAACGAGCTATATAAGGTTTGCCTTTTCTCTAGCTATATAGCTGTATTGTGATAACGAGCTTGTGTATTGTGTTTCTCTAGTAGCTCATTTCATTTTCTTTGCAAGTAATTCCACAGATAGAGTACTACAGTATCAGCAAGATCTCTGCTTTCATGGTTATACCCTTGACACATAATAATTAATAAATTATAATTTAATTCATTACCCCTCCCAGGTTCAAAAAAAATTAAAACATGCATATATCAGATTCAAAATAAGGTACAACTTGACATAGCTAGCTGCAATATTATTTCATGCGGTTGAATTATGGAGATGTATTGTGGTTCATGTGGTCCTGACCCTTGGTAGCTAACAGTAGTCAACATATATATATATTCCCTTGCCTTGTGTACAAGCTAGGATAGATTGATTGCATGGTGGTGGTTGTATGAAGTAAATGGGTATTTACACTCTACATTCAAATTTGGGGTCTAAAAAGCACAAGCAGCTAGCATGCACTCAATTAGCTGATCGACCAGCTATATAGCCCAGTTTAATTATATATGTACCTTATTAACAAGTACTGGTCACTGTCCCTCACTTAATGCCTAGCTAGCTTCTATGATCTGATCACATAGTGACTAAAATTAAGTAACTACTCATTCAAATGATCACTTCAATACATCTAGCAATATCATGATCATCTTGTATTCTGTGCACCTGCTAGCTGTTCGAATTTTGTTCAATTTCCAATGGTAATATTCAGCTAGCTTTATGAAACCCATATTTTTGTTTGGGTGCAAATATGCAATTTCCAAGAAAACCCAACAATATATATCTACTAGCTAGATGAAATAAAATGAAAATTTGATTCTTTATTTTGCAAAAGTCACTGCAGTTTCGAAGATGAAAGAAGTATGAAACCAATATATATTGCTTCATTCATAATTCATATATGCATCCAATTAAGTTCCCAAAAATTAATCTAAGATTATGTATAGAGGCCAGTATATGGTACATACTACATATATATAGCATGGTCGATCTAAAACAAGCAAAACATATGGAAATTTAACATATAAATCTCTGTACAATGTGGTATATAGCAGTCATAATAAATTAAATACAAAGCCTGCAGCAAGAAAATATACAACAGTCAATTAAACAAAGATTATCTGGAATCTAAGTGGTCTTACATGGGTTTTCTTCAAACTTCTATATATGAATATTTGGTGATCAGCTAACGATCTATAGCTGATTCCTAGTTTCCAGGTTAAAAAAAATAGGGTTATGGTATGGTCTGTTTGTGTGTTAGGACCTTAAAAATTTGCTAGTTTGCATGTTTTCATGTGAGGAATAGCATGTTTGTGTGTTATGAATGCTTTAAAATTTGTGAATCGTGAATTTTCTTGATTGCATGTTAGGGAAAATACGCTTATAACCTGGTTGTTTCTTAGTGGGTTGTGATTTTGCATCTTGAACCTTTTATATTGAATTAATTTGCTATCTCTTTATGTGAAGTTGATATCAGTTATATCCATGGATAAAACATGGATTCAAGCTGATAGAAGGAGTAAGGAATATGATGTGGGAGTTGCCAATTTTTTGAGTTTTGGATTAGCCAATAATGGCAATCGTAAGTACATTCATTGTCCTTGCGAGAGATGTGTCAACTTGAGTAAGTATACTGTTGCAGTAGTAAGGGAGCATTTGTATTTTCATGGATTTGATCAACGGTATACGACGTGGATATGGCATGGTGAAACTAGAGATGAGGAAAGATACAACGGTTTTCTTGGGTCCGAAACAGTAGATATGTGCGAAGTAGCATTTGATAATTTCGATCATGATCCAGATAAGTTTAGGAGTTTCATTGAGGAAGGAGAGAGACCCTTATATGCTGATTGTGATAAGTACAGCAAGCTATCTGCATTGGTCAGATTGTTCAACTTGAAGGCAAAGCATGGGATTTCTGATAGTTGCTTCTCTGATTTTTTGGTCGCATTTGGAGATATGCTGCCAGATGGTAATGTGCTACCCTTGTCTACGTACGAGGCGAAGAAGACATTGACTGCTTTAGGAATGGAGTATGTGAAGATACATGCTTGCCCGAATGATTGTATCTTATATAGAAAGGAGTACGAAGATGAAACAAGGTGCCCCAAGTGCGACCTCTCTAGGTGGAAGGTAACCAAGGAAGTGGTTGAGAAGAAAGGGGTGCCAGCCAAAGTGTTGTGGTACTTTCCACCTATTATAAGGTTTAAACGAATGTTTAAATCTTGTGAAACTTCAAAGAACCTAACTTGGCATGCCGATCAGAGGGTGACTGACGGCATGATGCGTCATCCAGCTGATTCTCCAGCTTGGAAGTTGGTTGACCATAAGTGGCCAGATTTTGCTTTGGAGCCTAGAAATCTAAGGCTTGCCCTTTCGGCTGATGGGATAAATCCACATAGTAACCGTAGCCGATATAGTTGTTGGCCCGTGATCTTAGTGACTTACAACCTTCCTCCGTGGTTGTGCATGAAGAGGAAGTTTATGATGTTAAGTTTGTTGATTTCTGGTCCTAAGCAGCCAGGAAATGACATAGATGTGTATCTAGAACCATTGGTTGAAGATTTGAGAGCATTGTGGAATGGAATTGATGGAGTGTACGATGGTTTCAGAAAAAACACATTCACTTTGAAGGCCGTACTTCTATGGACGATCAATGATTTTCCAGCGTATGGTAACTTGTCTGGGGCCTCAGTGAAAGGGTATAAGGCATGTCCGATATGTGGAGAAAACACAGATTCTATTAGGCTGAAGCATGGTAAAAAAATCAGTTTTCAGGGCCACAGAAGATTCTTATCACGCGACCACCCATATCGAAAACAAATGAAAGCTTTTAATAACCAGCAGGACGATCGTGAGGCTCCTACACCTCTAAGTGGAGAGGACATCTTAGAAAAAGTATCAGAAATCAATTGTATCTTTGGGAAGAAACAGAAAAAAAGCAGCTTAGGTGGTGAAAGCCATGCTCCATGTTGGAAGAAGAGATCAATCTTCTTTGACTTGGAGTATTGGAAGACTCTTTATATAAGGCATGCCCTCGATGTAATGCACATTGAGAAAAACGTGTGCGACAGTATCATTGGGACTTTACTAAACATTCCAGGGAAGACAAAAGATGGGGTGGCTGCCCGTTTAGATCTTGTGGAAATGGGGGTCAGATTAGACTTGGCACCAGAAGTTGGGAAGAAAAGGACATTTCTGCCTGCAGCTCCATATACGCTGTCTCGGGATGAGAAACGAGCTATGTGCAAGTGTTTTTTGGGTATCAAGGTCCCGGAAGGTTACTCTTCAAATGTACAGAACCTCGTGTCCATGGAAGAGCTTAAACTTTTTGGTCTTAAGTCTCACGATTGCCACACTTTGATGCAACAATTGCTACCAATTGCCATACGTTCGGTTTTGCCCGAGAATGTGAGATATGCTATTACTAGGTTGTGTTTCTTCTTTAATGCCCTCTGCACCAAAGTGGTTGATGTGTCCAAGTTGGATAAAATTCAATCCGATCTTGTTATCACCTTGTGTTTGCTGGAGAAGGTTTTCCCTCCTTCGTTTTTTGATATAATGGTCCATTTAACTGTGCACCTTACTAGAGAGGTTCGATTGTGTGGACCGGTTTGGTATAGATGGATGTATCCATTTGAAAGAGGCATGAAAGTGTTAAAAGGTTATGTCCGAAACCGTCATCGTCCGGAAGGCTGCATTGCTGAATCTTATGTTGGTGAGGAAGCCATGGATTTTTGCTCAGAGTATTTATCCGGGCTAAATGCAATTGGTATTCCCTCTTCGCGCATGGGTGACCCAAACACTAGTAGACCTCTATCAGGTTGTAGGGTAGTTTCAGTACCCCGTGAAGAATGGGAACAAGCTCACCGGTGTGTTTTGGAGAATTCTTCTGAATGTGATCCTTATGCCGAGTAAGATTCGCTGATTCTGTTATTTAAACACTTAGCAGTTTTTTATACCAATTTATTAACATGTTGTAATTATTGTAATCTATTTATAGATTGCACAAGGCCTACTTGAATACTATTTATTCAAGTAAAAAGAAAAGTGAAAAGTGGCTGCTAGAAGAGCACAACCGCAGATTTAGCAATTGGTTGCGTGATAAGGTATCACTTTGTTACCTTTAACAGCACTTTTTGATAGACATATTTGGTCTTGTGTTTCCGTTTTTGAGTAATAATGACCCCTTAAATCTGTTCATATAGGTGGTAGAGTTAATAAATCATGGAGCCAGTCACATAACCACCTCATTGAGGCGGCTAGCTCTTGGTCCACCTATGAGTGTGCTGCAGTATGAGGGCTACCAGATTGGGAGCTGCCATTATCACACAAAGGCACGTGATTCTATACGCGCTGTCCAAAACAGTGGGGTGAGCTTGGTGGCAAAGACAATGCAAGTGGCAAGTGCGAAAGATAAAAATCCGGTCTACACAGATATGACTTTCTATGGTGTAATCCAAGAAATATGGGAGCTGGATTATAACGACTTCAAGGTGCCTTTGTTTAAATGTCAATGGGTAGAGAACAACAAGGGCATTAGAAAAGATGAGCTAGGGTTCCTTTTGGTTGACCTTAATAGGATAGGTCATAAGGGAGATGTGTTTGCTTTGGCTGCCCACGTGAAGCAAGTATTTTATGTAGAAGACCCCATGGACTCTAGATGGTCAGTAGTGCTTGCAGCCCCAAATAGAGACTTTATTGATTGTGCTCAAGAGGATGAGTTGGGGGACACCATTGTTGACCATCAATCTTTTAGCCTTGGATTACCACCCGCTGAGGATTTCGATGATATCATGGGGGAGGATGCTAACACTTACAAGAGGGATAATTGTGAGGGTGTATGGATTGATCACTCAAAAAGCCAGCTGGCAGGATGCAAGGGGGATAGTTAATTAGCTGTGAGGGTTGTAAACTTTATTTGTGATTATGAATTGCAAACTTGAATTTCAGTGTGCTAATTAATTTGAATTTACCTGTATTACTTGCTCTGATCACTTTGTAACACTGTGTAACCCTATTTTGACATGAATTTCAATGGGTAACCCTATTTTTAACTTGTTATTAACTGTGTTAACTTGTTATTAAATTCAGTATTTTAAAATTTGTATTATGAATTGTTTTACTTGTTATGATCATTGTGTAACCCAGCTTAGGTGCTAATGTATTTCTGTGTGCTAATGAATTTGATTGTACCCTTTGTTGTAATTTTCAGGTCTAGGAGTTTGTTATGGCAACACCAAAAGGAAAGAAATCCAAGGCCAAGGCAGCCTCGACACCCAAGGGGAAGACGAAGGTATCCACACCAAAGTCAAAGGTATCCACACCAAAGTCAAAGGCCAAGAAAGCTGCACTATTGAGGGCCAATAAAGCTGCAGTATTGAAGGCCAAGAAAGCTGCAGTATTGAAGGCCAAGAATGCCTCCACCAAGGAGTGTTCGACTTCAAAGGCAACCGTTACGGATGAAGGCACCAGCAGATCCTCTCGCGGTGTTACAAAGATGCATGGAATCATTGTTAGGAAAGCTTTAGGTCGGAAGCTGAAAGTGGAGTACAATCCATATGGAGTGCCAGTAGGAGACGCGCGTCCGAATTTGGCTTCTTACATAGGAGTTGTGGCAAGGCAATCAGTGCCGATTACGTATGATAACTGGCCGGCTGTGACAGAGGACGAAAAAAATAAAATTTGGGATGATGTACAGGTAATTAAGAGCTGTTATATCTGTATTTAATCTTTCTTCACTTGCTAATCACATTTCACTGTATAGGAATTATTGTAAAAATGGCTTATTTTGATAATTTTGATTATGAACACATGTGCACATTCGTTCCACACTTAATTACATATCCATTTTAATATCAAAATTTTATTTCAATTGGACATTTTTTTAAGAAAATCTTACTATATAAACTAATGAAATTGATGGATAGCTAAATGGTTCATTCCAAGTTTTCCGTAGAAGGGGAAGAAATCAGCTCCATGATAGATAAAATATATCTACTCTTCTTGGTTATAAAAGGGAAAAGGTGTTATTTATAACGATAATTACAAGCATGCAGCTGTTATTTATACATATGTGATTAAGCAGAAACCTATAGAGTGCATACTAAGGGTTTTTGTATTTTTTTCATTGTAGGCTGCATTTGATCTACCACCAGAAAGCAAGAAGTGGGTGCTGTCCTCTGCTGGCACCAAATGGAGATCTTTCAAGACTGCATTAACCACCAAGTACATTTTGCCATTCAAAGACGATCCGGAAGCTTTAAAGACCCGACCAAAGGAGTATGACTTCATTGAGCAAGAGCATTGGACTGCTTTTGTTGCTAGCCGATTAACAGACAAGTTTCTGGTAGATATGCTAGTTTTCTTTTGACATTTCTGGTACATATGTGTTTAATAGCTTCCATTTAGGGGATGATCAAAAGGTACGTGTTGACATTGTAGGCACTACACGAAGCTCAAAGTCAGAGAACTGCAAAACGGAAGTATCCTCATAGGTTGTCAAGGAAAGGATACATTGGCTTGCAGGAAGAATTGGTAAAGGCTATTTGAATTGTGTCTAAACAATTGGGAATTCGGTTGGACTAACCATGTGATTTTATGCTGAATAGAGGAAAAAGAATATGGAAGAATCTGAGCTAGACCGATCTGTCCTATGGAAGAAAGCTAGGGAGGACTCTACTGGCCACATGAATGAAGAGGTGGATCAGGTGGCCAAAGTCATAGTAAGCAAGTGAATGAGTGTCGTTTGGATTAATTTGATATATAATAAATTGTTTTTAGATATGCTTAATTGATACTTGATATATCTTGTTGTTTTGGCAGGATGAGTTGTTGGAAAAAAAGAAAGCTGGAGAGTTGACTGTCGAAGGCTCTAATGATGTTCTAAGCATGGCTTTAGAGACTCCGGAGCATGGAGGTAGGGTAAGGGCTGTGGGGGGGAACGTCCCTCTTTCGGTGTACTTCAACATTCCAAGACAGCCAAAGGATGTGATGACAAAGACTGAGATGGTGGCTATGTTGCAAAAGGAATGTAAGGAGCTTTATGAGAGAATTGCGAAATTGGAGGAGGCAAAGAACAAGGCTGCAGAACCATCTACACCAATGCCGGTTCCCGGTACAGGGAATGTTTCCGATAAAGCCAGCTGTTTGTACGAGGCAAAGGTCGAAAAGGAAGATGTCGATGTAGTTGATATTGAAGAGCTGAATTTGGCAACAATGAAGGTAACTTATGAATCTTTGGTGCCCTTTTTCATATTATTAGATCTAAGACAAATAAATCAACATGTCCATACTAGTGGAGGTTTAATCCCCATGATTTTTTATATTTATGTAGGGGAAATCGTGCAAATTGGCTGTGGGAGATGTCAGCAACATTGTTGCATACGGTACAGTAATTGATATGGAATCGGACACAGTTCATGGTGTTCCTTTGGGTGAGGGAAACATGCGGGTTGGCATTGACATTGCTGACAAGGAAGATGCTTTGCTGCCAATTCCTGTGCGAGACGAATTAATCACAGTTGGGCAGGCTGTTGGCAGTCACGTGGCGTGGCCCCAAGAACTTGTTATTTGCATGAAGGAAAAGGTAAATGTTGCCTCACCTATGGTATTGCTTCAGGCTACATGCTTGAAACTAACCTGGTTGTTTGTATTTGATACCCTAGAAACAGATGAAGCATGTTCCTAACATGGCGAAGGAGCTATTCAAGAAGGATTCACTTGAAAAGAATGTCCCGAACAAATGCAAGTTGCTGTATCGCTTAGCATTACAAAAGATGGTCTCTAGTGGAAAGGCCATCACAGTTGACATAGAGGAACAAGTCTTTGGAGCTGTCCGAAAACTTTATATCTTGTACGAGGATATAGCTGCAGTATTGAGGATGGAGGAACTTTCAGCAACCTGCATAGTTGTGTACATGAGGTCAGTGTACTCTTTGATTCATCTACATTGTTTTTTTTCCTCATAAACTGTTGTGATACAAATGGATGCTTGAAAATTGTTAGGTACCTGTACGATAGGCTTATCGAATCCAACATGGCTGAAATGGTTGGTTTTGTGGACCCAGCACGTGTCTCTGTGGGAATTGGAAATTCAGAGAATAGATCAAAGTACCTAGCAGACAGGTTCCAGCAAGGAAAATGTGACCGTGTCTTTTTAGTGCCGTTCAATTCTAGGTAAGGGTATTTATTTGGTGAACCTGAATGTCAGTCATTTGTAATGCTATTTGTATATATGCTTCCCATACATGCCATGGTAATAATCGTTCTATTTGGTAGCAACCATTGGATTTTGACTATCATTAGCGAGGAAAAAGACGTGGTTCACATCATGGATCCTCTTCCAAAACTGACTCGTAACCAAGAATGGGTGGAAGTGGTGAATACGTAAGTTTCTGTTCCCTCATAAATTTACCAATATGCATAGTTCTTTGATAATGGAGCATAACTTGAATTTAAATTGTGGTGATCAAGTGCCATTAAAATATTCAATGGCGTTACGGGAAGGCAAGGCAGAAAAACACCACAATGGAAGAATCTCGCTGTAAGCATCGATCTATGTACTATACTTGAGTTTTTTAAGCGACTTATGTCATTCTGATTTGGACTAAGGATGCCATTGTTATATATAACTCTATGTGTGCTGTCTTTTGCTTGTATGTAGTGTCCTAAACAACCAGGTGGTGTTGAATGTGCATATTATGTGATGAGGTACATGAAAGAGATCATTGAGGACACAAACCTTGCCTTTGAGACCATGGTTAGAATTCTTTTGACTATTTCAGTATATATAAATTATTATCCGATGTAATTTTGATTGCATTTTTGTTTTGGTTATGTCATCAATCTGTTATTTTGGAGATTTTGAAGTTATATATATAGGCATGTACTGCCTTTGGATATGCTGTATGATTGGCTTGAACTGCCCTGCATATATTTGTCCTTTGCATGAATGTTTGCAACTTTGCATGTTGAACTTGGAACTGCCCCTTGTCTTTAGAATTTCCAACTGCATGCAATTGACTTTTTTAATTTCATGGATATGCAGCTTAATTTATAGGAAACTTGGATATGGCTTTCTCAATCTTTAAAGTTGAAACTGGTTTTGGATTGATAGGAAACTAGGATATGGTTTTGGTTGTTGTAAATCTGGTAAATTGAACTTTAAAGCTTGCTGGACCATCACATGTACTTAAGCTTGTTGCTGGGGGCTATCACATGCAACTCTTCCTTTTGGATTTTGGGATTGCTATCAGCTGCCTAGCTTCTTTATTTGAACAATTGCATGTCTAGGTGGCTCTGATAGCATGCAGCTAGCCTTATATATATTATTTGCACTCTGCCATGTATAGGTTTTGGGATTGCAGCAAGACCATAACTTTTATCATTTGAATATATAATTGCATATCTTTTGGTGGCTGATCATGCACTTGTCTTTAATGTTTTCAGTGGTCTAAGGCGAAGAACAAGCGGTCTGGTTACACCCAAGCCCAAATTGATGAAGTCCGAGTTGAGTGGGGAGACTATGTCACCGAGCATTATTTTTAGACATGCATGTTGGTATACTGTTTTGACGTACATTTTGTGGATATGGTATTAGTACTGCTGCCATTCCAATCTTTTGTAGAGGAAAAGGCAGAATTTAGAACTAGCTAGCTAGCTAACTAGTGTGCATAATTTAGAACTAGCCATGCCTTATATTTTGTGCAGATTTTTGAAGTTTCTTAGGGGGTTAAAAATGGATTAGCTAGCTAGGGTTATCCCTACTTGTTGAGGGATTTGTAATTTATTTTTGTTAACTTGAATATGGTTGAAATTGGATGTTGGAAATATTGTATGAGAATGTTGGATGAAATTGATGGAAGCATTTAAATTGCACAAATTGGATGCTGCATGTTCGAATTTTGATATCAAATATTTGACAGGAAAAACTGATATCTAACAATCCATTTTAATTTTGTTTTTTTTAATTAAAAAACATTTACAATATCCGTTCAACACTGATATCTAATATCTTAAAGCTGATATTTATACAACCATATACATCGAAAAACAAAAAAATAGCGATATCAAATATAATTTTTATATCACATGGTAGCTCAAACATGATATTTATACAGGCATATACATCGAAAAACAAAATAATAGCGATATCTAATATAATTTTTATATCACATGGTAGCTCAAACATGATATTTAAAAGACTTATAATATCTGAAACAACGGACAAACAGATATCTAATCTATATAGATATATCGGTTTTATTTAAAACTCTGATGTGTTAACAATATTAAATATCGCTTTAATAAAAAAAGTGATGTAACAACTTACCAAACATAGCTTTTGCTGAGTTTACAATGTCGAAAAATATAACTAAACCGATATATAATACACACTTTAATGTCAGTTTTTAAAAAACTAATGATATTGAAAGTACATTAGATATCGGAATCCATGCATATAGATAGCGGAAACTTGGAAATTCGATATATATTATGTATTAACAATATCGGAAATTAAACAAATAGGATGTCTAAGTTTTTATAAACATCGGGTAAAAACCGATATTGAAAATAGGGTACATTAGATATCACGTCTGCCCTTATCGGTCGCAAACCTAATAGACATCAGTTTTCCACTGATGTCTAATGGGGTACTTCCTAGTAGTGTTCTGCGAACATTCACAATTTTTGATTCGAACATTACTACTATTGGGCCAGATTTAATTTTGCAATTGAAATTTGTGAGGACCTTAAATTTAAGGAAGAACTGTATCAAAGAAATTTCAAAAGAAATCGGTGAATTGATACATTTGAGGTATCTTGATTTATCTGAGAATGATGAGTTGGAGGAATTACCCGATGCTATAGGTGAATTATACAACTTGCAAACCTTGCGAATTGATTGGTGCAGGGGTCTCAAAAAAGTACCTGATATGGGAAGGCTAATTAACTTAAAGCATCTTTATGTTAGGGGCATTTGGGGTGCAAACATAAAAGGCATTGGGAGATTAAGAAATTTGCAAACGGTAGATGTGTTTCATGTGGGTGCGGATAATGAAGGAGGATTGAAGTTAGAAGATTTGAAAAACTTGGACCACCTTCAAGGGAGTCTTGAAACACACATAGGGCGTACGGAAGATGCGAGTCAGGCTGAGAAAGCACAATTGGTGAATAAGAAAGACCTCCTTCATTTGGAACTGGATTTCGGATGTTACTGTGAACTTAGAGAAGAAGAAGAAGAAGAAGAAGAAGAAAAGCATAAAAACGATGGAGAAATACTGAATGCCTTACAACCACATCCAGGTTTGGAATCTTTAGACATCTCGAGATGTTATAACACCCCCTCGTCTCCCAATTGGCTGATGTCTTTACAAAACTTGCGAGAGCTTGATATTCGAGATTGCACGTTTTTGCCTCCTTTGGGGAAGTTGTCATCCCTGGAATCTCTGCATATTTGGGAGTGTAGAAAGATTGGAAAGATAGGAGTTGAGTTTTTGGGATTAATAGACGACAAGCAAACATCATCATCATCATCGTCACAGTCACAGACTTTGTTCCCCAAATTGAAACGCCTCAAATTCTACCACATGGATGATTGGGAAGAGTGGGAAGGAGTGGAAGGGTGGAGGGAAGAGGAGGATTCTGATGATCAGATTACAATAATGCCCTCCCTCTCTACCCTAACATTTGAAAGCTGTTACACGCTAAAAACACTGCCCAACTTCCTGCGGAAGACACCACTACAGAATTTGGAGATCTGGTGGTCTCCTTCTCTTGCCAATGCTTGCAAAGAAGGAAGTGGTAAGGAGTGGGACAAGATTTCTCACACCACAAACATTGAAGTGAATTATAAGGCTGTACAGAAAGACGGAGTTTGGATCGAGCAAGACAGGTGAATCCTCATTCATCTGAGCTTTGCATCTTCAGTGAGTGAGGAGCTCTGCCAATCTCCATCATCCAGCTCTGCTACATCTTCTTGTAAGTAAACTCTTCTTTATTTATCTAATTCTATGCCAAATATTCAGATATTAATTAATACAATCCCTACTGTATAATTGAAATGATTTGATTTTACCAAAAACGAATGTCAAATGTATAATTGAAATGGTATATCAAACTGATTCACCTTGGATAGCTTTCTAACATGATTTCTGAACCGTTAGTTTAATTGAATGGCAGCTATCCTGTTTTGCTATATATTACAAAAACTGACATTCCTTTTGGAAATTGATTCCCTGGTGAAGGTGTTGGAAAGCCTCCGCTTCTAGATACGAAATTTTAAATAAATCGTTAGATAATTTGGAATTGATTATTTTCTTTTTATTCAGGTTATAGACAAGTCCTCTAATTATTTTCTTTTTATCCAGCTTAATGGCATTGGAGTTGTCAAGTTCATCTGGTGCTACTTTGGTAAGCTAAATATCATATCTTGAAGTTCTTGGTTTATCAATGTTTGTGGCATGGACAGCTGTATTCATATTGTTCACTTTCAAATACTCTGCATTTTACTTTTTTTACTTCCTATATTATAAAATTGTATGTTTCCTGTATTAAAAAAAAAAATAAAATTAAAATTACTCTGCAATGTGCATTGTCGGTCACTGAAAAAATTTAATTTTGCCTTCCATATTTTATAATGTTAAATATTTGAATTTTAAACTGGTTTCTACCGGCCCAACTCCCACAATCCAATCATCAAACTTGATTGATGATAATCATCCATGCAGTAATATTACCATTGTTTTAGACTTTTAGTCATTGCATCTTCCTTCCTCAATCCAATTGACTATAGATGATATATAACTTTGCATCATAGTAATGGTCTCATTCCTATTGGTCTCTTTTAATTCAGACTTCAACTTCTCTTGAAACAAGAAAATCTTTTGTTAGAGGAAAGGCCTTGCGGACAGCTCATTTTGAAATATCAGTTTGTAACATGGTGAGCTTAATGCCTCAGATGGTTTTCTCAAGAGATTAATGTCACATAAGAACTCATTAACTGAATTGGGCAATTCCCATGTGTCTTATGTATTTTTTGAATTTATAAAATTATTTAGAATTACCTTATTTGTCTGATTGGTTATTCTTAGGTTATACATTGAAGGTAGTGATGCATATATATATCTGATATCATAAGCATGCGAGTTTCTTTCTCAATGTTTTCTTAAGGATATATTACATGCAGTTCATTCTTGATATATATATCATGAGGTGAGGACCTGAACGATTTCTTATAGTTATCATTTACTTTGATGTAAAACGGTGCAGTTTCCAGTGTGTCAAGGGAATGCAAGGTTTTGCTAGCTTTGCAAAGCACTGAAATTACTTTTCTGGAAATTTATTCCGTGGTGAAGGTGGCTATCTATCTGCAGTAACCATTGGACAAGAGAGAAGAGCGCATGAAGAAAAAGAGAAGGCCAAGCCAGCAATCAATATTCTTAGTCGGTTTTCAACATTTATCTTCTCTCTTGCTAGTATGTGTTTGGAAATGCTTCAGATAAGGTGGTCAAGCTTAGTTGGGTGGCTATCTATCGATCTGTGTGGCTGAGGATTTTGATCGACGAGGTTTTCTTCCCTTTATTTTGCTATGTTTATTTCTTTCCTGCTGTTTGTTTTTTTAGTCTTTTGTTTTGGCAATGGGCCGGGTGCCATCCCCCCATAGCCTCCTTTCCCTGTATTTCTATTGTGACTAATAAATGTATTAGTTATCAAATTTTAATTCTTTATTTGATTTTATCTATTTCAACCCGTGAACATCTTCAATGTATGTATTTTGAGAAATTTAAACATTAACCCCTGGTATTGGGTCTGGTCTCTTTTTCATTTGTTTCTCTTGCAGCTACAATATTTTCTACAACATTGCTAGCAGAGTACGTTACAACGAATGTGAAATTATTTGGCAATGGCCTGATGGCCAGCATCAAAGAATTCTTGTCAAATTAATGTTTGTTCTGCTTCCTTTCGTAGCAAGTTTGCAAACAAACAAAGAATCGAATTTCTTGTTGCCAGAACAAAATGGTGTCACCAGAGATTCTTTCATGTTGTTTGAATATCGGTACCTTAAATCTTTTTGCACATGAAACTTTGTTATATTTGTGTGGGCATGGTTAAAACCGAGTGCCTAAATCTTTTTGTCATGCCTAAATCTTACTAATTCTATGGGTTTGATGATCCAGTACAAAACAACTTAGTTGAGTGAATGAATGATACACATGTTGTACTAGATTCAGCCTTCAATGAGTGTGACAGTAAAACTTGACGTTAACAATATCGTTGATTGTAATTAGTTAGATACTATTGGTGTAACAACATCAATTCCAATTCCATTTCTTAGAAATTTGTTGGATAGAATCGATCATCTGGATGCTAAAGGATCGAGAAGTCTATATATTCATGTAGTTAAATACATGGATCCTCAGACAATTCTCTCATCCAAACTTTCTCTTAAAATTTATCCTCAGTTTCTACCAATTTCTGTAATAATAAACAAAGTTATACATATCAATCCATCTGGGTATGAAATTTTTAGTTTGTCAAAAGTTGGGTATGCATGTTGAAAGGCAATTTGGCTCACACAAGAGTAGAAGTGTTATATTAAACATAGACTTACTTTTATTAAACAAATAAAGTCGACCGTTGAAGTTATATATGGATCAAGGTAGGAGGTGAATCTTCAAGGCAATGACTGGCTCACAAAGACAAGACAAGATGGCGTGAAAATTTTTGGTTTAATCACCAAATTGTCTTTTTGGTTTAACTTTTATTAAACAATTTGATATTTGTGCAATTAAAACAATTTAGCTCATATAAGACAATTAAAAGGTCATGAAAAATTTATTAAACCAAAAAGAAACACGAGGCAAGCACCCCCACAGGGAACAAGCCCAGAAAAATGCGCGTGCCAGCACTTGGCCACTTGCATTCTGCATTGGCCTAACACAAACAAGTCAATATATAAAGTGGGTGGAACAAAGAGCATAGCACGCGCATTCTGCATTTCTTACTTCATATTTCTCATATTTCTCTTTTTCACTTGCAATCTGCTTCAAACGTACGTCAAGAATATGGCTGAAGCACTCAAAAAAGTTTAATGAGTATTTAAAAGGGTTATTGAATAAAATTTCTCTTTTATTTATGTACCCTATAACACAATTATTTCTATTTTCTCAGCATTACCAAACACAGAAAGAAAATCTTACATTCTCTTTTCTATAGAAAATGTATTAGAATTGAGTTCACAATAATTCAATTATGTGAACCAAATAGGCCCTTAGTGTTTAAGTCTTGAGTTTTAGGCGGAGACCAAAACTTGGGAACTAAATCTTAAGACGCTTTGTAGTGTAGCAGTAGATACAACCCTCATATATTTGTAAAATAATTACACATAACAGATGCCAAATAAAGTTAGGTGGTGATGCATCACCCATTTAAATCGGTAAGCAAATTTACTCTGGTGACAGTACTATAGTGTGAAACAGACCAAACACTAGTCTGGCGTGTACTTTTCTTTTGTCTTTGTGTCAAACTGGCTAGCCTTGCCTCCTCCACTCAAAAGACATATAAATCCAATTAATCAATGGAAGTACCTAAATTCACCATTCCATTCCCATTTGGTTGATAACATGACAAGATTTTAAATTCCTGTAATGTAGTTGATGAGGACTGGACTGTCAGCTCTTGAAATTGATGGAGTTTCAATTGAACACGCCATGCAATTTATCACAATATATCATGTGTTACCCATTATCATTCTTGTCATTTGCTGATAAAAAGTAGTCCAAACTGACTGCTTTAACTGGTGGACTAACAGTACTATAGTGTGAAAGTGTGAAACAGAGCAAAAAAGAAAAATAGTGTGAAAGCGTTTCTGTTTTTCTTGTCCCTGGACCCTACTACGTAGACCCTTGTGCTTGGAAATAAATGGCCAAGCACGTGCGTACGGTGCGTGACTTATCTTAAAAATAGTCTCCTCAGTATACAGCCAATTGTGGGGGACCAGCATATATTGCAATCCTTTGCAAGCGGCGATGCATTATTGGCTTAACACAAATGGGAAATTTCCCACTACTGTTTTTAAGTACAGTTGTTATAACTTATAACAGCAGTGCGAAATTATGGAGGAAATCAAATAAAGATTCATGCTGGAAAAGCAAAAAGATAATGTTGAAAATTTTCATCAAAGTTCAATCTTCAAAGAAAGAGAAAAAGGAACAGATAAAGGCAATAAAAGGTGGGAGACAAATATATACGTTTTTCTCCTTTAGGTGCCCCACACCACAATTATTTCAACCGCGTGTACTTGTCAATTTTCATTATAATTTAATTTAATCAAACCAAAAAATATTAAAAAAATTGGGCCAAGACATTCAACAACTCACTCAGTCACTCTATATGAAGTGGGTAAGAGAAAGACGGTAGCACGCCCGCCATTCTGCATTTGCTACTTGTTATTTCTCTATCTCTCTCTTTTTCATTCTCACTCAGTTTCAAACTTTCTCCTCAACAATATGGCTGAAGCACTCGTTAATGTACTCCTGGAACGTTTGGCTTCGATCACCATTGACAAGATCAACCGAGAGCTGAAACTAGTCACAGGTGTTGGCAAAGAAGTTGCAAATCTCACCCACAATCTCCAACTTATTCAAGATGTGCTCGAGGATGCAGAACAGAGACAAGTGAAGGAGGCCAACGTCAGACGTTGGCTGAGTGAGCTGAAAGAAGTTTCCAACGAGATAGACAACGTGTTGGATGAGTGGAGCACTGAAATTCTAAAACACCAAATTCTGAAACAAGATGAGGAGGAAACTCAAAAAGCTCCTCTTACTAAGAAGAAGGTACGTTTCCACTTTCCCTCCCCTTTTTCTTCTGGCAAAGTCAACAAAGTCCTTCATCGCCGTGACATTGCTTTGAAGATTGAAGGTCTAAATGAAACGTTAAATAAGATTGCTATTGATAGACAAAAGTATAGCTTTCAAAAAACAAAAAGACACGGCGGTGAACATCTTGGACGAGAAAAGACTTCCTCTCTTCAAGATATATCGTTTGGTCGAGAAAATGAAAAGATAGATTTAGTAAGCAAGTTGGTAAATGAGAGTAGTCAAGAAAGGAAAGGCCCCCTTATCATTCCTATCATAGGGCAGGGAGGAACTGGAAAGACAAGTCTCTCCCAACACGCCTATAACCATCAAAGGGTGAAGGCTCATTTTGATTTGAGAATATGGGTTTGTGTCTCAGACCCTTTTGATGAGATCAAAATTGCTAAAGCTATCCTTGAAGGTCTTTCTGAAAAGGATGCGTCAAATTTAAATGAATTGGAAACTTTAGTACAACGTATAAAAGAAAGGATTCAGGGAAGGAAATTCCTTCTTGTCCTAGATGATGTGTGGAATCCAAAGCCTAGACAGTGGGAAGAACTAAGCAAACTTCTGCGCAATGGAGGTATAGGCAGTAGAATGTTGGTGACCACACGAAAAGAGAAGGTTGCTAAGATGATGAGAGCAACCAGTGACATAATCCATTTGGAGGGGTTAAGTGAAAAAGATTGTCGGTCATTGTTCTATTACTTTGCGTTCAGTGATTGGAAAAGAGACAACCTTAAAATGTTTGAAGATGTTGGCAATGATATTGTAAAAAAGTGTCAGGGGTTGCCTCTTGCTGCAAAGACTTTAGGTAGTCTCATGTGCGGTAAGAAAAAATTGAAAGAATGGCAAGATGTTTTGAATAATAAGATATGGGAATTAGAAGAGTTCGAGCAAGAGGTTTTCCAACCGCTATTACTAAGTTATTATGATTTGACCCCAACAATTAGACGTTGTCTTTTATATTGTGTTATTTTTCCAAAAGATTTTGTGATTGATAAAGATAATTTAATTGAGATGTGGATGTCACAAGATTATCTTGATGTTGAGGGAAAAAAAGAGCAAAAGAAAATAGGTCAAGCATATTTTGATGACTTAGTAATGCGGTCTTTCTTCCAAGATTTTGAAAGAGATGATAATGATGAAAATATAATAAGTTGCAAAATGCATGATATTGTACATGATTTTGTGCAGTATCTGACCAAGAAGGAATGCTTTATTATGGAGATTAAGGGTTCTATTGAGAGAATAGAGTTGCCAGATGATAACATTCTTCATTTGACTATGATGTTTGCATCTGAGGGTCCATTTCTTATTTCTTTTTGCAATTTTAAATTTCTGCGAACATTCACAATTTTTGATTCGAACATTACTACTATTGGGCCAGATTTAATTTTGCAATTGAAATTTGTGAGGACCTTAAATTTAAGGAAGAACTGTATCAAAGAAATTTCAAAAGAAATCGGTGAATTGATACATTTGAGGTATCTTGATTTATCTGAGAATGATGAGTTGGAGGAATTACCCGATGCTATAGGTGAATTATACAACTTGCAAACCTTGCGAATTGATTGGTGCAGGGGTCTCAAAAAAGTACCTGATATGGGAAGGCTAATTAACTTAAAGCATCTTTATGTTAGGGGCATTTGGGGTGCAAACATAAAAGGCATTGGGAGATTAAGAAATTTGCAAACGGTAGATGTGTTTCATGTGGGTGCGGATAATGAAGGAGGATTGAAGTTAGAAGATTTGAAAAACTTGGACCACCTTCAAGGGAGTCTTGAAACACACATAGGGCGTACGGAAGATGCGAGTCAGGCTGAGAAAGCACAATTGGTGAATAAGAAAGACCTCCTTCATTTGGAACTGGATTTCGGATGTTACTGTGAACTTAGAGAAGAAGAAGAAGAAGAAGAAGAAGAAAAGCATAAAAACGATGGAGAAATACTGAATGCCTTACAACCACATCCAGGTTTGGAATCTTTAGACATCTCGAGATGTTATAACACCCCCTCGTCTCCCAATTGGCTGATGTCTTTACAAAACTTGCGAGAGCTTGATATTCGAGATTGCACGTTTTTGCCTCCTTTGGGGAAGTTGTCATCCCTGGAATCTCTGCATATTTGGGAGTGTAGAAAGATTGGAAAGATAGGAGTTGAGTTTTTGGGATTAATAGACGACAAGCAAACATCATCATCATCATCGTCACAGTCACAGACTTTGTTCCCCAAATTGAAACGCCTCAAATTCTACCACATGGATGATTGGGAAGAGTGGGAAGGAGTGGAAGGGTGGAGGGAAGAGGAGGATTCTGATGATCAGATTACAATAATGCCCTCCCTCTCTACCCTAACATTTGAAAGCTGTTACACGCTAAAAACACTGCCCAACTTCCTGCGGAAGACACCACTACAGAATTTGGAGATCTGGTGGTCTCCTTCTCTTGCCAATGCTTGCAAAGAAGGAAGTGGTAAGGAGTGGGACAAGATTTCTCACACCACAAACATTGAAGTGAATTATAAGGCTGTACAGAAAGACGGAGTTTGGATCGAGCAAGACAGGTGAATCCTCATTCATCTGAGCTTTGCATCTTCAGTGAGTGAGGAGCTCTGCCAATCTCCATCATCCAGCTCTGCTACATCTTCTTGTAAGTAAACTCTTCTTTATTTATCTAATTCTATGCCAAATATTCAGATATTAATTAATACAATCCCTACTGTATAATTGAAATGATTTGATTTTACCAAAAACGAATGTCAAATGTATAATTGAAATGGTATATCAAACTGATTCACCTTGGATAGCTTTCTAACATGATTTCTGAACCGTTAGTTTAATTGAATGGCAGCTATCCTGTTTTGCTATATATTACAAAAACTGACATTCCTTTTGGAAATTGATTCCCTGGTGAAGGTGTTGGAAAGCCTCCGCTTCTAGATACGAAATTTTAAATAAATCGTTAGATAATTTGGAATTGATTATTTTCTTTTTATTCAGGTTATAGACAAGTCCTCTAATTATTTTCTTTTTATCCAGCTTAATGGCATTGGAGTTGTCAAGTTCATCTGGTGCTACTTTGGTAAGCTAAATATCATATCTTGAAGTTCTTGGTTTATGAATGTTTGTGGCATGGACAGCTGTATTCATATTGTTCACTTTCAAATACTCTGCATTTTACATTTTTTACTTCCTATATTATAAAATTGTATGTTTCCTGTATTAAAAAAAAAAAAAAAAAAAATTACTCTGCAATGTGCATTGTCGGTCACTGAAAAAATTTAATTTTGCCTTCCATATTTTATAATGTTAAATATTTGAATTTTAAACTGGTTTCTACCGGCCCAACTCCCACAATCCAATCATCAAACTTGATTGATGATAATCATCCATGCAGTAATATTACCATTGTTTTAGACTTTTAGTCATTGCATCTTCCTTCCTCAATCCAATTGACTATAGATGATATATAACTTTGCATCATAGTAATGGTCTCATTCCTATTGGTCTCTTTTAATTCAGACTTCAACTTCTCTTGAAACAAGAAAATCTTTTGTTAGAGGAAAGGCCTTGCGGACAGCTCATTTTGAAATATCAGTTTGTAACATGGTGAGCTTAATGCCTCAGATGGTTTTCTCAAGAGATTAATGTCACATAAGAACTCATTAACTGAATTGGGCAATTCCCATGTGTCTTATGTATTTTTTGAATTTATAAAATTATTTAGAATTACCTTATTTGTCTGATTGGTTATTCTTAGGTTATACATTGAAGGTAGTGATGCATATATATATATATATATATCTGATATCATAAGCATGCGAGTTTCTTTCTCAATGTTTTCTTAAGGATATATTACATGCAGTTCATTCTTGATATATATATCATGAGGTGAGGACCTGAACGATTTCTTATAGTTATCATTTACTTTGATGTAAAACGGTGCAGTTTCCAGTGTGTCAAGGGAATGCAAGGTTTTGCTAGCTTTGCAAAGCACTGAAATTACTTTTCTGGAAATTTATTCCCTGGTGAAGGTGGCTATCTATCTGCAGTAACCATTGGACAAGAGAGAAGAGCGCATGAAGAAAAAGAGAAGGCCAAGCCAGCAATCAATATTCTTAGTCGGTTTTCAACATTTATCTTCTCTCTTGCTAGTATGTGTTTGGAAATGCTTCAGATAAGGTGGTCAAGCTTAGTTGGGTGGCTATCTATCGATCTGTGTGGCTGAGGATTTTGATCGACGAGGTTTTCTTCCCTTTATTTTGCTATGTTTATTTCTTTCCTGCTGTTTGTTTTTTTAGTCTTTTGTTTTGGCAATGGGCCGGGTGCCATCCCCCCATAGCCTCCTTTCCCTGTATTTCTATTGTGACTAATAAATGTATTAGTCATCAAATTTTAATTCTTTATTTGATTTTATCTATTTCAACCCGTGAACATCTTCAATGTATGTATTTTGAGAAATTTAAACATTAACCCCTGGTATTGGGTCTGGTCTCTTTTTCATTTGTTTCTCTTGCAGCTACAATATTTTCTACAACATTGCTAGCAGAGTTACAACGAATGTGAAATTATTTGGCAATGGCCTGATGGCCAGCATCAAAGAATTCTTGTCAAATTAATGTTTGTTCTGCTTCCTTTTGTAGCAGGTTTGCAAACAAACAAAGAATCGAATTTCTTGTTGCCAGAACAAAATGGTGTCACCAGAGATTCTTTCATGTTGTTTGAATATCGGTACCTTAAATCTTTTTGCACATGAAACTTTGTTATATTTGTGTGGGCATGGTTAAAACCGAGTGCCTAAATCTTTTTGTCATGCCTAAATCTTACTAATTCTATGGGTTTGATGATCCAGTACAAAACAACTTAGTTGAGTGAATGAATGATACACATGTTGTACTAGATTCAGCCTCCAATGAGTGTGACAGTAAAATTTGACGTTAACAATATCGTTGATTGTAATTAGTTAGATACTATTGGTGTAACAACATCAATTCCATTTCCATTTCTTAGAAATTTGTTAGATAGAATCGATCATCTGGATGCTAAAGGATCGAGAAGTCTATATATTCATGTAGTTAAATACATGGATCCTCAGACAATTCTCTCATCCAAACTTTCTCTTAAAATTTATCCTCAGTTTCTACCAATTTCTTTTCCATATGTCACATAATTTTCTTTGGTTACATTAGGAATCCAACCTTAAAATATCCGAATTCTAACCAATCAATTTCTCAGCCGACAGATTAATGTCATATGAGCAGTCATGCATTAACACTGAATTGGGCAATGCCCATGTATATGTGTACGTCTTTTGTATTTTTTTGAATTTATAAAATTAATTAGTTAGAACTACCTTATTTGTGTAATTGGTTATTATCAGGTTATACACTGAATCACTTAATTTGATGTAATACAGGGTAAGTGTTTGGCAGCATCAATTATATCTCTGTATGCAGTTTATTCAAGATATGAGGACTTGAACGATTTCTTAGTTGTGAATCACTTTGATGTAATACAGGTAAGTGGCAACATTTTGGTAGCAGTCAGTTTTATCTATGTACTGCACATACCTATGCTACAATGCAGTACTTTCCAGTGAACCAAAGGTAATAAGGTGCATATTTGTATTCATTTCTCCAATACCGTTATCTTCTTATCTGATTCCGTTGGACAGGACAGAAGAGCTCGAAGAAAAAGTGAAGGCCAAGGCAGTATCATATTCATATTTGTGTTCGTTTCTCCACTTCAGCTTCTGACCTCTTGCTTGTGTGTATTTGGAGATGCTTCTGAGGATTGTGACTAGTTGTGATGTTGTCACTTGATGCTCCTATATATATTCTGATCCCTAAGAGGAAATTCTGAACTCTGCCACCACCAAACTAAGAGTTAAGGGTTCAAACATCAATGTGTCTAAGGAGAAGGGCTTACCTGAAACGGGGATACCACAGCTGGTATCCCCCCTCTCTCTATCTCTCTCCTCTCTCCCTTTTTTTCTCTCTCTCTCTCTCTCTCCTCTCCTTCTACTCTCTTTCTCTCACTTCCGTTACACAAGCCTGCCCCTATCACAGGGGCAGGCAAGTTATACTAATTGTGTCTATGTTTCTTCTATTGTACATAAAAAATCTCTTTGTGCTTTGTACATAGATTGGCTTGTGCTGGAAAACCTACATGCTAATGAGCTACAATACTTTTAATTGGTGATAGTCCAAAAAGTTTCTTTGATTGAATTTATCTATTTCCAAAAGTACATGGCTTTACACTTTAAGTTCTCTAGTGTACCAATAACTTCATTTACTGACTTAATTAAACACCCTATGTGATCCTTTTTCTCCTTACACCTCCTTCCACCTTTAACTTCCATCATCAAATCACATTTTAAGGTATTAGTTGATGAGTATTCATTTCTGCCCACCTGGAAGATTTATGACAAACAGTTATATATACACACACACTCTTTCTTTCAGCATATATGGTCTGCAAAACTTGGGGTACTTAATTGTTGCAAAACCAATAAGTAGCAAATTTGTGCTGGTTTAATCAAAACCAGAAAATTAAATGAAGGGGAGGGTATAACACCCATCAGGCAGAGGAAGGCTGCAGCAAAATAATACACCAAACTGCATTTATAAGCCAAGAAACGCACTATAAGAAAAATATACTTGGGCTACTAAACTTTGGCAGACGAACCAAAATTCGTCGCCCAATGAACCACAAACGTTGTCGCCTAATCCCATCTAGGTTTGGGCTGCGAACAAATTCGTCGCCCAAGATAACTTTGGGCGACGAATTTAATTTTCCTCGCTTAAAGATACTTTGGGCGACGAAAATATGTCGTCGCCTAAAACATGAACAAAAACGATACTTGATCCATAGATTGGGCGACGAATACGTAAGTTCCTCGCCCAAAGTCAATTTGGGCGACGAACTGAAACCTTCCTCGCCTAAAATCATCTTGGGTGACGAAACAGTTCGTCGCTCAAAGTCGTTTTAGGCGAGGAAGGTTTTGATTCGTCGCCCAAAGTCACTTTGGGCGAGGAACTTACGTATTCGTCGCCCAATCTATAAGCGAGGAACATACATATTCCTCGCCCAAAGTCTCATTGCCTTTTTTTTTTTTGTACAATTTTATGTAGGTTATATTCATATAATGTGATCGTGTTTCCATTAATCCAAACTGTTCAATTTTTAATTCCTCACTCAATGATCATCATTGCAAAAAATTAACTCAATCGGAGATGTAAAAGTTACGTAACGGTGCTCGAATTTATGAACGATTGTGAATTTTCTAATACTAATCGATCGAGTAAATCAATTCCGATTTGGTCGATTTTTTGCAGAGATGATCTTTTAGTATAAAAGAATAAAATGAACGGATCCGATTGTTGAAATCACATTGTAGTCTTCACAATTGTTGAATCGACAAAGTTGGGGTGAATCACATTGTAGTCTTGACATGTAATTTCAATAATTATCCGCCCACTTGGGGTGGATACTATCCTATCTCAGCTGATTGGATAAAACCCATATCTCAGTTAAGAGATAAGGATGGCAGATGAGGATTGTGGTCTTTGAATTTGAATTCAAACAGAGACCCAATCTCACCACACTTCTGATAACTCTCTCTAGTAAACCACAAGAAAAAGAGAAAGTCTGATGGTAGACTTATATAAAAACTCTCGTGCATATACTCTTCAGGAACTCAACCTTAGACAATTCACCAAAAGAGTCTGGGAGCTTTGGGATCGTGGAAATCTTGGGATCTGACTTTCATAGCAAATCCCTTACCTTGGAGACACAAGAACGTGCACAGAAGTTGTGATTTGCGTTTCCACAGCAGCTGGGTAGATTACTGCACGTTGAGGCCATAACATCGAGGTGGTTACACTAATTCAAGACACTTCCGCACAGTAAGTAATCTGAACTGGAGTTTGATTTCCAATTGACATTTGATTTCCAATTGACATTCGACTGCTGTAATAATTGCCATATGAGATGTCAACTGTTAAATTACGGAATGTAAACTACTGCATTGATATAAATAATTATTACAATTATGAGACTTCAATATTTCAATTCAAATTATGTTGCACCACCACGTTTAATTGTTTTGTATTCTTTTGCTTTGTCTTTGGACCTTGTGCTCCAGTTTTACCCAAAAAAAAAAAAAATAAACATCTACTACTAACTGGAGATTGGATAAACCGATTATCAATTTATTATTTAATTTGATGTAATACGTACAGGTGAGTGCAAGCATTTTGGCAGCGTCAGATATATCTATGTACTGCAACAGTGCACTTGCCAGTGCGTCTTTTTTTTTGGGTAAAAAGCCAGTAGATACAACCCTCATATATTTGTAAAATAATTACACTTAACAGATGCCAAATAAAGTTAGGTGGTGATGCATCACCCATTTAAAGCGGTAAGCAAATTTACTCTGGTGGACTAACAGTACTATAGTGTGAAAGTGTGAAACAGACAAAAAAAGAAAAAATAGTGTGAAAGCGTTTTTGTGTTTCTTGTCCCTACTACGTAGACCCTTGTGCTTGAAAATGAATGGCGGTGCGTGACTTATCTTAAAACTCCTCAGTATACAGCCAATTGTGGGGGACCAGCAGATATTGCACAATTATTTCTACCGCGTGTACTTGTCAATTTTCATTATAATTTAATTTAATTCAACCAAAAATTATTAGAAAAATTGGGCCAAGACATTCAACAACTCACTCAGTCACTCTATATGAAGTGGGTAAGAGAAAGACGGTAGCACGCCCGCCATTCTGCATTTGCTACTTGTTATTTCTCTATCTCTCTCTTTTTCTTTCTCACTCAGTTTCAAACTTTCTCCTCAACAATATGGCTGAAGCACTCGTTAATGTACTCCTGGAACGTTTGGCTTCGATCACCATTGACAAGATCAACCGAGAGCTGAAACTAGTCACAGGTGTTGACAAAGAAGTTGCAAATCTCACCCGCAACCTCAAAGCTATTCAAGATGTGCTCGAGGATGCAGAGCTGAGACAAGTGGGGGAGGCCAGCGTGAGACGTTGGCTGAGTGAGCTGAAACAAGTTTCCAACCAGATAGACAACGTGTTGGATGAGTGGAGCACTGAAATTCTAAAACACCAAATTCTGAAACAAGATGTGGAGGAAACTCAAAAAGCTCCTCTTACTAAGAAGAAGGTACGTTTCCACATTCCCTCCTCTTTTTCTTCTGGCAAAGTCAATAAAGTCCTTCATCGCCGTGACATTGCTTTGAAGATTGAAGGTCTAAATGAAACGTTAAATAAGATTGCTATTGATAGACAAAAGTATAGCTTTCAAAAAACAAAAAGACACGGCGGTGAACATCTTGGACGACAAAAGACTTCCTCTCTTCAAGATATATCGTTTGGTCGAGAAAATGAAAAGATAGATTTAGTAAGCAAGTTGGTCAATCAGAGCAGTCAAAAAAACAATGGCCTCCTTATCATTCCTATCATAGGGCAGGGAGGAACTGGAAAGACAAGTCTCTCCCAACTAGCCTTTAACCATCAAAGCGTCAAAGCTCATTTTGATTTCAGAATATGGGTTTGTGTCTCAGACCCTTTTGATGAGATCAAAATTGCCAAAGCTATCGTTGAAAGTCTTACTGGAAAGGATGCCCCAAATTCAGATGAATTGGAAACTTTCGTGCGATGTATAAATAACTTGATTCAAGGTAAGAAATTCCTCCTTGTCCTAGATGATGTGTGGAATCCAAAACCTAGACAGTGGGAAGAACTAAGCAAACCTCTGCGTAATGGAGGTATAGGCAGTACAATCTTGGTGACCACACGAAAAGAGAAGGTTGCTAAGATGATGAGAGCAACCAGTGACATAATCCATTTGCAGGGGTTAAGTGAAGAACATTGTCGGTCATTGTTCTATTACTTTGCCTTCTGTAATTGGAAAAGAGAAAACCTTAAAATGTTTGAAGATGTTGGCAATGATATTGTAAAAAAGTGTAAGGGTTTGCCTCTTGCTGCAAAGACTTTAGGTAGTCTCATGTGCGGTAAGAAAAAATTGAAAGAATGGCGAGATGTTTTGAACAGTAAGATATGGGAATTAGAAGAGTTCGAGCAAGAGGTTTTCCAACCGCTATTACTAAGTTATTATGATTTGACACCAGCAATTAGACGTTGTCTTTTGTATTGTGCTATTTTCCCAAAAGATTTTGAGATAGATAAAAATGATTTGATTAAGTTGTGGATGTCACAAGATTATCTTAATGTTGAGGGAAAAAGAGAGCAAAAGAAAATAGGTCAAGCATATTTTGATGACTTAGTAATGCGATCTTTCTTCCAAGATTTTGTAAAAGATGATGATGAAAATATAAGAATTTGCAAAATGCATGATATTGTACATGATTTTGTGCAGTATCTGACCAAGAAGGAATGCTTTATTATGGAGATTAAGGGTTCTAATGAAAGAATAGAGTTACCAGATGATAACATTCTTCATTTGACTATGATGTTTGCATCTGAGGGTCCATTTCCTATTTCTTTTTGCAATTTTAAATTTCTGCGAACATTCACAACTTTTTATTCGAACATTACTACCATTGGGCCAGATTTAATTTTGCAATTGAAATTTGTGAGGACCTTAAATTTAAGTAATAACAGTATCAAAGAAATTTCAAAAGAAATCGGTGAATTGATACATCTGAGGTATCTTGATTTATCTATCAATGTTAAGTTGGAGGAATTACCCGATGCTATAGGTGAATTATACAACTTGCAAACCTTGCGAATTGATGAGTGCAGGGGTCTCAAAAAAGTACCCGATATGGGAAGGCTAATTAACTTAAAGCATCTTCATGTTTGGGGCACTCGGGGTGCAAACATAAAAGGCATTGGGAGATTAAGAAATTTGCAAACGGTAGATGAGTTTCATGTGGGTGCGGATAATGAAGGAGGATTGAAGTTAGAAGATTTGAAAAACTTGGACCACCTTCAAGGGAGTCTTGAGATTATACACATAGGGCGTACGGAAGATGCGAGTCAGGCTGAGAAAGCACAATTGGTGAATAAGAAAGACCTCCTTCATTTGATACTGGATTTCGGATGTGACTGTGGACGTAGCGAAGATGAAGAGCATAAAAACGATGGAGAAATACTGAATGCCTTACAACCACATCCAGGTTTGGAATCTTTAGCCATCAGGGGTTGTTATAACACCCTCTCGTCTCCCAATTGGCTGATGTCTTTACAAAACTTGAGAGAGCTTGTCTTCCAGATGCCAGATTGCACGTTTTTGCCTCCTTTGGGGAAATTGTCATCCCTGGAATCTCTGGATATTTGGGGGTGTAGAAAGATTGGAAAGATAGGAGTTGAGTTTTTGGGATTAATAGACGACAAGCAAACATCATCATCATCATCGTCACAGTCACAGACTTTGTTCCCCAAATTGAAACAACTCGAATTCACATCGATGGATGATTGGGAAGAGTGGGAAGGAGTGGAAGGGTGGAGGGAAGAGGAGGATTCTCATGATCAGATTACAATAATGCCCTCCCTCTCTACCCTAACATTTATTCTCTGTCCAAAGCTAGAAACACTGCCCAACTTCCTGCGGAAGACACCACTACAGAATTTGGAGATCTACGGCTGTCCAATTCTTGAACGTTGTTTCGAAGAAGGAAGTGGTAAGGAGTGGGACAAGATTTCTCACACCACAAACATCAGATGATCAGAGAGATTGGAAGACTGTGGTACAAAAAAGACGGAGTTAGGATCCAGCAAGACAGATGAATCCTCATTCATCTGAGCTTTGCATCTTCGGTGAGTGAGGAGCTCTGCCAATCTCCATCATCCAGCTCTGCTACATCTTCTTGTAAGTAAACTCTTATTTATTTATCTAATTCTATGCCAAATATTCAGATATTAATTAATACAATCCCTACTGGCCTGCCATGATTTCATTTTACCAAAAACTAATGTCAAATGTATAATTGAAATGGTATATCAAACTGATTCACCTTGGATAGCTTTCTAACATGATTTCTGAACCGTTAGTTTAATTGAATGGCAGCTATCCTGTTTTGCTATATATTACAAAAACTGACATTCCTTTTGGAAATTGATTCCCTGGTGAAGGTGTTGGAAAGCCTCTGCTTCTAGATACGAAATTTTAAATAAATCGTTAGATAATTTGGAATTGATTATTTTCTTTTTATTCAGGTTATAGACAAGTCCTCTAATTATTTTCTTTTTATCCAGCTTAATGGCATTGGAGTTGTCAAGTTCATCTGGTGCTACTTTTGGTAAGCTAAATATCATATCTTGAAGTTCTTGGTTTATGAATGTTTGTGGCATGGACAGCTGTATTCATATTGTTCACTTTCAAATACTCTGCATTTTACATTTTTTACTTCCTATATTATAAAATTGTATGTTTCCTGTATTAAAAAAAAAAAAAAATTAAAATTACTCTGCAATGTGCATTGTCGGTCACTGAAAAAATTTAATTTTGCCTTCCATATTTTATGATGTTAAATATTTGAATTTTAAACTGGTTTCTACCGGCCCAACTCCCACAATCCAATCATCAAACTTGATTGATGATAATCATCCATGCAGTAATATTACCATTGTTTTAGACTTTTAGTCATTGCATCTTCCTTCCTCAATCCAATTGACTATAGATGATATATAACTTTGCATCATAGTAATGGTCTCATTCCTATTGGTCTCTTTTAATTCAGACTTCAACTTCTCTTGAAACAAGAAAATCTTTTGTTAGAGGAAAGGCCTTGCGGACAGCTCATTTTGAAATATCAGTTTGTAACATGGTGAGCTTAATGCCTCAGATGGTTTTCTCAAGAGATTAATGTCACATAAGAACTCATTAACTGAATTGGGCAATTCCCATGTGTCTTATGTATTTTTTGAATTTATAAAATTATTTAGAATTACCTTATTTGTCTGATTGGTTATTCTTAGGTTATACATTGAAGGTAGTGATGCATATATATATCTGATATCATAAGCATGCGAGTTTCTTTCTCAATGTTTTCTTAAGGATATATTACATGCAGTTCATTCTTGATATATATATCATGAGGTGAGGACCTGAACGATTTCTTATAGTTATCATTTACTTTGATGTAAAACGGTGCAGTTTCCAGTGTGTCAAGGGAATGCAAGGTTTTGCTAGCTTTGCAAAGCACTGAAATTACTTTTCTGGAAATTTATTCCCTGGTGAAGGTGGCTATCTATCTGCAGTAACCATTGGACAAGAGAGAAGAGCGCATGAAGAAAAAGAGAAGGCCAAGCCAGCAATCAATATTCTTAGTCGGTTTTCAACATTTATCTTCTCTCTTGCTAGTATGTGTTTGGAAATGCTTCAGATAAGGTGGTCAAGCTTAGTTGGGTGGCTATCTATCGATCTGTGTGGCTGAGGATTTTGATCGACGAGGTTTTCTTCCCTTTATTTTGCTATGTTTATTTCTTTCATGCTGTTTGTTTTTTTAGTCTTTTGTTTTGGCAATGGGCCGGGTGCCATCCCCCCATAGCCTCCTTTCCCTGTATTTCTATTGTGACTAATAAAAGTATTAGTCATCAAATTTTAATTCTTTATTTGATTTTATCTATTTCAACCCGTGAACATCTTCAATGTATGTATTTTGAGAAATTTAAACATTAACCCCTGGTATTGGGTCTGGTCTCTTTTTCATTTGTTTCTCTTGCAGCTACAATATTTTCTACAACATTGCTAGCAGAGTTACAACGAATGTGAAATTATTTGGCAATGGCCTGATGGCCAGCATCAAAGAATTCTACACTTCCCAAGAAAATGTGCTTAAAACTGTCCTACATTTGTAGAAAACAGAGAAGGCCAAGCCAGCAATCAATATTTGTAGTCATTTTTCCACTTCATCTTCTCTCTTGGTAGTATGTAGTTGGGTGGCTGTCGATCTATCTGTGTGGGTGAGGATTGTGATTGACGCGTGAGTTGGGCAACTGTAGCTCTCTACATGATGTGGTCTCTTGTGGTTCTTATTCTGTTCCTTGAGAGGGAATTCTGAGCCCTGCCACCACCATCTGGCCTTTGTGCTTGCCCTCTGGTTTTATACCCTTTATTTTGCTATGTTTATTTTCTTTCTGCTTTGGTAGTTCTGAATCCTGCTGTTGTTTGTTTATTAGTCTTTTGGTTTTGGTAATGGGCTGGGTGCCATCCCCCCATTGCCTCCTTTCCCTGTATTTCTGTTGTGACTAGAAGTGTATCTTGTGACCAAGTGTATTAATTAGGCTTAAAATTTGGATTCTTTATTTGATTTTATCTATTTCCAAAACTTGGCTTACCCACTTGGTACAAGTACAACCTTTGAACATCATATATATTGAGAAATTTAAACTTTAACCCTTGTGGTGGTCATGGCCAAAAAAAAAAAAACCCTTGTGGTGGGTCTAGTCTCTGTTTTATTTGTTTCTCTTTCAGCTACAATTCTACAACATTGCTAGAAGAGCAGAGATACAATGAATGAGAAACTATTTGGCCAATGGCTAGCATCAAAGAATTCTCTTCAAATGTTTGTTCAGCTTCCTTTTGTTGGATCAATCATCTGTAAGCTAGAGGATCAAGATGCCTATTTATTCATGTATTATTGTGTAACCTTTGATCATCTAGTGATGTCGATTCTCAGGAAATTCTCCCCGATGGCCAAAACTCTCTCTTAAATTTTTTCTTCTTTTTATCAATTTTTTGTTGTTGTTACATTGGAAAGAAATCGAACCCTTAACCTTTCTTAATTCTAAACAATATTTCTTAATTCTAAACAATAATAATTTGCTAGGGGCTAAAGGGCCAAAGGAAAAGACTAATAAAATAGTTAGTAAGGAAGCGAGGCTTGCAACTCTAGATAGCTGCACGTGGCATGAGTGATCTGTTATGCCAATCTCATCCACTTTTCTTCTTAATTCATACTTCAATGTCTCTTGGAACAAGCGCATCTAATTTCTGTTAGAGGAAAGGCCTTGTGGACAGCTCATTGTAAAACGGTGAGCTTAATGTAACAGATGCATGCTTGTCTGGGATTAATGTTGCATAATGCTAGGAGTCAAATCTCTACAAGTACTTGATCTGCCTTAATATATTTGTTTCTATTTCTTCAAGCTTTAATTTAGTAATAACTAGAAAGGAGATCAAAACAGAATTACAGTGCCTATTGCAAGATGCAAAAATTTAGTATTCATATTGTTGGAACTTAAAAGGGAGCTTACGTGGATCATAAGTTCATGCAATATGATTAGCATCAATGTGAAAATCATATGCAGGCAAATGATAATTTATGGTCAGGAAATTTGGAGGTCATATGCCTCAAAGTGGTTTTTGAGTTCTTGTTTTATGGTGTTGAGGACAGGTGGAGTCCCCCGAGTAGTACTCCTTAATGGTGTTATGTTGTGCACAACTTTCCTCATACACAATTTGTGATAATTTAACTATAAGTAGAGTTGTTATAACAGTAGTGGGAAATTATGGAGGAGAACAAAGAAAGATTAATAAAATAGCTATAATAATGGAAAAGGAAAACGAGAATGATGAAAATTCAGAGAGAAGAAAAATGTGTTCAAAGAAAGAGAAAAAGGAACAAAGTGGGTTGTGAAAAATAAAAAGTAAAGCCGTAAAGGAATAGATAAAGCCGATAAAAGGTGGGAGACAAATATATATGTTTTTGTTCAATCCAGCACTCTACAGCATAATTAGGTAGGTAACGCCTTTAATGATACTTTAAATTAGGCCACTAATAAAAAATTTAAAAGGCTCTTAGAAATGGCTATGAGCGTGCATATAAGGTCAATTGTAGCGGCAGATTTGTGGTGGATTTTACCTATTATGCTCAATAGAGAGAGAGAAAGAAAGCTGATGGAGGAGAGAGGGATGGAGGCGGGGTGAGGATGGTGGTGGTGTGTTATTGTCGGTGGTGGAAGGGAATAAAGGGATGATTTTGGTGGTGGTGGACTAAAATTGCTTGCAAACATAAACACAGGGACCAAATTGGCAATTTTGAAAATACAAGGAACAAAATTGATTACAAGGTAAAATACAGGGACTAAAAATGCATTTTTCCCTTTTCTCTTTATCTTGTAATCTCAATCAGTGTTTTTTTACTTGTTGGTTGTTAAAATTATATTATATGTTATCACCAAAAAATATTATATTATATTATTAAAGAAGGACAAGATTTTATTTAGAGAAATTTTATTCAATAATCCATTTAAATACCCCTTAAACTTTTTTTGCCACCTAACTCCAAAACTAACTATAATGACCCTTTTGCCTGTGAAATATCTATAACACCTTCCATATAAAACCTATTTTTTTATTGTAGCTTTTTTTTTTCCCCTTTCTGTTCCCCAGCCAACCACTGCCCTATCGCCACCGCGCCACTCGCCGGCCCAGCAGTCGGCGCCTCCATCCCCTGTCACTGCAGTAAACCCAGCAGATGCAGCAGCAAATTCAGAAAAATTCAATGAAAAAAAACCCACGTCGTCCAGCAAAACCCACAAAAAAACTCAGAAAATGGTTGATTTTTTGAGAGATCAGACCCATCAAAACCCAAAAAATTTTCAGATTTGGTAGCCACATGGTCGAATTTGTGGTTGCCATCATGTGACGACCACAAATTCAACCATGTGGCGACCACAAATTCCACCAGATCTGGGTTTTCAAATTTTTTTTGTTTTTTTGTTTTTTTTTTTCAAATTTGGGTTCGGAGAGAAGATGATGAGTCGTTGACCGGTGCCCACCACCATCCTCCACCTCCCCCATCGACATCTCATCTCTTTCTCTCTCTCTCTCTCTCTCTCTCTCTCTCTCTCTCTCTCTCTCTCTCTCTCTCTCTCTCTCTCTCCCTCCTTCCCTCCCCCTTCCCTCTCCCTTCCCTCTCAACCCATTTAGAGAAAAACCCAGATCTAGATTTTCAAATTTTGTTTTGTTTTTTTTTGTTTTTTTTTTCAGATTTGGGTTGAGAGAGAAGGGAAGAGAAATAGAGAGAGGAGATGATGGGTGTTGGCCGGTGATGGAGGTCGTTCTCCATGGTTGCTGCAAGAAGAAGGTGGAGGAAGGTTTGGCTGCTACAGTAACTCGTCACATGGTCTACATTTGGACTGCTTGGTCGCCACAGGGTATTTGTATAGGGGTGTTTTGGTCTGAAAAATACAAAAATGTCATTATAGTTAGTTTTGAGGCTAAAGGGTCAAAAAAGTTTAATGGGCATTTAAAAGGGTTATTGAATAAAATTTCTCTTTTATTTATGTACCCCATAGCACAATTATTTCTATTTTCTCAACATTACCAAACACTGAAAGAAAATCTTACATTCTCTTTTCTATAGAAAATGGATAGGAATTGAGTTTACAATAATTCAATTATGTGAACCAAATAGGCCCTTAGTGTTTAAGTCTTGAGTTTTAGGCGGAGACCAATAAGATTTCTTGAATGTTAGCTGGAAACTAGCTAGAGCTCTTCAAGGACCTATTAACTGACACTAAGACAGAGAGAGTCCAAGAGTTTGTTGAAGAGTCATCTACAAGGCATGATTACCCAACTCCCTTTCTCTTTTGTAACAGCACAAAGTCATACCCACTATTTTGTCTCATTAGAGCGTGAGGATTGTTTTTGAAAATCATGTTTAACCATAATATTTCATTGCTATTTAACTATTGCAGCAATTTATGAGACTTCAATATTTCAATTCAAATTATGTTGCATGCACCACCACGTTTAATTGTTTTGTATTCTTTTGCTTTGTCTTTGGACCTTGTGCTCCAGTTTTACCCAAAAAAAATAAACATCAACTACAAACTGGAGATTGGATAAACAAATTATCAATTTATTATTTGATTTGATGTAATACGTACAGGTGAGTGGAAGCATTTTGGCAGCGTCAGTTATTTCTATGTACTGCTACAGTGCACTTGCCAGTGAGTCTCTTTTAATGTCATGTAATACGTTTTGCTAGCTAGCTATGCAAAACACTGACATTCCTTTTTGGAAAGTGATTCCAGCTGGTGAAGGTAGCCATCTGCAGAAATTTGGACATCTTCTCTTCAATTCTCGCAAGTATTTGGATCGGAATTGATGATATCGTGGCCCGTTTGGATTCAAGAATTTAGATTTCAAATCTATGTATTGAAACAAAGTGTTTTTGGTAACTGTAATAACAAACAAATTTATACATATCAATCCAGCTGGGTATGATTTTTATTTTTTGTTTGTCAGAAGCTGGGTATGAATGTTGAAGGCAATTTGGCTCACACACGGAGAAGTGTTATATTAAACAGAGACTTATTTTTATTAAACAAATAAAGTCGACCGTTGAAGTTGTATATGGATCCATGCAGTTAGCTAGGTGTGAATCTTCAAGGCCATGACTGGCGCACCAAGACAAAACAAGACAAGATGGCGTGAAATTTTTTGGTTTAATCACCATATTGTCTTTTAATTTGCTTTAACTTTTATTAAACAATTTGGTATCGAAACAATTTGGCTCATAAAAGACAATTAAAAAGTCATGAAAATTTTTTAAATTTTTAAATGGAGTAGGTAAATGGAGTGCATCATTCATTATTTTATTTTTAAATTTTTTATTATTCTTCTACAGAGTGGTGCATCAGCTATTAATATATAGTAACCAATAAAATAAAGGCTCAATTACAAAATACCCACTAACTATAGGGGTATTTCAAATTGGTCAATCAGCAAAAAAAATGTTATAGATTAGTATACTAACTAATAGAAAGTTACAAAATAACACATCTGTTACAAATTCCGTCAATAAGGACGTTAAATGTCAACGTAGACAGTGCTGACGTGAATTTTTTGAATGATGTGGGACACCAAATTTAAACCACATGGATTAATGATGTCATATTTAATTTTATTTTTATAGGTTTACAAGTTTTTTTTATTTATTTAATATGACATTATTAATCCATGTATAGCAAATTTGGTGTCCACATTATTCAAAAAATCCACGTCATCATTATTCAAAGTGGCATTTAACTATTGTTTTTTAAGGAATTCATTACAGATGTGTTATTTTGTAGTTTTCTATTAGTTAGTGGATCAATCTGAAATATTTTTTTGTTCATGGACTAATTTAAAATACCCTTTATAGATTGGGTGCATTTTGTAGCAGATTGGTTGTGCTAACTGGACAGAACAGGTGATAATCGTCTCACCGGCCAATTAATGTATCCTAATTTATATCTTCTTGTCTTGTATGTGACAAATTGCCTGGAAGATTAATATTCAATTCAATATTTCAATCTAATAGATGGATTAATTTTGAAAGAAATTTGCTCATACAAGACAACATGATATATATTAAACAAAGACTTTTGGTAACTGCCTGTAATATTAAACAACATCGGTAGTTGGAGTTATACATATCACTCCAAAGAAGTTTGGCTCATACGTACAAAAGAAGTTTTATATTAAACAGAGACTAAATTTTTTTTATTTTTTTTTTGCCAAGGAAACATCAATTCATTAAACAAGCCGGCCAAAGGCAAAAAACAAATTTACAAAGAAAAACACCAGCGACTGCTACACAAACAAAGCAACAAAGTAGTAGAAAACAAAGAGGACAACACCAACGTACATACTAACTAATTTGCAGTGAATCAGTGATCAACCAAAAACTCTAGGCTAATCAAAAGGAAGCCCATCAGCCACCAACACGTACACCCAAAAGAGAGGATGGGTGTGAATATTCAAGGCAGTGATTTGCTCATCAAGACAACAAGTTATGTATTAACAAAAGTCGGTAGGGGAAGTTAAATATATATCAATGCAATTTGGCACATAAAAAACAATTAAGAAGTCATGACAAATTGACAATTAGTGGTAAAGAAAAAAAGAAGTCATGACAATTAAGATGACGCAAGCACCCCAGCAAAATGCGCGTTACCAGCACTTGGCCACTTGCCGGGTATACATTGGCCTAACACATGCAGTCGAGTCAATATATAAAGTGGGTAGAACAAAGAGCATAGCACGCGCATTCTGCATTTCTTACTTCATATTTCTCATATTTCTCTTTTTCACTTGCAATCTGCTTCAAACGTACGTCAAGAATATGGCTGAAGCACTCGTTAGCGTACTCCTAGACCGTTTGGCTTCAATCACAATTGGCAAGGTCGGCCAAGAGCTGAAACTAGTCAAAGATGTTGGCAAAGAAGTTGCAAATCTCACCCACAATCTCCAACTTATTCAAGATGTGCTCGAGGATGCAGAACAGAGACAAGTGAAGGAGGCCAACGTGAGACGTTGGCTGAGTGAGCTGAAAGAAGTTTCCAACGAGATAGACAACGTGTTGGATGAGTGGAGCACTGAAATTCTAAAACACCAAATTCTGAAACAAGATGTGGAGGAAACTCAAAAAGCTCCTCTTACTAAGAAGAAGGTACGTTTCCACATTCCCTCCTCTTTTTCTTCTGGCAAAGTCAATAAAGTCCTTCATCGCCGTGACATTGCTTTGAAGATTGAAGGTCTAAATGAAACGTTAAATAAGATTGCTATTGATAGACAAAAGTATAGCTTTCAAAAAACAAAAAGACACGGCGGTGAACATCTTGGACGAGAAAAGACTTCCTCTCTTCAAGATATATCGTTTGGTCGAGAAAATGAAAAGATAGATTTAGTAAGCAAGTTGGTAAATGAGAGTAGTCAAGAAAGGAATGGCCCCCTTATCATTCCTATAATAGGGCAGGGAGGAACTGGAAAGACAAGTCTCTCCCAACACGCCTATAACCATCAAAGGGTGAAGGCTCATTTTGATTTGAGAATATGGGTTTGTGTCTCAGACCCTTTTGATGAGATCAAAATTGCTAAAGCTATCCTTGAAGGTCTTTCTGACAAGGATGCGTACAATTTAAATGAATTGGAAACTTTAGTGCAACGTATAAAAGAAAGGATTCGGGGAAGGAAATTCCTCCTTGTCCTAGATGATGTGTGGAATCCAGAACCTAGACAGTGGGAAGAACTAAGCAAACCTCTGCGTAATGGAGGTATAGGCGGTACAATCTTGGTGACCACACGAAAAGAGAAGGTTGCTGAGATGATGAGAGCAACCAGTGACATAATCCATTTGCAGGGGTTAAGTGAAGAACATTGTCGGTCATTGTTCTATTACTTTGCCTTTAGCAATTGGAAAAGAGACAACCTTAAAAAGTTTGAAGATGTTGGCAATGATATTGTAAAAAAGTGTAAGGGGTTGCCTCTTGCTGCAAAGACTTTAGGTAGTCTCATGTGCGGTAAGAAAAAATTGAAAGAATGGCAAGATGTTTTGAACAGTAAGATATGGGAATTAGAAGGGTTCGAGCAAGAGGTTTTCCAACCGCTATTACTAAGTTATTATGATTTGACCCCAGCAATTAGACGTTGTCTTTTGTATTGTGCTATTTTCCCAAAAGATTTTGTGATAGATAAAGATGATTTGATTAAGTTGTGGATGTCACAAGATTATCTTGATGTTAAGGGAAAAAGAGAGCAAAAGAAAATAGGTCAAGCATATTTTGATGACTTAGTAATGCGGTCTTTCTTCCAAGATTTTGAGAGAGATGATGATGAAGATATAATAAGATGCAAAATGCATGATATTTTACATGATTTTGTGCAATATCTATCCAAGAAGGAATGCTTTATTATGGAGATTAAGGATTCTAATGAAAGAATAGAGTTGCCAGATGATAACATTCTTCATTTGACTATGATGTTTGCATCTGAGGGTCCATTTCCTATTTCTTTTTGCAATTTTAAATTTCTGCGAACATTCACAACTTTTGATTCAAAAGTTACTACCATTGGGTCAGATTTAATTTTGCAATTGAAATGTGTGAGGACATTAAATTTGAGGGATAACCGTATCAAAAAAATTCCTGAAGAAATTAGTAAATTGATACATTTGAGGTATCTTGATTTCTCTAAGAACAATGAGTTGGAGGAATTACCCGATGCTATCGGTGAATTATACAACTTGCAAACCTTGCGAATTGATCAGTGCAGCGGTCTCAAAAAAGTACCCGATATGGGAAGGCTAATTAACTTAAAGCATCTTCATGTTTTTAACACTCATTGTATAAAAGGCATAAAAGGCATTGGGAGATTAAGAAATTTGCAAACGGTAGATGAGTTTCATGTGGGTGCGGATAATGAAGGAGGATTGAAGTTAGAAGATTTGAAAAACTTGGACCACCTTCAAGGGAGTCTTGTGATTAGACACATAGCGCGTACGGAAGATGCGAGTCAGGCTGAGAAAGCACAATTGGTGAATAAGAAAGACCTCCTTCATTTGCATCTGGATTTCGGATGCGACTGTACATCCAGTTTGGAATCTTTAGAGCATAAAAACAATGGAGAAATACTGAATGCCTTACAACCACATCCAGGTTTGGAATCTTTAAATATCTGGGGGCGTAGACACACAACGTCGTCTCCCAATTGGCTGATGTCTTTACAAAACTTGAGAAAGCTTTTCTTCTCGATGCCAGGTTGCACTTTTTTGCCTCCTTTGGGGAAATTGTCATCCCTGGAATCTCTGGCAATTTGGAGTCGTAGAAAGATAGGAGTTGAGTTTTTGGGATTAATAGACGACAAGCAAACATCATCATCATCATCGTCACAGTCACAGACTTTGTTCCCCAAATTGAAAATACTCATATTCAAGGAGATGTTTAATTGGGAAGAGTGGGAAGGAGTGGAAGGGTGGAGGGAAGAGGAGGATTCTCATGATCAGATTACAATAATGCCCTCCCTCTCTTACCTGGAATTTTATTTTTGTCCAAAGCTAGAAACACTGCCCAACTTCCTGCGGAAGACACCACTACAGAATTTGGAGATTTCTGTATGTCCAATTCTTGAACGTTGTTGCAAAGAAGGAAGTGGTAAGGAGTGGGACAAGATTTCTCACACCCCAAACATCAGACTGAATTGGGATACTGTGGTACAGAAACACGGAGTTCGGATCCAGCAAGACAAATGAATCGTCATCTGAGCTTTGCATCTTCGGTGAGTGAGGAGCTCTGCCAATCTCCATCATCCAGCTCTGCTACATCTTCTTGTAAGTAAACTCTTATTTATTTATCTAATTCTATGCCAAATATTTAGATATTAATTAATACAATCCCTACTGGCCTGCCATGATTTCATTTTACCAAAAACTATGTCAAATGTATAATTGAAATGGTATATCAAACTGATTCACCTTGGATAGCTTTCTAACATGATTTCTGAACCGTTGGTTTAATTGAATGGCAGCTATCCTGTTTTGCTATATATTACAAAAACTGACATTCCTTTTGGAAATTGATTCCCTGGTGAGGGTGTTGGAAAGCCTCCGCTTCTAGATACGAAATTTTAAATAAATCGTTAGATAATTTGGAATTGATTATTTTCTTTTTATTCAGGTTATAGACAAGTCCTCTAATTATTTTCTTTTTATCCAGCTTAATGGCATTGGAGTTGTCAAGTTCATCTGGTGCTACTTTGGTAAGCTAAATATCATATCTTGAAGTTCTTGGTTTATGAATGTTTGTGGCATGGACAGCTGTATTCATATTGTTCACTTTCAAATACTTTGCATTTTACTTTTTTTACTTCCTATATTATAAAATTGTATGTTTCCTGTATTAAAAAAAATAATAAAAAAAATTACTCTGCAATGTGCATTGTCGGTCACTGAAAAAATTTAATTTTGCCTTCCATATTTTATAATGTTAAATATTTGAATTTTAAACTGGTTTCTACTGGCCCAACTCCCACAATCCAATCATCAAACTTGATTGATGATAATCATCCATGCAGTAATATTACCATTGTTTTAGACTTTTAGATGATATATAACTTTGCATCATAGTAATGGTCTCATTCCTATTGGTCTCTTTTAATTCAGACTTCAACTTCTCTTGAAACAAGAAAATCATTTGTTAGAGGAAAGGCCTTGCGGACAGTTCATTTTGAAATATCAGTTTGTAACATGTGAGCTTAATGCCTCAGATGGTTTTCTCAAGAGATTAATGTCACATAAGAACTCATTAACTGAATTGGGCAATTCCCATGTGTCTTATGTATTTTTTGAATTTATAAAATTATTTAGAATTACCTTATTTGTCTGATTGGTTATTCTTAGGTTATACATTGAAGATAGTGATGCATATATATATCTGATATCATAAGCATGCGAGTTTCTTTCTCAATGTTTTCTTAAGGATATATTACATGCAGTTCATTCTTGATATATATATATATCATGAGGTGAGGACCTGAACGATTTCTTATAGTTATCATTTACTTTGATGTAAAACGGTGCAGTTTCCAGTGTGTCAAGGGAATGCAAGGTTTTGCTAGCTTTGCAAAGCACTGAAATTACTTTTCTGGAAATTTATTCCCTGGTGAAGGTGGCTATCTATCTGCAGTAAATATTGGACAAGAGAGAAGAGCGCATGAAGAAAAAGAGAAGGCCAAGCCAGCAATCAATATTCTTAGTCGGTTTTCAACATTTATCTTCTCTCTTGCTAGTATGTGTTTGGAAATGCTTCAGATAAGGTGGTCAAGCTTAGTTGGGTGGCTATCTATCGATCTGTGTGGCTGAGGATTTTGATCGACGAGGTTTTCTTCCCTTTATTTTGCTATGTTTATTTCTTTCCTGCTGTTTGTTTTTTTAGTCTTTTGTTTTGGCAATGGGCCGGGTGCCATCCCCCCATAGCCTCCTTTCCCTGTATTTTTATTGTGACTAATAAATGTATTAGTTATCAAATTTTAATTCTTTATTTGATTTTATCTATTTCAACCCGTGAACATCTTCAATGTATGTATTTTGAGAAATTTAAACATTAACCCCTGGTATTGGGTCTGGTCTCTTTTTCATTTGTTTCTCTTGCAGCTACAATATTTTCTACAACATTGCTAGCAGAGTTACAACGAATGTGAAATTATTTGGCAATGGCCTGATGGCCAGCATCAAAGAATTCTTGTCAAATTAATGTTTGTTCTGCTTCCTTTCGTAGCAGGTTTGCAAACAAACAAAGAATCGAATTTCTTGTTGCCAGAACAAAATGGTGTCACCAGAGATTCTTTCATGTTGTTTGAATATCGGTACCTTAAATCTTTTTGCACATGAAACTTTGTTATATTTGTGTGGGCATGGTTAAAACCGAGTGCCTAAATCTTTTTGTCATGCCTAAATCTTACTAATTCTATGGGTTTGATGATCCAGTACAAAACAACTTAGTTGAGTGAATGAATGATACACATGTTGTACTAGATTCAGCCTCCAATGAGTGTGACAGTAAAACTTGACGTTAACAATATCGTTGATTGTAATTAGTTAGATACTATTGGTGTAACAACATCAATTCCAATTCCATTTCTTAGAAATTTGTTAGATAGAATCGATCATCTGGATGCTAAAGGATCGAGAAGTCTATATATTCATGTAGTTAAATACATGGATCCTCAGACAATTCTCTCATCCAAACTTTCTCTTAAAATTTATCCTCAGTTTCTACCAATTTCTTTTCCATATGTCACATAATTTTCTTTGGTTACATTAGGAATCCAACCTTAAAATATCCGAATTCTAACCAATCAATTTCTCAGCCGACAGATTAATGTCATATGAGCAGTCATGCATTAACACTAAATTGGGCAATGCCCATGTATATGTGTACGTCTTTTGTATTTTTTTGAATTTATAAAATTAATTAGTTAGAACTACCTTATTTGTGTAATTGGTTATTATCAGGTTATACACTGAATCACTTAATTTGATGTAATACAGGGTAAGTGTTTGGCAGCATCAATTATATCTCTGTATGCAGTTTATTCAAGATATGAGGACTTGAACGATTTCTTAGTTGTGAATCACTTTGATGTAATACAGGTAAGTGGCAACATTTTGGTAGCAGTCAGTTTTATCTATGTACTGCACATACCTATGCTACAATGCAGTACTTTCCAGTGAACCAAAGGTAATAAGGTGCATATTTGTATTCATTTCTCCAATACCGTTATCTTCTTATCTGATTCCGTTGGACAGGACAGAAGAGCTCGAAGAAAAAGGGAAGGCCAAGGCAGTATCATATTCATATTTGTGTTCGTTTCTCCACTTCAGCTTCTGACCTCTTGCTTGTGTGTATTTGGAGATGCTTCTGAGGATTGTGACTAGTTGTGATGTTGTCACTTGAGGCTCCTATATATATTCTGATCCCTAAGAGGAAATTCTGAACTCTGCCACCACCAAACTAAGAGTTAAGGGTTCAAACATCAATGTGTCTAAGGAGAAGGGCTTACCTGAAACGGGGATACCACAGCTGGTATCCCCCCTCTCTCTATCTCTCTCCTCTCTCCCTTTTTCTCTCTCTCTCTCTCCTCTCCTTCTACTCTCTTTCTCTCACTTCCGTTACACAAGCCTGCCCCTATCACAGGGGCAGGCAAGTTATACTAATTGTGTCTATGTTTCTTCTATTGTACATAAAAAATCTGTTTGTGCTTTGTACGTAGATTGGCTTGTGCTGGAAAACCTACATGCTAATGAGCTACAATACTTTTAATTGGTGATAGTCCAAAAAGTTTCTTTGATTGAATTTATCTATTTCCAAAAGTACATGGCTTTACACTTTAAGTTCTCTAGTGTACCAATAACTTCATTTACTGACTTAATTAAACACCCTATGTGATCCTTTTTCTCCTTACACCTCCTTCCACCTTTAACTTCCATCATCAAATCACATTTTAAGGTATTAGTTGATGAGTATTCATTTCTGCCCACTTGGAAGATTTATGACAAACAGTTATATATACACACACACTCTTTCTTTCAGCATATATGGTCTGCAAAACTTGGGGTACTTAATTGTTGCAAAACCAATAAGTAGCAAATTTGTGCTGGTTTAATCAAAACCAGAAAATTAAATGAAGGGGAGGGTATAACACCCATCAGGCAGAGGAAGGCTGCAGCAAAATAATACACCAAACTGCATTTATAAGCCAAGAAACGCACTATAAGAAAAATATACTTGGGCGACTAAACTTTGGCAGACGAACCAAAATTCGTCGCCCAAAGTAACATTGGGTGTCGAACCACAAACGTTGTCGCCTAATCCCATCTAGGTTTGGGCTACGAACAAATTCGTCGCCCAAGATAACTTTGGGCGACGAATTTAATTTTCCTTGCTTAAAGATACTTTGGGCGACGAAAATATGTCGTCGCCTAAAACATGAACAAAAACGATACTTGATCCATAGATTGGGCGACGAATACGTAAGTTCCTCGCCCAAAGTCAATTTGGGCGACGAACTGAAACCTTCCTCGCCTAAAATCATCTTGGGTGACGAAACAGTTCGTCGCTCAAAGTCGTTTTAGGCGAGGAAGGTTTTGATTCGTCGCCCAAAGTGACTTTGGGCGAGGAACTTACGTATTCGTCGCCCAATCTATAAGCGAGGAACATACATATTCCTCGCCCAAAGTCTCATTGCCTTTTTTTTTTTGTACAATTTTATGTAGGTTATATTCATATAATGTGATCGTGTTTCCATTAATCCAAACCGTTCAATTTTTAATTCCTCACTCAATGATCATCATTGCAAAAAATTAACTCAATCGGAGATGTAAAAGTTACGTAACGGTGCTCGAATTTATGAACGATCGTGAATTTTCTAATACTAATCGATCGAGTAAATCAATTCCGATTTGGTCGATTTTTTGCAGAGATGATCTTTTAGTATAAACGAATAAAATGAACGGATCCGATTGTTGAAATCACATTGTAGTCTTCACAATTGTTGAATTGACAAAGTTTTACCGAAAAAGCTAATAGAATTATACTTTTCAAGTGTATTTGTATGTAGAAGCTCACTTTTCTATTGTGTTTTTAACGATCCGAACCGATCATTTCTTAGTACCCCACTCAAAGATCATCCATGCAAAAAATTATCTCAATCGAAGATGTAGAAGTTAGGTTTGACGTTTAGGGTGTATAAACGATCGTGATTCTTATAATAATAATTGAATGGGTATATGAACTCTGATTTGACTGATTTTTTGCAGGGATGATCTTTGAGTATCAACATAGATGATGAACGGCTTTGATCGTTGTAATCTCGTTGTGCTTTTCATAATTATCGAAACGACAAGGTTTCAATGAAAGAGTTAATAGAATTTTATTCTTCAAATGTATTAACCGTTCTTTTATATATAGAATATAAAATATTGATCGTGTTTTCAAAGATCCGAATTGTTCATTTATTAGTTTCTCACTCAAAGATCATCTATGCAAAAAATTAGCTTAATTAGAGATGTAAAAGTTAAGTATCATAGTAAAATGTACGAACGATCATTGCCTACTAAGAAAGGTTTGGGCGACGAACTATTTCCTCACTCAAAGTTACTTTAGGCGAGGAATGTAAAATTTCGTCTCTCAAAGAGGTTTTGGGCGACGAATATTTTCGTCGCCTAAGATATCTATGGGCGACAAAATTTAAATTTCTCGCCTAAAATGACTTTGGACGAGGAAATAGTTCGTCGCTCTAGGTTACTTAAGGTGAGGAATATTACTATTCGTCGCCCAAAGTTATCTGAGGCGACGAAATGTTCAGTTCGTCGCAAAAAATCTCATTGCCTTTTTTGTGTACAATTTTATGTATGTAATCGTATAAGATGCGATCGTATTTCCAACGATCCGAACTGTTTATTTTTTAGTTCCCCACTCTAAGATCATCCATGCAAAAAATTAACTAAATCGGAGATGTGTAAAAGTTAGATAACGGTGCTCGAACTTATGAACGATTGTGAATTTTCTAATACTAATCGAACGAGTGGATGAATTCCGATTTGACCGATTTTTAACAGAGATGATCTTTGAGTATAAACGAATAAAATGAACGGCTCAGATCGTTGAAATCACATTGTAGTCTTCACAATTGTTAAATCGACAAAGTTTCAACAAAAAAGCTAATAGAATTATACTCTTCAAGTGTATATGTATGTAGAAGCTCACTTTTCTATTGTGGTTTGAACGATCCGAACCGATCATTTCTTAGTGCCCCACTCAAAGATTATCCATGCAAAAAATTATCTCAATCGAAGATGTAGAAGTTAGGTTTGGCGTTTTGGGCCATGAACGATCGTGGTTCTTATAATAATAATCGAACGGGTAGATGAACTCCAATTGGACTGATTTTTTGCACAGATGATCTTTGAGTATGAACATAGATGATGAACGGCTCTGATCGTTGTAATCACGTTATGGTCTTCACAATTATTGAAATGACAAGATTTCAATGAAAGAGTTAATGAAATTTTATTCTTCAAATATATAAACCGTTCATTTATATATATAGTCTCATATATTGATCATGTTTTCAATGATCCGAACTGTTCATTTATTAGTTTCCTACTCAAAGATCATTTATGCAAAAAATTAGCTCAATCAAAGTTTTAGAAGTTATGTATCGGAGATCGAACTTATGAACAATCATGATTTTAATAATGATAATCGAACGGCTAGATGAATTCCGATTTGACCGATTTTTTGTAGGGATGATCTTTTAGTGAGGGACTAATAAATGAACGGTTCGGATTGATAAAATTAATAAATTGATTATACAAAATTAACAACATAATTGATTATGTAAAATTAACAACATACTTAGTTATTTAAAATTAATTATTCGGACAGCTTTTAGGCGACGAATTGGGAAAGTCGTCGCCCAAGACTCTTTTGGGCGACGAAATTTCGACTTCGTCGCCTAAAAGTTAAAAAATTGGGCGGTATTAAGCCCGCCATATATTTTAATTTTTGGGTGACGAATCTATGTTCGTCGCCCAAGTTGTTCTTAGGCGAGGAGATTATTAGTTCGTCGCCCAAGAACGTTTTGGGCGACGAAAATGCTTCGTCGCCTAAGATTCTCGAATTTTTAAACCTGCTTTCTTTTCTTCTTCTTCTTCTTTTCTTTCCTTTCTCTGTTTTCTCTCATCTCTCTGTTTTCTCTCCCAGCCCCAGCCCCGCCCAGCCCCAGCCCCCGGCCCTCCCATCCCCGCCGATCCGCCCATCCCCGCCCATCCCCACAAAAACCCCGATCCCCGCCGTCGCTTCGCCTCCCCTCGTCGCCGCTTTGCCCATCCCCACCGGTCGCCCACAGAAAACTCTCTCACCCCCTCTTCTTTCTCTCTCCTCGAAACCCCCGAAACCCACCCCTTCCTCTTTCTCTCTCCCCGAAACCCTCCCCGGCTTCTTCTTTCTCTCTCCTTCCCCTCTCCCTGCCACCTCCCTCGATTCCCATTCCTATCCCCACTAGCAACCCCTACCCCAACTAGCAACCCCACCGAACCCAACTGCAGCAAACCCACTGATTGTGGGTTTTTGGTGGGGTTTTTTTTTTTTTTTTTTTTTTTTTTTTTTTTTTTTTTTTTTATAATTTGGGTGTTTTTTGTTTTTTTGTTTTCTGTGTTTTCTACTCATTAGCTTTAGTTTTTTTTCAGAGGGAACAAGTGCAGGTGGCCAGGGGAATAGTAATACCCAGGGAAATTTTTCAGGTCAGACTTAAGACTCAATCGCTCCTTTAATGTTATTTGGTTGGTGTTTTTAATTTTTTGTTCTTAAATTTGTTTATTAGTGTTGAATAAATTAGTTTAATTCTGATCATTGTTCTTAGGAAAATTAGTTTGCTGATATTTTTTTTTGTTAGATAACAAATTAGTTTTCATATAAAATTAGTTAGTTTTATATGTTTTTTAATTATAAAATTTATTAGGTAGTTTGTATGTAGATTAGTTAGTTTGTTAGTTTTTAAATATAAAATTTAGTTTAATTACAAAATGTAGATTAATTAGTTTGAGAAATATAATTTAGTCATAAGGTGGAAGGCGATGGAGTCAGCTCCCAATGATGTAGTTCAGCCATCCTCGAGTACTGGGAGCCCCTCTATGCCACGGAGGGCCGGTCGATCTCATCGCTCTAGTCAGGTCACCGCTTCAGCTTCATCTACTGTGACGTCATCCACCGCGACGAGGGGACCATGTAGTGGGTTGAAGTCCTCTCAGATCGTGCGCAGTACTGGGGCGCGGATTCCAGTCATGTGTGTGCAAAACGGCCGACGACCGTTAGATCCTAACGTTGACAGTTTGTTCTCGCACGATGTGGGGGCTATTATTTGTGCCGAGTGCGCCATGGTTGCAACCACTTGGAAAAAATTGCCGGCAGAGATTGAACACAAAGTGATCCGCTCCATCTCAGTGAGTATATAACTCAATAATTAATTCAAAACGATAAATTTGATCATTCATAACAATCTAATATTTTTTTCAGGTTAACTTTGACATTCGAATGGATGATCCCCTCACCGTCACGTACATGACAGATTTACTCATCAAGTCCTACAGGCAGTGGAAGCACGAACTACACGTGCATTTCAAGGGATTTTCGTCGGCAGTTGAGGCATTGGCGAACCCCCCTATGGAGTTGGTAGAGCGGTCTGACCAGTGACGTTTTTTGTACGAGCATTTCATGAGTCCGTCGTTTTTGGTACGTTTTATCATTTTAAGACTTTAAAAAATTGATTATTGTTTTGTTATTCTATTATTGTATACATATACTAACACATTTATAATTTGCTTAATATTTAACAGAAGAAGTCGGTCGCCAACGCCAGAAAACGGAAAGGGAAGCCGTTTAACCATCATAGTGGTCCGACACCCATCTCATATCGAGTGGAGTCGCGACGTCGGGTACGTCATTATTTAATTTAATACATATATATTCTTTAATATTGGTTGGGTCTTTGACAAAATTATTTTCTTTTTCAGCGTGGGTCGCAATTCCCGGAGATAGACACTTTCGGGGATATCTATGTTCATCCCGGTTGTGATGCGGCCAAGGCAAAACATGTTAGTTTTTTATATTTTAATTTTTTTCACAATTTTTTATATTTATTTTTCTAATTGGTTACTTGTATATATAACATTTTGAAGGATGAGATGGTGGCCAACTCGAGAATATATTTGGAGAGCTTGGCCGAGCAGCACCCTCCGTGTACTCCGTTGGAGTCGATTCCAGTACCCGATCCCGATGTCGGACTTCGTATTATGATAGACTCATTGGGTGTTAGGCCCGGTAAGGATATACGCGGCATGAGATATGGGAGGATTCGTGATGTTCGATCCTCGTCTTCGTCTTCATCTTCTTCTCAGCCATCTGCAGTCGTTGCAGGGTTGTCCGCTCAAGTGAAGAAGTTGCAGGAGGACTTACGAGCTGAGAGAGCGGAGAAGGAGGCGTTGTATGCTGCATTGACCAAGGCGATACCTGGGTTTGTCCCGCCACCATCTTCTCATCAACCTCCGTCAGATATGAATGATGATGATGCTACTAGTTTAGAATAGATTGACCATTAGGATTATTACTATTTTGTATGGATATTTTGATATATAAATTTATTAATTTTGTTTTATATAGTTTTGAATAAAGATTTTTTTTAAAATTATTAAATTCAAATATATAATCTAAATAAAAAAACAATTTTTTTTTTAAAAAATATATGTTTGGGCAACAAAATTATTCGTCACCTAAACATGCTTTGGGCGACGAACTTAAGTATTCCTCGCCCAAATAATGTTTAGGCGACGAACAATTTCGTCGCCTAAACCTTATTTGGGCGAGGAAATCAATTATTCCTCCCCGAAAGCAGGTTTAGGCGACGGACAATTTCGTCGCCCAAACATTCTTTGGGTGACGAATCTGATTATTCGTCGCCCAAAACATGCTTTGGGTGACGAATAATTTCGTCGCCTAAACTTGCTTTGGGCGAGGAATTATATGCTTCAGGAGACGAAAAAACGCCGTTGCCCAAGGTGTCTTTGGGCGACGAAATGTACTGGTTTGTCGCCCAAACTCTTGGGCGTCGTGCATTGGGCGGCCAAACCCTCGACGAACTCAGTTCGTCGCCCAAACTTTTGGGAGACGAAATTCGACTTTGGGAGAGGAACTAGGTTCGTCGCCCAAACCTTTTTTTCTTGTAGTGACGGATCCGCTACAATCCAAAAATATGCAAAACCATAACAAAACAAGCAGGCAGGCCCTGACTTGCTGCAAATGTTTGTAAACCAGCTAGTTTACCTCCAGAAGTCGAGTCTACCTAGAAGATTCAAATAAGGCATCAATATTGGGATTCCAATCCTAGTGGCTTAATTATAATAAGTTTTCAACTAGGGTCGTGTGTGTGAGAATGTAGAGTGTTGTCCCACATTAGAAAAGTATAACTTTGCCTAGTGGCTTATAAGGGTCTTAGGCTACTCCTTCTATTGCCATTGGTTTTGGGTTGGATGCTCAAATTCTATCATGGTATCAAAGCAGGTTCACCCACGTGTGTTAGACCAATCGGCCACACGTGCTCCACGTCATCCAATATGAGTATGAGTTGTCCACGTGTTTAGCTTAAGTGACGCCATACGTGCGGGGGCGTGTTGAGAGTAATGTGGAGCAATATCCCACATCGGAAAATTAGAGCTTAACACATGTGCTTATAAGGTCTTGGGTCTCGATCTCCACCCATAGCGAATTGGTTTTGGCCGGGTTAGATGCCTAGAATTTGAGCATCCAACACGTGGACAAATTGTATTGGGTGACGTGGGAGCACGTGTGACCGTTGGGCATTTCACGCATATAACCTAGCTCTGATATCATGATTGAATTCTAAGCATCTAACCCAAAACCAATTGGTTATAGGTGGAGAAGCCTAAAACCTTACAAACACATATGCTAAGCTCTAATTTTCCGTAACTTAGGAACTCGTTTTTCATTTTATGTTAAATTTGTTCATGTAAATTAATTAGGAACTAATATCAGTAGACCAATTGATAATTGATATAATTCATAGTCCCCTGATATTGCTTCTCGTGTTTTTTTTTGGGGTCCCTTAATATTGCTTCATTGTCTTATTCATAACCTTTAGAATTCAGTATAATAAATACAGTCAAACCATAGATCCAAAATTATCATATATATGTATGCAACACAACAATAAGGAGTTCCTACTTTGCTACATGTATTTAGATTATCTCATATACTTATTTTTACATGTTTTAATTTTAACCATATATTACAAATTCAAAAGTAATATATGAACAAACAAACCAAGAATTCAAATCTTCTTACGAACTTGAATTCGTAGTTGCAACAATAAATGTTGACATTCTTTTTTATTTTTTAAAGAACTAATAAATGAAGGTATTCAATTATATTACAAATTGCATGCTAATGCTAATGCCAAGTGGAAAATATCATTATTAAGAGAGAAAAAAGGTATCGATAATTTATTCACCGTAAAAAAGAAAAGATTAGTGATGACTCAGCTTTGAAAGAGTGCTGCAAATAAAATTTGATTCCAAACATCTGGAACACCAGTAAGACACCAGTGAGTGCAATCCATGCCACGGTGGCCGCCAAGGCCATATAATGAAGGGTGACCATCTTTTCTTAGTTGTGATAATGTCGTTATGTTAAGCAAATGGATTGCCTTTGACATTTTGCTCAATACCTTCTCTAAAATAACTTGTGCTGGATGTGAACCTCCAGGATAATGTGCCCCCAACACTGGTTTTATTTGTCCCCAACAGGTGTTTGACTTTGCATCATCATCCCATTCTCTTGGACTAGTCATTGGGGCAAATAAAGCATACATAATAACAATGTTAGGGGAAATGTGTGCCTAATATATATGACTATTAATCGTACATTCATGTGCAAGGTATGTGGGTTATGTTATTTTGTTCAATCTAGTATTTAAAATACAAATTTTTGTTTTGTTTTAGAAAACAATAACATTGCATTAAAACAGTCAAAAAGGCATAGAGAATACAAGGTTATGGTAAGAAGCCCTACAACAATAGAGCCAAAAAGCTAAACGCTTACAACGGAATAAGAGCCGGATCTCGTAACGTCAGCATCGAGCATACACTACAGTTGCCAAACGGAGCCAGCAAAGCACCATAGAAATTAGCGAACTAGTCGCGTTTGGGTCCACAATCCAACTAACATCTCTAAATCGAGTCTGACAATAGCCCAAGGTGGGGATCAGGCAGTAGTAACCAGCAGGACCAAACAAAAGTGATCGGAAAAGCTCTCCTTTATTGAGATGAAAAAACTCTCACACAGAGAGATAAAAAAGCTCTCACAAAGAGGGAGGAGAGTATCTCATAAGCGAAGAAGAAAAGGAGAAGGAAGAGGCGGGGGTAGGAGCGGTGAGCCTTGAGGAACACATGAGCCACCACCCCTACCCTTGCAAATACTTAGCTGAGAGAAATAGGAGTGAGGAGAGAGAAGAGAGCGTTTTAGGGTGACGGCTAGGGTTTGGGGCAACTTAAAATACAAATTTATATGAGTAATAATCAACATTGATAGTCTGGCAACAATACTATATCAAATGGTTTGTCAAAAGCTAGAACATTTTGTGTGAGAGACATATGTTAATGGGTAGGGAGTTATGGAGTATTAATTGTCGAAGTTACATCTATAACACTTGGTGGAAAAATTATTGTGTGATTAATTGTAACACCACGTGGCATACTGACGTGGTGTTACCAATCTACTCAAATTATAATACGTGTATAACTTTGAAGGGTATTATTTAAGGTTTAAGATTTTAGTCTTTTCGATATTAATGATTATAAATGTATTATAATGTAAGTAAATTGATGGTTCAACATATGGATCAAGATCTTATATCTCAACTCACATTTCAACTTGATCTTTACTATGCCATGTTATTGACATAGTTCAATACTACTAGTTTTCTCCTAATTTCCCAAAAAAGGTTAGCTTTTTAATGGTCTATTTAAACGGGTTAGTTTGTGAAAAATTCCAAAAAGTAGAAGGGAAAAAAAAAAAAAAAAAAAAGAGGTCCATAGGAGGCCCAATTACTTACTACATATGATCTGGAGAAATACCCTGAAAGAAGACTTTAGTCTAAGCAGGATCCACAGTGGAGTCCACCCATCTAGCCCATGTCCTCAAAGCTATCTCATATGCTACCATGCGATCCATGTCTTTGTGTGTCTGCTTCCCATCCCCAACAAAATCCCACCTGCAATTTCATGCCACCAAAAACATATATGCATATATGTACTTGTATTTAATTAAAACTACATGTGTTCACTTAATTTCTAGCATGCAACTTCACAAAGCTAAAAGACAAGATTAATCTAATAATATACGGTTGCTTTCTTCCCGTATGAAGCCACCAATGCCATGTATTGAACACCAAGACATCGAAAGTTCTCCAAAAATTTCCACTCTTGATTGAGTTCAGCATTAGAACACGTGCCCCACTTCTCCCTCGCACGATATCTACTAGAAACGCATTGCGCGACAACATGATCGAAACATCATATGCCTACAATTTGTGCGATTAATTACACTTGATAACATTTATTTTGCATAATGAGATTACACTTGTTTATCTTGCATAATGAAATTCCAGAAATCTCATACTCATCCCCATTTAAAGAGATTTAAGAAACTTATTAGGAAATGCAGCATTCATTCCCATTATAATGTTTGCAAATATTGGGAATGACAATGGTGTCATCAAAATGTGCACAACATAGATAAAACTGACGCTACCCAAATGCTGCCACTTACCTGTATAAATTATTATTTATGTTTTAAAAATAACTTTTTTTGTTTGTTTTGCATATTAAAGACTTTCACCACTTTTTAAAAATTTTAGAAAAATACCTTATGAAATGCTCGAGCCCCCCATGAGTAATGCTCGAACACTCCTTAAATACTACTCGACGGAGAAAAATATGGAAAATTGAAGTAAGAATAATCCAAGTGTGGAAACAAGAATATATATGGAGATGAGGCCTTACTGGAAACTTGAATATGGAGAGGCCTCCACTCCTGGCTAAGGTATATTTGGCTTCTGGAACTGACTTGTGAAGCATGCATGTGAGGGACTGCCATTGATTTAAGCTCAATGAGTCCCCCACAAACAGAATGCGCTTCCCTCTAAATCTTCTTAAAAAGCTTCTACCACTGAACCTATAATATTAAATTAAAACAAATTAATTAGAGTTCTAATACTGATCGAATTCACATCAGGTTCAAAGTTCTTGGACTATAAGTGAAAATTAAAAAGCCGAAATACTTTTGTGTGTATATATGAGCAAAAATGAGATTGGGTTAAGAAGTTGAGTAGTAATTAATAATACCTTGGTGATTTGTATGAATTGGGCTGCCATCTATACTATTTCTTAATTGATTTATCAAGGGCTTAAGAGATCAATAATTAACCAAATGGAATATCATCAATTTGGACTGCTAATAATGTAGATTCTTATTTTATCAAAAATATTAGAAAAAAAATATAAAATATTTTTGTGTCAAATTGTGAATTTGAATCATTAATTAAATTGATTCTTGTCTTAATGTATAGTTTAAATTTATAATATGACTATACGTGTATTATATTGCTAGACTGTCTGATAAAAAAACATTTCTCATTCCTATAATTAAGAAATGTAATAGAACATTGAAACAGCTTAACATTAATAGGGAATTAATTATATTAGCCTTAATTTCTAATTACACCACCATTAGAGATTTAGTAATTAGATTTTAGAGCATTAATGGCCCTTGCAAGTGGCAAAGATATTTGTGGTTTAGGCGTAGAGGACCATTTTGTGTATTTCGATTAGATCGAACCTATACATACATGCAGCTGCCAAATGGATGTCTCTGTCAAGATGCCAACTTCCCAAATGATTGTATATAATTGACTAAATCCGCACTCTTCTGTTACTTTTTTTGGTTTACAAAAATTTAGAAATACTTTTAAGAGATAATTATACTTAGTTTCTTTAGAAAAACAATTTTTAGATAAAAACCGAAGGTGTTTTAAAATTTATAAGAAAATTATTTTAATTCATAATAAAATCTTTTTAATTTATAAAAAAATTATTTTAATTCATAATAAAATCCTTCCCCGATTTGAAGGATATTTACCCCTATTTAAAGAGTATTTCCCTTCCTAGGATGTAGAGTGGGTTTTGTAGAGGCTGCATGTTAGGTTTTAACTCCGAATTAACATAAAGCCGTCAAATAAGAAAAATAAAAGAACTTAATTAAAAATCCTAAATCACTACCGGTATTAGTCTAAGAAAGGCTCATAAAATGGACTGGATTCTAAGTCTTTCTATTTTTAATTAACCTTTTATAGATCAAGGGAGCTAGCTCTAAACTATTAATTCAAATTTTATTTTTTGTAGTCGATCACTTTGAAATTTGTTGAAAATGACGATATAGTACGAAGAAAATGTTTGAAAATGTTTAACTAATGTTAGATTTCCTAAAATATGCTTTCTAATTCCTATGACAAATTAGGTTATTAATGAAGATTAATTTAACGAATACGTATAGTGAAGTGTGTCTAACTCTAATAAAAAAATATCAATCTTTACTATTCCATCGTTTTGCTTCTCCTCCCTCTTGTGTAGGTTATTACAATTGTTTTCGGCATGCCATGGAGACGAAACACCTCCCGAATGAATAGAGAAGCCACTTGTTTGGCGGAATACGGATGCGAGAGAGGTAAAAAATGACCATACTTGGTGAGACGATCAACCACCACCAAAATTACATTCTTCCCAGCTGAATTCGGTAAACCTTCTATGAAATCCATTGAAATATCCAGCCAAGCTCCTTCTGGAATGGGCAAAGGTTGTGATAAACCAGGTGGAAGAATAGCCTCATAATTGTGACGTTGACATGTATCACACTCAGCCACAAATGTCTTCACATCACGTTTGATACCAGGCCACATGAAACTGCGAGTTAAACGTTTGTAAGTTCGAAGATAACCAGAATGACCTCCAGTAGTTCCTCCATGAAATTCTAATAACAATTTATTCCTCCAACTTGAAGAGGAAGGCACAAAAATCCTCTCTTTGTAAAGTAACAAGCTGTCATTCCGTAAGGAAAATCCTTTCTTAACTGGTTGTCCTGTTCGAAGTGACTGAATGGTATCCAAGCTCAAAGGATCAGTGAGTGTATCTTGTTGGATCAAGTTGATAGCATCACAAAGAGGACTAGACTGCCCGGTGATGGCCATTAGTTCTGATTGACGAGACAAAGCATCTGGGCCTTTATTGTGAGAGCCAGGTCTATAATGGACTGAATAATCATATCCCAGCAACTTCACAAGCCATTTTTGCTGATCTGGTGTGGTGATTCGTTGGTTCAAGAAGTGTTGAATTGTCCTATGATCAGTGAGAATGCGGAAATGATGACCCAATAGGTATGGACGCCATTTTTGCACTGCATACACAACAGCAAGCATCTCTTTATCATACACCGCGAGAGCTTGATGACGCTGCGATAATGGTTTACTCAAAAATGCTATAGGATGGCCTCCTTGTGACAGTATAGCACCAATTCCTACACCCGATGCATCACACTCAACAGAGAACTCCTTTGTAAAGTCCGGCATGGCTAACACCGGAGTGGTGGAGAGGGCAGTTTTGAGCTGCTCAAATGCTAATTCTGAAGCTGGAGACCAATTGAACCCATTTTTCTTTAACATATTTGTTAGTGGCTGCGCAATGAGTCCATAATGTCGCACAAACTTCCTATAGTACCCCGTGAGACCAAGAAATCCCCGTAAGCCTTTTAAAGTGGTAGGCCTTGGCCAATTGACAATGCTTTCAATTTTGGTGGGGTCGACTGCAACTCCTTGGCCAGAAATTAGATGCCCCAAATACTCTACTGAAGTGGCAGCAAAAACACATTTACTTTGCTTGACTTTAAGCTCATGCTGCCTCATGGTGTTCAAGACAATAGTTAAATGGCTGAGATGCTCCTGCATAGAAGAGCTATAAACCAAGATGTCATCAAAAAACACAAGAACAAATTTTCGAAGATAAGTACGGAATATGTCGTTCATAAGTGACTGAAAAGTGGAAGGAGCATTGGTTAAACCAAATGGCATAACCAGAAATTCAAAGTGCCCATCGTGTGTACGAAAGGCTGTTTTTTCTATGTCCTCAGAATGCATTCTAATCTGATGGTACCCAGACCGAAGATCCAATTTTGAAAACACTGTAGCACCATGAAGCTCATCTAACAATTCATCTATGACCGGAATGGGAAACCTATCTTTCACTGTTGCCGAATTTAAAGCCCGATAATCCACACACATCCTCCAAGTGCCATCTTTTTTTTTAACCAACAACACCGGATATGAATAAGGGCTTACACTTGGCCTGATAACCCCTCCTGCTAAAAGTTCTTTGACAATCTTCTCAATTTCACTCTTCTGAAAATAAGGGTATCGATAGGGCCGCACGTTAATAGGCGAAGTTCCAGGAAGTAAGGGTATTCGATGATCATGTATACGTGTAGGGGGCAGGGAAGTAGGATGTTCAAAGATATCTTCATATTCAGCCAGTAATTGACGAACTACAAAGGGAATAGATAATGGAATTGGCTCCTGTGTCATGGGTTGCAACTGAGCCAAAAAAGCTTGTTTCTCCCCAACCAATAGATGAGACATTGCTTGGCAACTAACCCAAGAGGCTCCAATAGGCAACAAACCCTGCAAGGAATATGTACCCTGGCTTGTGGAGAACTGCATTGTCAACTTCTCAAAATTCCAAGCTATTGTTCCCAAAGTTTTTAACCAACTAGTGCCTAACAAAACCTCACAACCAGTAACAGGAAGGACGTAAAAATCTGTAGAACATTCAAATCCCTGTAAATGCAGCAACAACTCAGGAATATGACCCCTTGTGCGCATAGAAGAACCACTTGCAACAGTAACACATAAAGAAACCTCAGTATTTACTGGCTGGTGCACATGCTTAACAAGTGTGGGATGTATGAAGTTATGAGTAGCTCCAGAATCTATCAACACATGTACTTGTTTCTTACCAATGAAACCAAAGAGACGCATTGTTTCTGGCTTGCTAGCATCGTTGATAACATGTAATTTGATCTTGGGCTCAACCTCATCCACTATATCGGTTACTGGTGCTTCAAGCTCCACCGGGGACTCTGGGGAATCCACAGTGTAATCCTCAATTCCGTCTAGTAGAAGAACCTGGCTTGGTTGACCGCGCTTGCAGCGATGACCCACTGTATACGGAGCATCACAAAAGAAACAAAGGTTCTTCTCACGCTTGTCCATATACTCAGCTCGTGATAATCGACGACCACTTGAAATAGGAGGCGTTGGAGCCTTTTGAGTGTAAAGTGGAGGAGGTCGGGAATGCAGGGGTGGTGCAGGTAACGTCAATCTAGTGGAGGGAGGAGCAAAAGTGGGGCGTGACTGAGAATTAGATACGCGAGACAGTAAACGCCGACCGGTATGTCGTTCCTCATACACCCGAGCAAGGTCAAAGGCAGCCATTAATGAACGGGGCCGCTGCGCTCGAACATCAACACGTATGTCTTCTTGCAAACCACCCACAAAACAAGCAACCAGAAGCTCGTCTGAAATATCGGTTGCTCGACAAGCCAGTTTGGTGAATTCAGATTGATATTCGGCAACCGTGCCTTCTTGGCATAATCGAGTTAACCGCGCCTGACAATCCAATGAATCATGAAGCCCAAACCGTTTGAGCAACATCTCAGAGAACCGAGGCCATTCATGTGGAAAGCGAGGTCGATACCAACGCCACCACGCTGCTGCGTCACCCACCAAATGCATAACTGCAATGCCTACTTTCCGATCATTCGGAACTTGATAATGGTCAAAAAACTGTTCAGCCCGGGTTAGCCAATCAATTGGTTCCTCCCCAGCAAACGATCCAATTCCAAACGCACATGGCGCATCCAAGGTTGGAAAGAGTCGGGGTGTGAATGGTGATGGGGCCCAGTAGAATAGTGAGACGGATTTGGGGGGTGTGGGAGGGGAGAAGAGTTGGGCGGAGAGTATGGGTACAGATGACCATGATTTGGGTAGGGAAAAGGGGACGGGATGTATGGGTGGGTTGGTGTGTAAGTGGGGGTTGTGGTGGGGCTGTGAAAAGCCGGCAAGGGCGAGGGGAGAGGTGGGAGGGTCGTCACCGATACAGCTGAAAAGGACAGTGGACGGTGATGGTGGGTTGAGGTCGAGTGCGGAACTAGATCCAGAGGAGCAGACCCATGAGGCGAAACAGGGCCGGAGAAGGAACCGAAGAGTGGAAGTGGCCCATCCATCGGGGATTTGGGACCGCGATGTACTTGGCGGAGCTCCTCGAGAAAATCTGAACGGAATTCATCCTGTTTGGAAGACAAACGGACGACGATCTCACGCAACTCCTGAAGTTCCGATGTAGTGCGATCTTGATGAGCTCGGAAAGCGAGCTCGAGAGGAGAGAGATCCGGCGGCACAGGTAGCTCCGACCCCATGATCGGGAGCTCTGATACCACTTAATGAGGCCCTAAGCTAAAGAAAGAGGAAAAACAGAGAAAAATAGACTAATGTTTTCATTCATAACTCAGCAATTCTGATTACAGCCTAATATAGCAAATACACCAGTCTAATAGTGAGTCAACACAACCAATAAAAAGCCAACACGTGACAATGATAAATCCTACTTGGAAATTGAAGTAAAGGAAAGACATAACAATAAGTAAATTAAACTATTAATTGTATGGGGTTCTCATCATGTGGTGTCTCCTTTGTGGGAGGATTCGATTGGTATTAGTCGAGAGCGCGCTGTGGTTTAGATTCTTTGGGCGTTAAGCCCCGTTTGTAACCAAAAAAAATTAATTAATTAAATTGGGGAAAAAAAAAATCTGCATAAGACTTGGATGATCCATATGATGGAGCTCCCAAGAGCCACTTTGTAAAACTAATGAAAATTAGGAATTGCAATTAATTACACTCTTTAGTCCTTTTGTAAATTCATATAATTAATTTGTAGGAAAATAGAAAATTACTTTGTTTAGTTTTGTATGAGAGTTGCATAGAGGAGTTCATTCCTAGTATCAGGAACTCCAGCCAGGCACCAGTGGCTGCAGTCCATGTCCCGGTGACCGCCGTGACCGAAGACCGACGGATGTGCATCTTTTCTGAGCTCTGAAAGGGCTGTGACATTCAGCAAGTAAACTGCAGGGTTTGAAATAGAATGCAGCACTCTTTGTACAACCAGCTCTGCCGGGTGTGAACCTGCTGGATACTGAGGCCCAACCATTGGTTGGGTTTGGCCCTCACAGTTCTTTGCAGTTGCCTCCCCCCATTCACTTCCACTGAGAGGGAACATTATAGAATCGGTTCATATATTTGAGAAAATGTGTTACAGAAAAATCTAAAAGTATGTGTTACACCTCACTTTCAGTAAGAAGGGATCACATTGTGACTACTCTGTCCAAGAAGTAATTTCTACATTCAGCTAAGAATTAAGAATTTAGTCAAAAACAAAAATTATTAACTCACTTGATCAATGATTTAAATTAATAATCTAAGAACATAATCTATCAAGATTTTAAGTTTGTCACATTCTCATGATGAATGTTTATATAAAAGGGACTAGAAGTCTTACTTGTTATGATCTGGGGAAACCCCTTGAAAGATGACTCTTGTTTTTGTTGGGTCCAAATTGGTGTCAACCCATCTAGCCCATGTGTTGAGCCCTTTCTCATATGCAACCAAGCGATCCATGCCGTTGTAGGTAATGTTCCCGTCTTGAATTAGTTCCCAACTGCAACACATTTACCTTCATTAAATACAATGCTTAATTAATATGATAATTCATAATATCCAATTAATGGGATATTGCTTTTGTTTTGTTTTTTGGGTCTGATCAATTTTCTTAATTAGCTAATACTACACAATAAAGTCGAGATCTTACGGCTGCTTCCTTCCAGTGTGGAGCCACCAATGCCACGTGTTGAAGATCAAGAGGTCCATTTCCTTCCACAGCTTCCCACTTTCCATAGAGTCAAGTTTAAGTACGTACTCTCCCAGCAATTGTGGCTATTGTATCAACCAGAAATGCATTCCTATAGAACATGATCTTAACATTGTATGCCTGCCAATTATTAATTGTGAAACAATTAGTGAGCATATTAATTAAATTAAGTGTTAATTAAATGTGGACCTATTTGTTGTAAATATATTGTTATAATTAAGTGGCTATTCCTGTAATTAGTGGTAGGGGCATACTAGTAAATATTTAAAACCTAGTAAACCCTACCTCTATATAAGGATACTTATAACATGAATGAAAGTGACTGATATATTCTCTCTGCCTCCTCTTTTCCACAAACCATAATCTCTACATACTTTTACAACACGTTATCAGCACGAGAAGCTCTTTGGATTATGGATCGCTAAACGAAAGAGGATCATCCTTCAATCTGTTCTTCAACCAAGTAGGTTTTATAAAACAATTTTATGTTTATGTTTTAAAACCTTTAATTGATTGAAAAAAATCTCCATGAGGCATGAACCCTAAATTTATGTGATTGATTTATTTGGGTTTACATATTTTATACATGTCTTCTTGGATTGAATGATTAAAATAAAAAGAGAAATATTTTTTGTGTGGCCAGCAGCCGCCAGCCCTCTCACCCTCACTGCCTCGCTGCCTCGCGCCGCTGCGAGAACTCGCTGCCATGCTGCCAGCAGCAGCGCGACATGCTGCAAGCAGCAGCGCCAACACGCTACCAACAGCAGCGCAGGCCGCTGCCAGCAGCAGCGCGACATGCTGCCAGCAGCAGCGCGACAGGCCGTTGCCAACGCGCTGCCAGCAGCGGCACAGCCTCTCGCTGCCAGCAGTAGCGCCGCAAGCTGCCAGCAGCAGCTTTGCACCCGCCTTGCTGCCATGCAGGCAGCAGCCACCTAGCTGCCACGCAGCCAGCGACCAAGGCAGCCACCATGCTGCCACGCAGGCAGCCACCTATCTGCCACGCAGGCAGCCATCAAGCTGCCACGTCACCCCCACAAATATTTTAATAATTTAAATATTCAAACAAATTTTGTTCAAACAATTTTGTGATATTTTTGTGTTCTTCTTGGGTATATGAATATTTTACTTGTTTAAATTTTTGCACTAGAGTATATGTGTAGAAATTGCAGGTAATTAATGAACCAGTAGTTCATACATAAATATTGAACCTGTAGCTTCAATAATGCCATATAAAGAACCTGAAGTTTCCTTTATAAAATTCACCATAGATGATAAAACCAGTAGATTTTACATGTCTATACCATGTTATAGAACTTGAAGTTCTTATTTATTGTTTATGGATATTATTGCCCGAAGCACTAATTATGATTATTTGTTCCTTTCAACTAATGAATGTCAAATCTCAACAAGCTTGATTTCGTCGCTTTGGAAGTTTCCGGAAGAAACTATCTAAAGTGGACTCAAGATGTTAAGCTTCATTTGACTGCCAAGAAGATGAGGTCGACAATCAATGCAGACAATGTTGTTGCAGAGTCCCTTAAGGCAAGTGCCATGATCTTCATTAGGAAGCATATGGAAGAAGCACTCCAAGTTGAGTACCTCGCTGAAGAAGATCCACGAGCTCTTTGGGTTGCTCTGGAAGAGCGGTTTAACCATCAGAAGGCCATTTTCTTGCCTGAAGCAAGACATGACTGGCAGAACATCCGTTTCCAGGATTTCAAATCTGTAAATGAGTATAATTCAGAAATCTGCCGGATCCGGTCACTCCTCAAATTTTGTGGGGAGGAGCTTACCGAAGCTGACCTATTGGAGAAGACTTTCTCCACCTTCCCTGCCTCATGTTTAGTCCTGCAGCAACAATACAGGGAGAGGAATTTTACAAAGTTCTCGGCATTGATCACCACTCTGTTGCTCGCTGAAAAGAACAACTTATTAATGAGAAATGATCAAGCCCGACCTGTCGGTACTAAAGCAGCACCATTGCCTGAAGCAAACGCTGTTGCTCACCGCGATTCAAATAGCGAAAGAGGATACCGAGGTCATGGGAAAGGCACAAAGTCCGACCGCCCGAGATATGGAAGGAAAGGTTCTCAGAGGAATGGCCTGTATGACCAAGGACAACAAGGCCATGACCCACGCGGTCATGGCCCACGGAACTCAAATTCTAGTGGCCAAGGCCCACGTGGTAGGAACCGCGGTCCCTCGGTCCCAAAAACTCGAAATGAAAGGAACACTGGTTCGGCCCGTCGCCACCAGAATCAGAACCAAAATCAGAATCAGAATCAGAATAATCTCTGTTACCGATGTGGAGGAACTGATCACTGGTCTCGTACCTGTCGTGCATCAGCGCAAGCTGTAGATGAGTATCACGCCAGTCGCGGAACTCGAGAGACCAATCTCGTTGATGGATCATTTCCTATGGATACCACCTTAGAGGTCACTGATTTCCAGACTGCTACTAGACACTTCGAGGATTAGAAACTCAATGACATGGATATGATCGGCGCTTGTGCCGTATTTATTTTCTGAATAATGTTTTTTTTATTTGGATTATTTTGGTGATTTATGACTTGGATTATTTATTTTTTGAAAAATTTGGTTATGCTCGAATATTATTTAATTCAATTAAGTTATTTTCTTACATGTGATCCATTGAATTAAATTTATGAATAGGCATGTTTTGTGGGGAAGTTTGTTGTCTGGCTAACAGTGCTACTACGCACACCATACTCCAAGATCAGAAGTATTTTTCAAACTTATTGCCTACTCATACCTCTGTGACAACCATATCAGGTCAATCCAACCTGATAGAGGGTCATGGCAAAGCCCATTTTATGTTGTCCAATGGTACCGAATTTACCATTAATGAGGCCTTATATTCTCCATGTTCCAGAAGAACGTTGTTGAGTTTTAAGGATATTCGAGCCAATGGTTATCACGTTGAAACCACTGAGGAAAATGGAGTGGAATATCTTTGCATAACCTCCAATTTGTATGGCCAGAAGCGTACATTGGAGAAATTGAAATGTCTATCGAGCGGTCTCTATATGACCACCATTAGATCGATTGAGGCAAATCACATAGTTAACCAAAAGTTAACCAATTTGAGCAGTTTCTTGCTATGACATGACTGGTTGGGACACCCAGGTCAAAGTATGATGCGCCGTATCCTCAATTCATCACACGGGCATCCCCTTACTAATAAGGATCTTGTGTTTAGTGACACACTATGCCAAGCCTGCTCGCTCGGAAAGTTGAATACTAGACCATCATATGCAAAGACTAGTAAAGACTCAGCCCTTTTCCTGCAAAGGATACAAGGGGATATTTGTGGATCTATCCAACCACCATGCGGACCATTTAAATATTTCATGGTTTTGGTTGATGCATCGACAAGGTGGTCACATGTTACACTATTGTCCACAAGAAATGCTGCCTTTGCTAAACTCCTCGCCCAGATCATTAAATTGAGGGCTCACCACCCGGATTATCCCATAAAGTCCATAAGACTTGATAATGCCGGAGAGTTTACATCGAAAACTTTCGATGATTATTGCATGTCCCTTAGGATTGATGTTGAACATCCAGTTCCCCATGTTCACACCCAGAATGGTTTCGCAGAAGCGTTATTAAAAGATTACAAATGATCGCACGAACCTTGGTTATGCGCACCAAGCTTCCAATTTCAGCGTGGGGCTATGCAATCTTGCATGCAGCCATGTTGGTCCGGTTGAGGCCCACTGCTACCCAACCTTATTCCGCGTTACAGTTGGTGACTGGGTACGAACCTGACGTTTCGTACTTACGCATATTTGGGTGTGCAGTTTACGTGCCAGTTGCGCCGCCACAACGTACCAAAATGGGTCCTCAACGAAGGATGGGCATATATGTCGGTTATGAATCCCTATCTATTATACGTTTTTTAGAGCCCTTGACAGGCGATCTCTTTACCGTCAGATTTGCGGATTGTCACTTTGATGAGACAGTCTTCTCGCCGTTAGGGGGAGATATGAACGTCACCGTTCCTGAAGAACGACGTGAATTGACGTGGAATGTCCCCACTATGTCTCATCTCGATCCCCGAACCGCACAATGTGATAGTGAAGTGCGGAGAATTCTAGATCTACAGAGTGTAGCTCATAATATGCCAGACGCTTTCTCTGATCTAGCTAAAGTGACGAGATCACATATAACTGCTGCAAACGTGCCTGCAAGGATATCTGTCCCCGAAGGACGTGTCGTCCCAGATGGACGAGGTACGGCCATAGCGGCTAACCGGTCATATGTCCCTGCCCAGAAGCGAGGTAGACCCCTAGGTTCGAAGGACTCTTTTCCCCGAAAGAGGATAAATTTGGCACAAACGAGTCCTCTTGACATCGCAATCTCAACCGATCCATCTCACGAAATAGTTCCGGATTATGGGTCCGTCCTGGAAGAGACGGTGTTGGGAGACGCTCCAACATCTGAACCCACTCCCGAGAACAGAGAGATCTCTATAACTTATGCATGCTTAAGTGAGCTCTGGAATCGAAACGAGATTATCATCGATGATATATTTGTATTCGCGGTAGCTACCGAAATCATAACTAGCGATGACATCGAACCTCGCTCCGTTGATGAATGTCAACGTCGAGACGACTGGCCAAAATGGAAAGAAGCAATCCAGGTCGAATTAGATTCCTTGACAAAGAGAAAGGTGTTTGGGCCTGTTGTTCCTACACCTTCCCATGTTAAACCTGTAGAATTTAAATGGGTATTTGTAAGGAAGCGTAATGAGAAAAACGAGATTGTAAGATACAAGGCTCGTCTAGTGGCGCAAGGATTTTCTCAACGCCCTGGGATTGATTACGAGGAAACGTATTCTCTCGTAATGGACGTGATAACGTTTCGCTACCTTATCAGTTTGGTAGTTTCCGAAAAACTGAGTATGCAGCTTATGGATGTGGTCACTGCTTATCTCTATGGGGATCTTGATACAGAGATATATATGAAAGTTCCCAAAGGACTTAAGATACCCGATGCAAATAGTTCTAGACCACGGAACACGCTCTCCATTCGTTTGAGGCGTTCACTGTATAGATTGAAACAATCCGGACGGATGTGGTATAACCGTCTAAGTGAGTATTTGATCGGGATGAGATATGTGAATAATGATCTATGCCCTTGCGTGTTTATTAAGAAAACAAATTCTGGTTTCGCTATTGTAGCTGTTTATGTCGATAACATGAATCTAATTGGTACTCCTGAAGAGATCAAGGAAACCGCTAAACACCTGAAGTTGGAATTCGAGATGAAAGATCTTGGGATAACGAACTTTTGTCTCGGCCTGGAGCTCGAGCACCGTGCAGATGGAATTTTGGTCCATCAATCGAATTACATACAGAAGATGTTAAGGCGCTTTAATGAGGATAAAGCGAAGCCTTCTAGCACGCCCATGATCGTCCGTAGTCTAGATCCTAAGAAGGATCCGTTTCGTCCCGCAGATGATAACGAAGAGATATTGGCACCAGAAGTCCCATATCTAAGTGCAATAGGCGCATTATTGTACTTGGCTCAATGTACTAGACCGGACATCTCATTCGCTGTGAACTTGTTAGCTAGATATAGCTCTGCGCCAACACGCCGCCACTGGAATGGCATAAAAGACATTTTTCGCTACCTTAGAGGTACGACGGATATGGACTTATTCTATCCCTATGCATCAAGGAATGGATCGAACCCCCTCGATCCTCGGAACGATGCCCGCCTTGTTGAATATGCTGACGCAGGGTATCTATCAGACCCGCACAAGGCGCGTTCTCAAACTAGTTATGTCTTTACCATTGAGAATACAGCAATATCTTGGAAGTCAACGAAACAGACCCTTGTTGCTACCTCTTCGAATCATGCTGAGATTATAGCCCTTCACGAAGCAGTTCGTGAATGTATATGGCTGAGAGCAGTTTCCAAACATGTTCGAAGTACGTGTGGGCTGAATTCCACCACTGATGAACCAACTATTATCTATGAGGATAATGCCGCTTGCATCGAGCAGATGAAGACAGGTTTCATCAAAGGAGACAACACCAAACATATTGCACCGAAGTTCTTCTTCAATCAACAGCAACAAGAGCATTAGATGATTGAAGTCAAGCAGATCCGATCTCAAGACAACCATGCAGACCTCTTCACCAAGTCACTGCCAAAGTCCACGTTCTTGATGCATGTTCGAGGTATTGGTTTGCGTAGATTGGCTGATTTACCTAGTATGTAGTCTTCAGGGGGAGTCAACATCAGGGGGAGTATCCCGAAGCATACTCGCTTGACCATAGTGTACTCTTTTGTCCTTCGTCCAGGGTTATTTTGTCCCACTGGGTTCTGTTACCTGGCAAGGTTTTAATGAGGCACATCTTGGCATGGTCACCCTACTCATACTACATCCTGAAGATGTGTTGATCTGATATATATGCATTTGCTCATCTTTTCCCTTCGACCACGGGTTTTTCCCATTGGGTTTACCGGGCAAGGTTTTGGTGTAGCAACTCTAATGCACCCCGCTCCCATAAACATACTATCTATTTATGATCCAGAAGATATGACTTCACCTACTTTCGAGGTCCTGATGCGACTACTCCACACTCACGCGCGTTACACTCTTTTTCCTTCGACCAGGGTTGTTTTTGTTCCCACAGGGTTTTTATTACTTGGCAAGGTTTTAACGAGGCAACTTAGAAGCGCATAACAGAGACAACACTAATGACATGGAATATCCAAGGGGGAGTATTGTAAATATATTGTTATAATTAAGTGGCTATTCCTGTAATTAGTGGTAGGGGCATACTAGTAAATATTTAAAACCTAGTAAACCCTACCTCTATATAAGGATACTTATAACATGAATGAAAGTGACTGATATATTCTCTCTGCCTCCTCTTTTCCACAAACCCTAATCTCAACATACTTTTACAACACTATTAAAATTATAATTTTCATCATTCACATGCATCAAGCTTGAATAATTAATCTTTGATTTAAAATAGCTGGTACACCTATAATTAAAACAAAATTGTCATCATTCACTTGCACTAAGCTTAACTAATCTTTGATTTTAAAAAAGAGCTGCAGGTAGACTTATCAAACATAATTGTCATCATGCATTTTCGGTTGTTCAAAGAAACTCATCATTAGGTACAAATCTTGGAAAGACCCTATCAACATCAAGGAGTCATATATATGCAACATTTTAGTTTTTAAGGTGAATATTTTTTTAATTTCATGTCATCACACTCATTTTCTTTATTAACAATTTGTGAAAATAATCATAGTGTGTGGCTAGGCGCTGCAGCCAAAAATGCATTAAATTAAAGAAGGGAATAAAATTAAGAAGGTTAAATTAATTGAAGATAAATTAAATAATGACGATTCTCACTGGGAATGTGAATATGGATAGCCCTCCAATCCCAGTCAGTGTATACTGGTCCAGTGGCTTGGCTTTGTGAAGCATGCAAGTGAGTGACTGCCATTGGTTCAAACCCAAAGAGTCCCCAACAAACATGATACTCTTCCCTCTAAATCTTTCCAAGAAATCTCCACCGTTGAACCTACATCCATCAGACTTGATTCAATCATATATATCATGAAGGACCACTTGAGAAAAACTTTTTTAATTGCTTGTTGTAATTGGAGCATATATCAAGATGCTAGCTTTAATTTTGAGGAAAAAATGTATGAATGAAGGCAACCCATCGACAACCCTATCTCTATGTTAAAGAGTTCAGCTTGGATGTGAGAACCCAACAAAACTTGGGGCCCCTAAATGTGTCTTCCTTCCTAATATATTTTTTAATTAAATTACATTTAATTGCCAGAACAAAAGTTTGAATCTTAACCATTTTGATACAAATAATGGTAGTCGATCATTTTTAAAAATAGAACATGACTTAGTTGGTATTGATATGATACAAAAAAATATGGTATATCTAGCATTGCTGAATGGTAATGATGACTATACAAGAAACATACATCAATAAAGAGAAAATTAAGCAATAAGAAATATTACGATTATAGAATGTTTAAACAAAAAATTATTTAATTTGATCTCATGATGTGATATGTCAAGTGTCGCATTAGTAGGCATTGTAAATACTAGATCCTCCATGTCCATATATAAGCTCTAACTCAAATGGTGTTGAGTGGTGAGGAACTAGACATATATATAATACATTTTACCAAAACAAATTGTGATGACCACTATTTTTGAAACTTGAAATATATAGAAGAGAGTAATTAAGTACCTTGTTAAGTTGCATTCATTGGGCTGCCATCGAAATTTGAGATGAGATGTGTCTGGACGACCATTCATAAGGCAATCGAACTCTCTCTCTCTACGAAGTCGCAGTCTGACGATGAATGATAATAGAGAGGATATGATACATCATACACCCACCTCCCTTGGAAAACATCACATGATGGTGGTCCTTTACTACTTCCAAGTACTCTTCCTTCCTTGCTAGAATGCTGATAAGGATCATGACTATCTCCATGTACATGGTGCATAAGAGAGACCACCATAAGTACTATTTTGCTGATAATGCCAAAATTACCCATCAGATCAGAGAGAGAGAGACAGAAAGAGAGGTAGGAGGGTCTCACAATGTTTGTGACTGAGGAGGAGGGAATGCATGTGTGAATATGTATATGTAAGCAATGCAATGATGAGAGATGAAATACAACCCAAAACAACGTACTGAAAGAAAAATCAGTGGGTTTGTGATTTGGGTTCTACTTTTTATTTATGTATAAAATGACAGATGGGTAGATGGAAAGAGATGAAAAGATTAAGTACTAGGGCATAAAAACTTAAAAAGTGAATATATGCTGGTTGAACTGGGATAAGTTAAGAAACAAGCTTTGTTTTCTTCTTCTTTGTGACTTGGATATAAAAAATGTCCTCTTTACCCTCATTAGTTTACTTAATTTTACTAATAGATTCAAAAGTCAAGGATATGTGGTAATTACATTACCCCACTTCCAATCTATCCACTATCCCACATTTTCTCTATTTATAATTGTTGATGCAAATTTCCGTAAGATAGATGCAACAACTTAGAGAGGATGGTCTGGCTGATTGGAAGCCCTGCTGGATGATGAAGTGGATGTTGATTCGAGATCTTCCTGCACGAACACAAGATCAAAGGAGAAAGACCGGTGTGGTACCAGCCAAATATGCTCCGATGATGAAGTCAGTGATGTGTATTTGGAGATGTTTGTGTAAGAGCAAGGAAGAACAGGTGATGAACTTACGAGAATGAGGAAGAACACGATAAGATCTTCTGGGTTTATTCTCAACAAGTGGTGTATTTTTATAGGCTTTTTGTGGGTGAAGTTATGTATGTAGATCTGCCATTTTTGTGCGCATAAGTTAGCTTATATAGGCAAAGGAAGTGGTGAAGGGTAAGTTACCTGCATGAGAGTGAATGGTTGAGAGGTGGTCACGCGTTCGGCCATGAATAGTAGCATGCACAGCTACCCACCTCCTTTATATTCAATGCTACATTGAATGCAAGGATGGAAGATCAAATGGGATGCCCTAATAGTTATGGCTGTGAGCCAGGATGTCCCATCTGTCAGAGAGTCATGCCAGAGATATTCGGGTAAGGCGGTTCGTCCTGACTCCAATCTTCTAGAATGGCGGTGGGATCCGAGCCGAGCCGATCATAGATATGTATACGCAAGTATGAAACATATCCACGTTCGGATCGGGCATGGGTGAACTGATCCAGATAGGCTCGACGTATGATGTGACAGTCGTCGCTCGACTGTAGCCCGTTGTCCGAGAAGATGATCGCCAAGAGCCGAGCCGAGCCGAACCGAACTGGGATAACCAAGAAAAGATGAACACTCAATTCTTAGGAGATCTTCAGATCGGGTCGAATCGGACGTGGGAGGTCCGCCGGGATGAACCGATCCGAGCTGGTAATGAAAATGTTGCCGAGCTGATATAGTGACGTGGAGGTCTGAGTTTGACCATTGAAAAGTCAAAGCCTGAAGTTGGATCTAACTAGCCACGTGTCGATCCATGATTGGTTGTTAAATCCATGTGAATTTATATACAAACAATAATAATCAACCTCCATTACATTCATGATGAATGTTCTAACCCCATCTGAATAGAATATATCCTCAGTTTTTAATTAAGGGGTTGGTGGTATTATATTGTTTTGTGCCAAACAAAGAGTTTAACCAAAAGCACAAGAAATCGATTAGAAAAGGAATTGCTTACTGGAACACTAAAAGCCATAACCCCCTTATTCATTTGAGTTGGTATATAAAGAATCATCCTATTTATCGAAAATACTGATCGTCTATTTATTTAATTTCAATTAGATGACTACATGATTTTCTATTTAGTTGATTTTTTGAAATAATGATCTTTGAAGTAGGGCCTAAATAATTGATGGTTCGGATTATGAGATTAGTTATGTGGTGGGCTCAAAAACATGGTTAGCTTCGTATTAACTTGCTAACTAGTTAGCTTTAGAGCACTCTTCTATATGTCATATTTGGAGAAGGATCCATGTCATTCTATTTTTGACATAAGTTTCGACTCAAGTTTTCAATAGGATCAAGTCCATATAATATTTGAACGATCTGAATCGTTTATTTTTTTTGGTTTCATTAAAATAAAAGAAAATCCTTGCAAAAAATTAGGTAAATCGGAAATCATTTACCATATATATTGATGAAAGTCAGAATAAAAGATAAGTGTAGAATGTTTTTTCTTCAGTCTGATGAGATTTCTATTAATAGAAATCTACATACCTCTTTTAAAGAGTCATGACTGTTGTATTAGGCCCATAAGAAGTTACCTTTAGTGAAAAGTTGTAACTGTTCAATTAAACTAACAGAATATTTAAAATCAAATAAATTAGTTTTGAATCTTAAATATAAATAAATAATATTATATTATATTATATTATACCAACAGTTATAGCAAAACTTCGTAAAATAATATGTCGAAAAATCAATATTCTAGCCATGCATTTTATATGAGAGGAGAAATTTTTCATAATTTTTTTGGAAGTGATTTAATTATTTTGAGGCTATAAGAAATTAGTACTCATCGATACGAGTCCGTAGGATTTTTCATGGAATTATTTGGAGTCTTGATATTTTTGGTGAATTTCCGAAATTGGAGAAATTAGGAAAAAATAGGAACATCAATTGTGTTGCTGACTGGGACTGACAGATGGCGCACTGTGAGTGGCCCAAACCAGCTGACTGTACGCTGACGCGGCGTTGACTAGGCGGTAGCAGGCGAGCTCACGGGAACAACGTGCAACGTGTTGCAATTGATCGTTCTTGCATTATCTAATCTGGGCCATTGCACCTCCTTAAACCAAGAAGATCTGAGTCGTCCATTTTAATAAAGCCGGTAACTATAGCACTGGGTCAGTCTTGACCCGCGTGTCTCTAAGTGGATCGCCTGGACCCGATTTATCTCTAAAAATGGGTCACCCACCGTTTTGTGTTGACCCAGTTTGAATTTTTTGTGTTTTTTTTCACACTTTTGAGCATCCTATCCCACATTAGAGAATTAGAGAAACTTCCCACCTCCTTGTGCCTATAAATAGAGACCATTGTACCTCATTTTTCACTTGCATCACCAAGTGAAGTTTGAGATACTCACTCCTTGATTCTTTGGGAGTCTCTCTAAGAAGAGATATACCAAAAAGGAAGAAAATTCTCATAGTTTAAAAGTTTTCTTTTAGAGAGCTTGCCTAGGAGGAGGAGTCTAGTTTTGGAGGTCTACAACCTGATAAGTCTTTTATTTATTTTTCTACTTTATTTATTTTTCATAGACTTTAATATTAGGTTGCATGCTTAGATTAATTAAGTAGGATTTATTTATTAATTAAGCATGCCTAGATTTATTTTAGAGATTTAATTGCTTAATTTATTTGGTTAATTAAGCATGATTAGTTGTAACCTTAATTTGGAGTTTTAATTAAATGTTATTTACTTGTAGAGATTAAATTAGATTTAAGCTATTATTCAAGCTTGATTAATTAGTGGAATATTTTGGAGAAATACTAATTAATTAAATACTTGGATAATACTTAAGTTTGATTTATTCTAACCTAAATTAATTTGTGAAATTGCTTTAAACCAAGGCAATTAGTCAAGTGGTTTGACTTTAAAATTAACTTAAAACTTAAAAACCCTAAAGAGTAGAGTTTAGTCCACTTAGGACTAGAGTCTTTAGGGATGTGTGATCTAAAAGGATGGGTCATAACGAGATTGTATTGAACTTTTTTTTTTTTTGGCCAAGAGATTGTGTTGAACTTAACTTTTGACTAAGTTGTCATATCGTCGGACACTAGGAACACCAGTTACCGAAAGATTTCTTTGTGACGTGACAAGAAGACGATAGATTCGAGACAGATGAGAATGCATAGGCTATGCAAGAGAATATGTGAAGAGCATTGGATTCCAGGTAGGGGGCCGGATTTATCCTACATTCCTGACTATGGACTTTGTGTGTATTTTTGTTTTAAATTATTATAACATGCTATGATCTGTGAGTGGTTTCGTTGTTCACACATGACCCTGGATGCAAGTCTCTGAACCTTCTAGAAGTGATCAGTCAAAGTTATGGGGTGTCTAGCCAAGCTAATACGTGTGACGTGTGACGTGTGCTTGTGCGAAGCCAAGACTTATAACCGATGAATTGGCAAATGGTATAGTTCTCAAATCCGTGCCGCTGGGCTTTTTGTATTCTCACTATGAATGATTATTGTGAATTTGCATGTTTATAATCATTATTGATGTATAGCCGAGTCATAAATGTTTTGTAAATGATTTCAAAGGAAATGTTTGAAGAATTTGTTTTAGACGATTTAAGAATCCGACGGAAAATGATTTTCACTATATTTTTCACTAGGAAAGGTTTTGTGGTTTTCAAATCTAGTAGGGTCCCTTGAGGGAAGTTATGATCGTATGAGATGCTTACCTCCTACATTGTTTTTGTGTTTCTTGTTTATTTGATGTTTTTATAGGTACGAGCATGGTAAAAAGACTAATTTTGACGAGGGTCAAGCAGAGTAGCATCTTGAGACTTGTCAATAATCTGGATTTATTTGTTGACGTCATTTAATTGTTTTATCGTATCGAATATGTCTTGAATGATTTTACCTCTATTTTTTGGAGATGGTTTTAAGTTATTTACTTTGATTATACGTTTGCATAGTTTTGAAACTTTTATTTTATGCTTGCTATGTATTTTAAATTTATGTAATTCTTCAAGGTTGCAATGAACTACCGTAACCTTGGAGGTTGGTTTTATAAAGAAGTTTTATTTTTACTTCACATGTTTTTCGCTATTTATTATCTCTGATCCAACCCGGTCCCATTAATAAAAATGGCTTAACCTATCTTGGGTATCTTGGAGGAGTAATGCTTGATTGAGTGACATTAGTCTCTTGGGGCATTCAAGATAGATGCCTTTGTCACATACCCAGAGTTTGAGGTGTGACACAATACTCCTTATAGCAATTTTTATGGTTTTCTCGTATGTTCTTATTGGTTAAAATAACTAAAAGTTGCATTTTTTTTTTCTTTATCAAATGATAGAAAATGATTATATTTATAATTAGAAATGGAGGAATAAAATAATTTTTGAGCAAATTATAATTTACACCACTGAAGTTTGGGGTGATTCACAACTTGCACCATATAGTTTCAATTTTTTCAATTTAGTACATAACGTTTTGATTTACTTACAATTGACTACTACCATATTTCTGACTGTCAAATTATACGTTAATTGATAACTTGGTATCCCATATTTTTGTCAACCTATAAGGCCGAATGACCTCTCTGCATGTTCATTTTCAGTACATCAAGTTTGATATGAATTTTGACAGGTCATTCAAAAACAAAAAAAATCCATATCAAATAGTTGAAGCATTTCTTATGGGGCAGCCTGAGAGGTCGTTTGGCCTTACAAGTCAATAAAAATGTGGGACTCGCAATTGCCATGTCATCAATTAGCTTCTAATTAGATAGTCAGATAGACCACAGTAGTCCATTGTAAGTAAATCAAAACGTTTAGTTCTAAATTGAAAAAATTGAAACGATAGGGTGTAAGTTATAAAACACCCCAAACCTCATGGGTGTAAATTATAATTTATTCAATTTTTTTATTTATTTTTATTTTTTATGCCAATTTCCCGTACTAGTGAGTGGCTAAAGGCTAACTTGAGAGGTGGCGTCAAGCCCTCTAGGTTCAATTTTCATTTTGTAGTTTAGCTTCGTTTGGTGGATGGTTGGATGAAGCTGAACATTGATGGCTACAAAAAGGTATTAAGAGTGTTACTGGAGCTTGGGTGTTTTTAGGAATAATAATGGGGGAAAATTTGAGCAAAAGGACTCTAACTTAGGTATCAAAGCCAGATTAGGACTTTCGCTTCAAAAGTGCATCCGTTAGGCTTACTATTTTACTTAAGCGTCAAATAAAGCAATTTCGTCAAATATGTTATCTTTTCTGTTAAAAATTGATCATGTGGCATGCACGTGATCAATTTTTAAGGGAAAAATTGACATTTTTCACTATTAAAATAGTTATAAAAATAAATAAAACTAAAAGAAGAAAAAAAAACAAACTAATAAAAGAAAAAAAATTAAAACAAACTAATAGAAAAAAAAAAAAAAAAAAAAGGGAGGAGAAGACCTTCCCTCCCCACCCCCACCCTATTTCATTGCTCGCATCGGTGGCGACCCTACATCTCTCTCTCTCTCTGTCTCTCTCTCTCTCTCTCTCTCTCTTCCTTGTTGAGCGCGTATGGTGTCAGACCCAACGAGTTTAGTCTAGGCTTGAGGCTCTGCAACCAGCGCCCAGACCCAACGACCAATCTCAGACCATACGACGCCAAACCCAACAACCAATCTCAAACCGAATGGCGCCACCTCCGATCTGGGTCTTAAGGCTTTTTCGGTTCTTGTCGAGGACGAACTTGGCTTCAACGATGCCGCATACGACGACAAGGTTACCATCGGACGTATGAGATTGGTCGGAGGCTTTGAGTGGAGGTTTGAGGCTTTAATGAAGGGGGCTTTAGGGAGCTTTCAGAGGGCACGACTGTGAGACCCGGAAATTTCCAAATTTATTTTGGGATTTTTTCTTATTTTCTAAAATTTTTATAGAATTTATTTGTTAGAAAATCTAATTTTTTTCACCTTGAGCTTCAATTGTTTGACCAACTTTGACTAGGGTTTTGACCCAAGTTAGACCTTTAAAAGGTAGTGCTTTCACTCACAAACCTAACGGTGCAAGTCTCGTATTATTCCGAGTCCGGGAGATTATTTTATGAATTTATCAAATTTTCTTTTTCTTTAAAGCATTTTATCTTAGTTTGTGGAGCTTGAAACTTCCGAAATTTTTCTAAGGGAAAATTGGTAATTTGACCTCATAGTTAATTAGTACTAGTCAATACGATTCCGTAGTATTTTTTGGGGTATTTTTCTGAGTCCCAAGCTATTTTTAATTAATTTTTGAAGTTGAGAAATATAGGAAAAATAAAATAAAATAGGAAATCACCAGATCGCGCCACGTGGCACGATCTAGAGCGTCCTTCGCTGCATGGCAGCAAGATCTGATGGCTGCATGTGCAACCAAGTGTCAGTGCACACGCCACGTGTCACTTTCTCATTGGTCCAAGTTGTGACGGTTGACTAGAGTCAACCCGGTCAACTCGAATGAGTCAACCGAGTTGACTCACTCTCTCTCCTTATAAATAGTGGCGCACCTCCCGGCTGATCCCTCACAAATTCAGCCGCACGCTTCCCAAGAGATCTTCTCTCTCCTCTCTCCTCTTTTCTCTCTTCTTCAATCTTATTTTGAGTTTATCTTGAGTTCTGAAGCTTCGATCGACGATCCGATTTCGCCTACGCGATCGTGGCAACGAGCTCTTCAATTCTAGTAGTGTGAAGGCTATGTTTTGGTGAAGTTTTAAAAAAATCATTTCTAAGCTCCATATGTAATTTCTTGATCCCTGTCGAACTTTTGCTAAAATTTTGTTAAATTAATCTCTTGTTCATTAGGCTCTTTTAATCTTATTACTTAGCAAGTCTAGTAGTACCGAGACTTTACCCGTAAGAAGTCTTCAACAGGTATACCCTCAACCCAGCTTATTTAATCTGCTGTTATTTAAGTTGTGGTTATAGACGGAACGTCGTTTAAACTGTTGTTATCAAATGAACTTAATAAATATTGAGGTCATATCAGTGGTAACCAAATAATGTGATGACTAAGGTCAGTCCATGAACATACAGGCATTGGGTACTGAGCCAGAGCTCCCTCAGTTTCCCTATGCACTGACCTAGTCACGTTGTAGGTTCATACCTGATCAACCTCCTCGACAATAAATTAAAATAGATATAGAAACCACACGGTTTGACATGACTGTTTGCCTCGGGGTGCAAGGTCATGTCGGATTAAGAATTTAGAGAAGCCTAGCAGTTACGCTAGTGCCAAACCTCTGAATTATACTTGGTCTTAACAGACAAGGTCATCGATTTACGTGAAGACCGTTTTTAACACCAGTTGTTGTCAAACTAGGAACTCCAGTTACCTAAAAGAGATCGTTGCGACGTGGCAAATTGTGATTTGTACTCGAGAACAGGCAAAAGCTTTGGACGCTAGGTAGGGGGACAACACACTCTGACTAGTGGATTTCCTCATGTACTATATAATAAATACTGTGTGATAAAGATGCATGTTTTTTAATGGCATATCTGCTTGGTTTTATGATAATGAGAATGATGACTGTTATGCATATTCTCGTGAGATTATTATTGTGTTTGACTTGAGAGTGAAAGGTCCCTTACGGTAGACCCTAGGTTTCAATCCCCAAAACCTCATGAGGGGTTGTACAGACGGACTGGTCGATTGTCCTTCTTGGGAGGCCAGTCTAGGCGGTATAACCATGAAATGGCCACTTTTGCTACCCTGTCTCGGTCAAATGACTGCAGGACTTTGTTATGTTTTTGTGAGAGGGTAGTTAGCCCTAACGGCTGGTCAACAGGTATGATTCTGAACTTGGACCCGGAAAACTGTATTTTGAAAACTGTATGAGCATGTTACTAGTTTTACAAAACTTGATAACTGGTTTGTGTTGTGCATTTGATTTTAAATTATTTCAAACTATTTTTCAAACCTAGCAGGGAGTTCCCTGATGGGGAGCAATGAACGTATGTGATGCTCACCCCTACATTGTTGTTTTTATCCCTCTTAGGTGCTGCGCGTGTGGACTTTGACGGCCTCGATTAAGGGGGTGGTGGTGCGGTCTCGAGCTTGTCAACTCCTGTGTTCCTGTTTAGTCAGTATATTTCCTTGGGCAGGTCTTTGGTGACCTTTTACTATCTTTATATACTCTTGGTCATATCCTGTATATACACTGAGTCCTTGGGTTGTCTACTTTTGAATTATCGAGTCTATATAAACAGTTTCTTTGAAGTTACTCTAAAAAATAGTAACTCCGAGGGTTGGTTTAATTATGAATTAATTATTTTTGAATTAATTTTCCGCTGCAAACTCAAGCACTCTAATCCAACCCATTTTACTAAACCAAAAGGCTTAACCTATTTTGTGAAAACTTGGGATTATAACACCGGGGGATTGGTTGTTGTAGTCTCAGGTATTCTCAAGATGGGTGCCTTTATTACGTACCCGGGTTTTGGGGCGTGACAATGACAAATGGTGGTAGTGAGGAAGGTCGGGTAGGGGAGGGAGAGGGGTCTGCATTTTTTTTTTTTTTAACAATTAATTTTATAATTTTTATAATTGTTTTTTAATGGTGAGTGGAGTGACTATTTTACCCTTAAAACTAACAGACGTTTAGATTAAATTGACGGAATAGTCTCATTTGAGGCTTAAGCGAAGTTTTAGTCTTAACGGATGCACTTTTGAAGCGGGAGTCCTGATGTGACTCCGACACCTAAGTTGGAGTCCTTTTGCTCAAATTTTTCCTAATAATGGCTACTGGCTTAAGGGTTTTGCTATTAATTTGGGTATAAAGTGATGCGCTAGCAGCTTAGCTTTGGGGATTTTATCATGGCCTTCATCTAGTTTGGCATAAGGTGAAGGTTAATTCCACTACTGCCTCATCTCTTTTGAGGCATACTAATGTGCACATTTATCCTCTTGCTACTTTAATTGAAGCGTGTCAAGTTCCTTTGCATTTGCATGAGGAATGAAGTTGTGATGATGCTATTGTGAGAGAAAAGGCTTGATAACCACTTTTAAAAATATGTCAATATAGGTCTGTCCATCAATATTATAGGCTTCTTTCAAACTTTCATCCAAAAAATGTTACATATCCTTCGTGTGACGGGGAAATTAGATAATTCATGTCCATCTTTACATGGTTAGGCACGACGTTGGAACTAGCCTTTCAAATGCCACGTATCATTTCCTCAGCCCTGCCACGTGGACAAGAGCTACAACGGAAAGTCAGCAAGTCAAAGAAGACAGCAAACTCTTGGCCGAGGTAACACTATCTCGACCAATACAACCACCCCAGCCATGATAAACCATGTCGTAACTTTGGCCGGAGTAAGCACAGGGAATCTTGTGACGTCACCCAGGGGACAGAGACTGAAAAGGTATTTGGTGACTACAACTGGAAAAGGACGAAGGTGGCAGAAAAAGGAGACAATGGATGTAAAGGAGGTACAAGGTTAGGTGAATCAAAAAGATGCCATACACGTGGAACCTATCCAGAAAGGGATCACTTAAACTCTAACCTTGGAAAGGTGTATATATACCAAGCTGCAAAGGAATAAATGCATCATCATCAACCCCCATAAAAACCCAAATCCCAAAGAGGTGACTTTCACTTTGCATCTGAATATTCAAACTCTTTCTTTATCTTGTATCTTCAACCACTTTCTTGAATTCACTGTTACTAGGTAGTTTTTAGTATAACAAACAAAAATCTTTTGTATTTATTTCTAGACTGTCAGCTTATTTAAGTTATTTCCATTTTCGTGTAGACTTATTTATGATACTTGAAAGGGTTTCCCAGTTCTTCTCCTTTATATGTTAGCTCATTTATTTTATGGTTTAGATATGCTTATCTTTTCTTTATTATCTTTAGTCCAGTTATCAGTGTTGAAAAGTTATTTTCTTTTTAGAGTGTGCAAATGGGTTTTTGAGTTATGGCAAGATTTGTAGTGAGAACCACTATCAGCTACCAACATCACCCCCATCACATTGTGTTTACTTTTCATATCAAAGTCTTTTGCTTTTATTTAAGTCAAATCACCTTAAGTCCTGTTGTCACCACTTTTACATTTAATCATAGAGTTAGATTGAACATAAGTGAGTGAAGTCCTAGCGCTGACTAGGCAAGAAAAGAACCCAAACCGAGATTGACCCATTGTTCTCGGCCGAGGCATTGTCTGATTGCCAGGTTAGGCCGTTTTCATCCATTGCGGTCAAGTTCCACTTTCCACTAAAGGCAGTGGCACGCCCACAAACCCTAGTGCCATGTGGCAGTTCCCTAGCTTGACACGTGACCTAGAGCCCATTTTGTGACCAAACACACGATCCAATTCCAACGCCTTTCTTGAAATCATGCCACTTCCTTCTGATTCCCCCCATTTTCCTAACTTTGCCCTTAACTCCAATTCGACTCAATCATCAACCCTTTTCCCTCTAGAATTGTAAATAGTGACCCAAACAATGATTATTCAAGGAATATTATTCTATTAAAGAAGAATATCAAAGTGGAAAAAGAGTATGGACTCACCTAATGGTTCACATACAAGGTTGTGATGCAACTGTGGAGTGCCTAGCAATTGAGGACCTCTTGGACATACACAAATAGAGATTTGATGCCAGTTACAAATATGGGGTAAGTAAGATGTTTTTGCAACTTGTGATTTTAGGGCTATGTTGGCTCAATTGTGGTCCTTGACTGAAAGGCGTTGTCATTTGCCCGTGTTTGACCCAAGTAAGGCTTTGGGCGTGAATTTCTCATTTTGCCCTTATCTGAAGGGCATGTGAGTCGCACCCTAAGCTGGGTATGCAACAATGGCACCCGCCTTAAGAATTCCATAAATATAATACTCATACCTTGATTATTATATCCCCAAGCTCCCTAAAACGAGTTAACCATTTTGATAATATATAGGTTGGATCATTATACAATTTAATATTTACATAAAAGCAAACTCCTTAGGGTTAAGAGTTTACAAAATAATCTCACTAAACACCAAGCCTTTAAAGGTTATATTAAATATTTTATAGAGGGTACCAACCTAATTCATAAAGATAAATGTTAAAAAAAAAAAATAATAATAATTACAAACGGTGAGTCTGATAACAAAAGATAAGGGTGCAAATAGAAGGCCAACAAAAACAACAAAATGACAAGAGACTTGCATATGCCAACCGAGGAACTAGTGCCATGCCCACTAGAAGTCAAGATCGTCAACCATAGGAGTATTTGCACAATGACTGTGTAAGGATTTAACATCACATATGTTCATAGCTTCTCCTGAGGGGGAACCTAACTATGTTTAAAAATAGTACGCATTTATTTACTACATATAGCCAGTGAAAAATGGTTAAAAGACTCACCTCAAAACCATAATCAATAATATTGGTTGATATTCGCTTAAAATGTAGTCATGGTCATGCAATTCTTTCAAGCACGTCGGGTACCCAAGTTAAGATTTTACCTGATGATCGAACACAACACGTGTAACAACCTAACCCAAATTTAACTAAAAATTAAAAAAAATTTCGTTGTGGACTTAAGAAGCACAAAGAAAAGTTGAGTTGTGGTACACTAAAACATTCTTTCTAAATTAATTTGGAGACATTATAAATTTTGGAGATTTCTAGAAATTTAATTAGGTTATAAGGATTTTGTTATAAATTAATTTAAGTCATTAATGATTTTTTGGAAAGGTCCGTTGATTTTAGGTACCAAATTATAATGTTTTTTCATTTTAACTACCAAAATATTTATGTCATTTTATTTTAGATACTAAATTTCAGTTTATGTACCAATTTTAAAAAATATGGTTATATCAAGCTGTGACTGTCTAACAGTCATAACTTTTTTATTGATTTGTTGTTTTTTCAATATTTGCAAGGCTTAAACTTTACTGTTTAGTCTTTGAGTTATATGACTTTATCCCCCAAGTCTAAATCAAAAATATTAAACTCTTAAAAATTTTAAATTTTTATAAATTTGAAACAGTCACAGTTTAATCACAACTGTGATTGTTCGACAGTCACAACTATATAACAAACTGATTTGTGACCTAATCCAAAATGTCTTACTCTAGGTTAGTACCTAAACTAAAAAAATTAGTGACTTACTGCTTTATTGAAAAACTATTGATATTTAGTATTTAATCCTAATTTTCTATTTTTGGAATTGTTGAGAATTAATTGGAAACATTGGATTTCATTTGAATTAATTTCAAGAACTCAAATTTTGAAGTTGAGGTAGTAGAAAATTAGTACAAGGCGAGAAGAGTCCATAGGAATTTTTGAAACCTTTTTCGAATCTGGATTCATAGTTGGTGAATTATTTAAGAATACTTGAATGGAAGCTTGTAGTTTTATGATGCTGATGATGATGTTGGGGTTGAGGTTTTTGTTGATTTGGGTCGTGGGTTTTGCTTGGAGTCTGATATAAAGCATGGAAAGATGCAAATGTTGTGTTTGGAGGGCGAGAAGGCGGGGGTAGTGAGACGGAAAGATTGAGAAAACTCAGGATGTTGGTTTATTGTGCCTTAGGTTGAAAGAGAGAGAGAGAGAGAGAGAGAGAGAGAGAGAGAGAGAGAGAGAGAGAGAGAGAGAGAGAGAGAGAGAGAGAGAGAGAGAGAGAGAGAGAGAGAGATGAGGAAGAAGAGGAGGAGGGGTTGCCATTGCTGCAATTTTTTTTTGTCTAACAATATAAAATTAACTGAAAAAGACCAAAAAGCCCTAATTTTTAACATAAAATGTAACGTTCCAAGTTCGTTTGGCAATACTTTTAGAAAACTTAAAAACACTTTCAAATAATTAAAAGTGTTTTTGCATATATTTGGCAAAAAAAATAAAAAACACTTTTAAATTCTAAAAGCACTTGAAAGCGCTTTTAAAAAGCACTTAAATTTTTTTCAAAAAAATATATAAATTTCTAACAAAAGCACTTTTAATAAAAGCAATACTAAGCAAAAGCACTTCCTATAAAAAGCACACCCAAACAAGCCCGACATATAACCAAGGTCTAGGGTCTAATTTTTAATATTGCAAAATTTTGCAAATTAAGGTCGTGATGTGAAATAGGGTGCAAAGTTCAAGTGGATAAAAAGCCTTAAAAATTGCTACATTTTGCTCCAGTAATTTCTAAACTTTCTATTTGTACAATAGTAGAAACTTCGACTAAATTGATTCCCTATAAAATGTAAGCAGGGATGCAGCTCAAAATAATGCAACCCTGAAAATATTCAAAAGCCCTAAAGAACAGATAAATCAGACAACCCTTATAGTCCCACCATTTTCAATGAAGAATATATCAAGGATTTACACAAGTTGAACTTTATCAATCACGCTTTAAGGCCTTTGTCACAAAGGCCCTTGTAATCACTATTGCAACGTAAGCCAAGACTGTAATGACAATGCTCCCAAGTAAAACAAGATTATCAAAAGAAGCATTTTGGGTTGTGTAGACCCGGAGCCCAATCGCATTCCAGTTGCTTTCAGTCCAAACAGCGTCCACCATCCCCATGGGATCAGAGTTATTTGGAGGCAGCACAATCCAAGTTCCAGATTCAAATTTCAACCTGGTTGAGTATGCCGGAACATATCTGTATGATCAACCACAAGCATTCAAAATTTGTACATTATGAATTGGCAATCTAGCTCTCTCCTGCTGAAAAGGCCCAACAAGAAAGTGCCTGCTAGGCAGGCAAACTCTGAACTACACAGAATAAAATATCCATCACACACACACAGTGGCAGGGGGGTCTTTGGATGGAACTTCCAAACAATATGACCAGGAGGGCAGGTCAGACCCCACAACTAGGACAATGAGCACTCATTAGTTAAGGTTGTTTAGGGAGAGACAAATTTGTGCTGGGTGATTCCAGCTACACATGTGGCATTATTCTACGAGAAGCATAAGTTTTTTGGAGGTAAGAAGAAGGGTCTGGTGCTGGGAAGAAATGGAGTAATGGCTTTTATTGGGTCGTTTGGCTAAAAACGAATAGATGGATATTTGAGGATGCAAAGGGTGACAAGGTGAATTATTTGTGGGAGAGGGTTTGGTTCCAGGCATCTGTTTGGCCATCAGTGTCAACAGGTTTAGGGAAAGCTCATTTTCTGTTATTTTCTCATATCGGTGTGCTGCTATAAATTAGAGCACTTTGTATCTGTCTTGGATACATTTGTAGCTTATTTCTTGTCCTCAGTTTTGTACATTTTCTGTTTGATTAATGAAGTCTTGTTTCCTTCCTTGGCCAAAAAAAATAAAATAAAGTCTTGTTTCCTTTAAAAAAAAAATCCAGTATCACACCAATCTCTTACACAATTTAATTAAGCATGCTTACTATAATAGATCTGCAAATTCTATTTACTAGCCAGTGAGGTACCTGGTTGTGGAGACAACACAGACTCCCTTTCCTTCTGTTTCTGCTCTAATGCAGACTTCACCCTCATTGCTGCAATCTTCAGAACATACAGAGCTGGCATTCTCTTTTGGAAATGAAGTTCTTTCAGCAAGAAAGTTCCAAACGAACCTTGAAATATCACTAACATATCCAGTATAAGGTGTGGAGGAAGGTTCATCAAGGATAACACCAACATAATGGCTTGGGCAGGTATTGGTTGGTGATATATAGCTTTTCACCAGCTCACAAGAAAGACCCGGCTCACAGTCTAATAGGCAGCCCATTAGTTCTTCAACAAGTGAAACATTCACCTTGATAGACGTTAAAGCTGAACTGCTTAAATTTTTATTGTCACTCGCAAGAATGTAAAGGGTGCGTGCTACAAGGGAAGCTGCCGCCACAATGGCTGAAGAGTTTATATTTGCTGCATTGAAAACACGAATGAAATATGATTCGGGATCACCGTGTAGATTAAGATGATTAGTCAAGAAAGAACAAAAGCATACAAATAAACTCACATAAATCATCAAGGTGACTGTGGTAGAACTTGTTGGTGAAGATAGTATCAAAATCTTCTAATACAACCCCAGAGGTTAGAGAGTTCTGTCAAGAGCAGAAAAGCTACTGACTAGATTTCCAATAAAACAATAATGAAAACCACTTTTATTTTCTTGAACATGTTAGGATATCTTCTTCGACTCATTGTCATCTAGACTTTTTCTTCATGTTAAGATATATTACACCTAAATAACAGGCATGTTATAGAAAAAATTTCCACCTTTATGGTCGTGCTATTGGAAACAAGGAAAATCTCTTCTTTTTTTTTGTTCTTTTTTTTTTTTTTAAGTACAAATAATATCCAAAGAGAAGAAACAAAACAAACAATTTAAATGAGAAAAAGGGTATGGTTCAGACTTCACACAATCCATTGGCTGCAGACACATCAGATTCAATGCTGTTTTATTTAGTTAGTCATTTTCTGAGTTGCAAATTCTGTGGATTTAAAAATATGAGACTTACACATGCGATGCAATGAGACATTCAATAATTCCAAGGGGACTGGACTGAACTCAGTACTATCATGTGTTTGGGGTAGTATCTAATAAGGCAATTGGCTGAGCTATACAGTACAAATGTGTTTAGTGTATGATCCAACTGGATTATGATTATTTTAAAAATATAATTATACAAAATATTAATTATCAACAATTTTCATTAGTTCACATGCTTAAATTAATTAATTTGATTATAAACTTTATATAAAATTAAAATTTTGGTAACATTTCTACAATTGATATATATATACATATAAACACACACACATTACATCATAAACAAGTGAAATAAAATATAGAAATCATTAACATTATATAGATATATATATATATATATATATTAAGTCGGACTCTTATGGTGAAATTTTTCACATTAATATGACTGTTATTTTTTCTTACTTCTCAAGAAGATAATGGAAGAGTGGGATTTGAAAAAAAAAAAAAAAACAAACAAAAAACAATGAGAGAGAGAGAGAGAGAGAGAGAGAGAGAGAGAGAGAGAAAAAAACCATGTTCTTCTCACATCCGGTCAACTAGATTTTCTTAAAAGTGCGGACGAATGCTGCTGACCATCCTATACATCCAACACATATGAGAGTTCCTCTCAAAATGGATACTGACACATAAGCATTACCGCATACCTTGGGCAGTATCATTTTTTAATAATTTACTCAGTTTCCAACATTTCACTCTCTTACGTCTCCTCACTTTGGATAATTTATTCTTTTTCCCACTTTTTTTAGTCTCTAGAAAATCATGTAAATCAAGGATTTTCCTAGTGGAATATATGCAGCCTCTTTTATTTCAAAAAAGTTTTTAGCATTTCCTGTACGTAGTTTCTTGATCAACCCACTATCTTTCACTTTCTTATACATCACAAAGCAATCTGGCTATGGAGGCTGTTGTTGTAGGTCAGTCAAGTTTTGCTTGCAAGCAAATCAAAATCAGAGCCACCCCATCCTATAAAAATCTTGCTGTCATAGACATCCATGAAGGTCTCTTACACTTTCCTCAACCTTCTCTCTTTCCTAGAGATATAGCCCCTCAGCCTCACATTTAAATCATTACAGGTACCAACAGATACTTCAAGCACAACAGAAACAACAACACCCACCTCTCCTTCCTATATCTGTTGGTCCCCAAACCCCGGGCCACTAGTCTCTTCCATCTCATACCCCAGGCCTCTTGTGCCCTCCTACCACCAGATAGATGGACCAACAACACCACAAACCAATCTCTCACACCAAAGAAACAAAAATTAAAACCTTCCAAAAAAGAAGCTAAACAATGCATTGATACAATATGCTATGTAACAAGATTGCCTTTGTTATCATGTTGTGCATCCAATTCTTTCTTTTTCTTAATATGGGTGAGGGAGTTGTAGAGGTAACAAAGTTATAGAGGAAGGAGAGTGATGAAGAAAGAATGAAACATACAATTGAAATAAAGAAGAGAAAGAATAAATTCTTAAATGAAAAGTGAGAAAGTCGTGACTCGTGAGAGAGTGCAAAGTGGGGAATATAATAAATTATTAAAATATTATGCCGCCAAAGGTCTGCCCATAATTTTGAGTGAAACTCTCGTATGCCTTGGATGGATCGGATGACCAGCGTCATTTGTCTGCACTTTAATAAAACAGTTGACCAGATATGAGAAGCTTTGTTGCTATGTGTGTGTGAACCTTTGTTGATGTATGTGTGAATTCATATATTACATAATAATTTCATGACTAATATCTTTGTGCTTAAGAGTGCTTACTTCCTGGCCATCCTCCCTACCACATGAAACAGAAGAGAGAGATTTCTCTCTTCTACAGAAACAACACTCAAGTCCCCCGCACTCTTTCCTTTTCATGGGTTCACTATCTCATCCATGAAAGTAATATCAACATACATAACCCATATCAAAAGTGGCTAAATAGTTGAAACTTTTTTTGTTGTTTTAATTTTATAAACTTTAGTTTTGTGAAATTTAATAACGTTTTCTCAACTTATAAATTACTTGTACTAATTAGAAAAATGTTTGGACCCCCACATGTGTAGCAAATTAATTACTCCAAGAAAAGTTTTAAAGGACCAGAATAAAAGAATGACATATAAGGACAGACAACCAGAGTCACCGAATTCTTTCCAATCCTACAAGGTCATTTCATCAATTTTTTAATCAATTACAGGATTTGGGGAGGGGGACTTTAACCTACTTTTTAGTGGAGAGGTGTGCCTATCAACTGTGCCCAGCCACACAATATTGTATCATGCTATGCCCTAACATGAGCAAGAAACAAAAGAAAGGAGGCAAAAAACTAGGAATCAACTGTGAAGCGGAAGGATTTCAACTGTACTGTAACAAACCTTTCTCAGGAAAGCCATCAAGGAAGATGGAGGTATCCCAGGATTTGAAGCATTTGCAGACAAGACTGTAATGTTTTCAGACTTGACTGAATCTTGGGCACGCCTCAAAGCATCCAATGTCTCATTTGTGGCAGATGAAACCTACAAAAATAATGCCTTGAAAAATTAACCATACTGAATGCAAAGGCTCTTTATTGATAACAAGTAACAAAGATCTTTTTTCACTGTATCTTCCCAAGCACTTCTGCTTTGAATAGGTTTCATAGAGGCCGAATTTGGTATTTGGACATTTTTTGCATCAATGACCAAGTCAATCACGAAGGATTCGTTATGTGACAAACTGACAATGCAGTAACACTAAGTTAGCATTTGTTACTCGAAATGGGATTCCAGGAATCCCCCATACCCCAATATCATTCCATGGGTTACAGCATTCACATTTGGAATGGAAATGGTGTTATCATTTATTATAAAGTTAAAACTAGAACATGGGGATGGGAAACCCACATTCTCCTTTGGGAATGCAAAACCCATATTTTGTGTGTTGTGGATACTTATGGGAATGGGAAACCCACCTTCCATTTCCATGTTTGCTATTAACAAACAGGGGGAAGAAATCTCTCTTCTTTTTTTTTTTTTTTTTTTTTTTTGAGAAGAAAGAAACTCTATTGAAAAGATCACATAACTGTACAAGCAATGGACAAGGAATCCATCGACTATGGTACAAAACAAAATCAGAAAAAAAACTCTCGCACCACACCCTTGACTAAACATATCAAGCCCAAAACTAACTAATTGCTGCCTTCCAATCAAGTAGAATGGAAGACAAAGACACTCCCCTAAAAACACTAGAGACAGAGGCCCAAAAAGATGACCAAAAAGAAATCAACTCCCTCAATTCTTCCACATCTATCCCTTTATAATCTTCAAACATTCTTTTATTTCTCTCCATCCAAATAACCCAAAAAATGGCTAATAATCTGCAGCTCCAAAGCACTTTGGCCCTCTTTCAACAGGGGGAAGGAATCTCATACCCATTACTGCAAGACAAATGCTACCTAGGGGTTGATCAACTGAGTATTCAACTTTCCTTGAGTCATAAGGGAGAAACTGAATTTTAGAAGTATATATAGCAAAAGACCTGTGCAATGGAAGAAGCAAGCACATTTTGGGGAAAGAATTTTTTTACTTCTGCACTTGGGCATATCAAATGCAACTTAACATGATTATGGCTAGACCAGTTCTCAGAAAGTCTGAATATCAAAATACAAATTGTAAGGCACAGTTGCAGAAGTTACAAGGATGTGCGTAAAATTTGAATTTCAGAGAACAAATTTCTCACCCCAGCAGTATGAACAAAAAAGTCCTTGACTCCTTGGTTGAGGCCCTTCCCAACAGATCCAATTTCCACAACCTACACACAAGTATCCAATTACCCAATAGTTAGCTTCTCAAACGATCTACTGATATATAATGTGAACGATCCAAGTGAATTACAAGACAACTAACCATATAACTTTAACATAAAACTCAAGCATGCATAACATGACTCCCAGCATCTTTTGGCACAAATGGGAGTGCGACCAGGGAGATCTTTAACATGACACATATAAAGGAGAATTTATACCTGAACAGAAAAGGGGGGAGGGGGAGGGAGGGTTATGTGAAACTCAAATCTTCTTCAGACTGGGTTTGACGATTCTATGTGTTGGGAGGGTCTTGTGAGTTTAAAAAGATGAGTGGCTCCTTGTGAACATTTTAACTGATTGAGTAATATTTTTTATGAGAATCAAAACTTTCATTAAACAAATGAAAGGGTCTTGCTTGAACTGATTGAGGTAATATTACAATAACAAAACCTTCAAGATTACAGTATATGAATTCAACAATATCAAGAGCAGAAGTATACCCTCTCAATCAATGAGTAATTAAGGCCGCTAACAGCATCAGACTGCAGATCAAACTCAAGCAAAAATCTCCTGCTACCAAGGTAGCCCCAGCTCTCCCCGGTGAAAACAGTAAAAACAAGCTGTATCAAAATTTAGGATCAGAAAAAATACATTTCTACATGCACAGCAGCAATACAAGGACACCAAAATAAAATAAAAAACAAACAAACAAACAAACAAAACTAATTTTTTTAAGATAAACAAATGCACAAAAAAAATAAAAACTGCACTGTTCTTTGTTTTTTAAACATGCATTGTTCTTATTTTTTTCTTCTGTACTGTTAATAAGTAACTACCATTATTAGCAAAAAAAAAAAAAACTAAATGAATTAAAACAAAAAAAATAAAATATAATGAAAAAGAGGCGACAAGCCATATGAGTAACATACAAGAGAAGACAACAAAAGTCAAATAAATATGCCATAGTGCTTAATAAATGTCTAATGTCAAAAATAAAATTAAACTTATAGTACTAAATTGATTTGTCTTATCTGTACCTAAAGAAAAAATTTATTTCACTTATGTCTCTGGGACCAAAATGAGATCTAAGATTATTTGCTAATAGTATTAAATGCGACAACTTTTCAACCAAAACTATGCAATATGACTGTATGAGCTAGCACTTAGTAATACGTTATGGCAACAGTTATATATCAAACAAATAGATCAGCTGTTAGTTCATAAGATTACCCTCAGACTCATTTGGTCCCTTAATGATTTATTAAGACACTAAAACCAATGTAGGAGCACTATAGGCCTAAAAAAAACCATGAGCAACATTTAAGACTTAGATTTTATTCTCAAGGTCAAGTGGTCAACAGAGTCTCTACAGCAATAAATTGTGTGCCAGAACTGATTTTATAGCAAGCTTCAGGAGAAATGCAGGAAGAGCCTTTTAGAAATTGAACAGGACCTAGCTGAAATAAAGATGGGCCACATTGAAACCCTGACAAACCTAAACTAAAATAAGATCAAGAGGGCTGATAAAGAAAAGGCTGTATAGCAACTGTAATTTAAGAGGAGAAAGCTGTTGCAGATACAAAATTTCAAATTTCACAAAATGCTAAGGTTTTGCAGATAGTTTTATATCCATTTCACAACTACAAAAAGGTTCACAAGGGAAGCATACTGTGGCTGCGTACGAGGTTGTATGTAATCTAAATTTGGGCAAAAGCAGCTTGAGCAAACAGATAGTGAATCTTTCAACAATCAGCATAGAACATATAGTGTATATTGTTAACTGAAATGCGTAAAATGTTAACACAATCTCCAAGGTTGGAACATATGGCCTGGGAAATATGAAGAGAAACCAAGAAAAATGAGCAATATATGAATAGGGACAGATGTACAACCCTGCATTAAAAAATGCATAATACAACCCAGTATTACAAATTACTAGAATTGTCTTGCAACTAAATTTTGGAGGAACGCATTCATAAACAAAATGGCCATATGAGCAAACTGACAGACATTTTCTATGCAAGGACTACCAATCTCATAACACACCTGTTTATTAAAGTCATCCAGACCATCCACATGAGAAAGTGCATCAACCGCTGCCAGCAATGAAATCATCCCCTAAAAATTGTTCCAAACATAATTCAGTACATTCATCTAGGGCAGCATAAACATTATAACAAAATAAAAGCCAACTTACAGATATTGGGGAGTCAGCACCAAGGTTTTTATCACGAAAAAATGAAGCTGAATCCATTGACGCCACTGTAAGTATAATGGGCTTGGACTGCTCCGACGATGAAGAATTGATTGGAGGAAGCGATGACCAAACACTGCCCTTCATAATGAAGATGCAAAAATTACATTTCACGTAAAATCAAGAAACTTAAAGAAAAAAGATATAAATATTCATTTTGTTTGTTCTTGGATTCATTTTTACCAGGTATACAAAGGACTAAATAGCTAATGGAACTTAGAGGCAATAATAACAATAACGGAAGACAATAACATGATTCTGCCTTTGACTGAACCCACTAGTGATCTCCATAACAGTACTTAAAGCTAAAGGCAATAAGATAAACATTACTCGCCCTTTGATTGGGAGAATTTGAGGACTGCATTAAAAGATTCTAGATTGCAAACAAAGTTGTCCTTAAAAAATACTTGATGGGAACAAATTAAAGTAAATTGGTGCATGAGTAAGATTACAAATTAGACTTATTGTAACTTTTATTTTTATTATTTCATGGACTTTATGACTTCCCTATCCTTGTGGGACTTTATTACTAAGTTGCCTGTATAAACAGGTCTCTCTAGTAAAGAGATATCAGTTAGTTTACCCTAAGGTAGCTAAAAGGATGGAGAAGCTGATGAGGGATTTTCGTTGGGGTGATTCAGAAGAAGGGAGGAAAGATCATTTGATTAGGTGGGGTTTAGTTTTGCAATCAAGAGAAAAGGGAGGGTTAAGTGTTGGAAATCTGGTCCATCGAAACAGAGCTCTTCTTGCAAAATGGTTGTGGCGGTTCCCCATTGAAGGCAATTCTTTATGGCACATGGTGATTAGAAGCAGATATGGCATTTAAGATAATGGCTGGGATGCGAGGTCAGGGGTAATGGTATCTTCTCGCTGTCCGTGGAAGGACATTTATCAAGGTTATGAGGAGTTCCTAGAGTGTTGTCAGCTTAGGGAGGGAGGGAAGGGGGGGGGGGGGGGGAGAGAGAATAAGATTTTGGAAGGATTTCTGGATCTCGGAAGTGCCTTTATGTTCCATGTTTGTTCGCTTGAGTAGGCTGGCTTTGAATCTAAACTGTATGGTGGCAAATATGGTGGTTTTTAATTCATCGGGAGTAGGCTGGAATCTTGGATTTAGAAGAAATCTTCGTGAAAGAGAGGTTGAGGAATTTGCTGCTCTTATGGTAGTTAATGCCCAAGTGGTTGATGGAGGTCTAGACAGAAGAAGATGGAAGTTGGAGGCTTCTGGATCCCTCTCTTGCAAATCTTTTTTTAAGCATCTATGTGAAAAGGGATATTCAGCGGTTTTTGAGCCTGCAAAATTCATTTGGAAGTCGCATGCCTCTCCCAAAGTCCGTGTTCTGGCATGAATTATTGCTCAGGGAGTTAAATACGTGCGATATGCTTCAAAAGAGAAGACCCCGTACTAGTTTGTCTCCTCATTGGTGTGCTCTTTGTAGAACGGAAGCTGAATCTGGAAACCATCTGTTTCTGTATTGTCCTTTTGCTTTGGGCTTATGGGGTTAATTGTTTGAAGCTGCTGGTATTAGCTGGGATAATCCTCAGTCAGTATCCGTGCTGTTGTGTGAAAAAAATGTTGTGTTTGGGAGGAGGGGTAGGAAGGCAAAGGTCCTGTGGTCTTGTGGTGTGATGGCAGTGGTGTGGGTAATTTGGTGGGAGAGAAATAGAAGAATCTTTGAAGATTTTAAGGGGGATAATGTGGAGTATTCCTGGGACAAAGTTAGATTTTGGGCGTCGTTATGGTCCTCAGTTTCTTTAATTTTGTTGGATTGGAAAGCTGCAGTTGGATAGGGTGGTTTTGGGGTTGTGTGGGTTTGTTTCTGCTGGTAGTAGTGTGCTTTGGGTGTTTTATGTGTTTTTTTCGTGTCTTTTCTTTATTTTTAGTAGCAGCTTGTAGGCTAGTGGACATCTTGTTCACTGCTTGGTTTGTTTGTACTGTTTGTTTTTGTTTAATGAAAGTTTGTTTCTTATAAAAAAAAAAAGGTTACCCTAATTTTCTCTATCCTTGTGCTACTTCTCCTTCTACCTAAACTTCTTTGATCTCTTCTCTCTTCTCAATATCTCTCTCTTTCTCTCTCAATTCCTATTTCTTTCTATGTCCATGAATTCTATAGCAAAATCTTTTAAATCAAAGTTAAGTTGATTGTAGTACCAACAGTATTGACCAGTTTATATACCAAAAGAGCACATATAAAACATTAATGGTGTATGTGGAAGGGAGGTGAATCATTTGAAACAAACATTTACTACCATAAGCATTGCACTGCCAAAACACTATATAAACTTCAAATCAACTGGATCATAAGTTCATAACTTGAGTTGTCAAATTGCATTATGAGAATATATCCCAGGAAAACTCACCTGTATCCGCCTAGGGGAAGGCAAGTATTTTCCTTTAGACAAGATTCTGAATCATGAGTCCCAGCTTTCATTGTCTGAAATAGGCCAGGCATATTACAGGTCATTTTATGATATTAAGTGAATGAAATCTCACTGGATAAAATCATAAAAATGTGGCAGATAAAAATCATGCTGAAACAACAGATTATACCTGCATCACCAGATCAAACTCAGCCACGTTAGCAGTATAAGAGTTCTTGTTCTTCTCATTCTTTATGGCAGCCTGGATATAAGTGACATCACAATATATTAATCAATCAAAAATTCAATCTAACCCAGTTAAAGTCATCAAAGTAAAAATGATATAAAGTGCAAACAAGATTGAAAATTTCAATGTTAGTGGGAATATTGGTGCTTCAGATTTGGGGAGATTGATGTAAATATTGGTAAAAATCAATGGAAGCAAGGGAAATTTGCTTAAAAACATGGAAAATGTGAATGAAACTTTTGGGAATAAACTAATTAATAATGCTTCCATTACACTAATTAACTTCATAAAATAGTGCATAAGTGGCAAATCTGTTACATGGTGAATAAAGTGCACACCAATGACATGTATGATCTTGAAATACCTTGTGAAAAAAACTTTAGTTCATTGAATTTGTAATCATTGACAACATTGAACATGCTAATGTAAACCTAACTTTACATTAAATAACACTGGTTTTTTTTTTTTTTTTTTTTTTTTTGAAAAGATAATTTATTAATCACAGCAAGCAAAAGTACACCAACAGTAGACAAGACTACCACTGAGAGAAGAAAATAGACAAACTATACAAAAACTGAAACTAAGCAACACCAATAAGAAATTAACTAATAGCTGCTTTCCAATTTAGCAAAGTGGACGAAAGGGATAGGTCATTGAACTCTGATGAGACTGAGGCCCAACAAGAGGACAAAAACCTCACCCTTTCCCAGAGTTCCTCCACTCCTACCACTATTTGATTATCAAAAATTCTTCTATTCCTTTCTGTCCAAACTACCCAAAGTAAAGCCAATCTACAGCATCCCCACAAAACTTTGGCTCTCTTTCCTCTACCAAAACCAATATGTTTTTCACTAAGAAAACCAAAACAGCCATCTGAAATCACCCAACTCACTCCAGCTTCTTTAAGCAGATTGTGCCACAATTGTATAGTTACTGGGCAATGAATAAACAAATGATCCGCTGTCTCCCCTTCGTTCTTGCACATAATGCACCAGCTTGGAGAAAAACAACAGTTGGGTCTCTTTCTTTGAAGGCTATCACACGTGTAGACCCTCTTATGAGCCACTAACCAGCCCAAAATCTTCACCTCGGTTGGAACCTTTGAACCCCAGATTGACTTTGCAGGAGCAAAGGTAGGTATCTCCTCAGAGTTTATAAGAAATCTGAAAAAAGAATTACAAGAGAATTCTCCCGTCTTCTCTAGACTCTGTCGCCTTGAATCCGATCTCCCTTCAAACAGGCGCGAATGTTCCATCAACTCTAACAAGGTTGAAAGCTCTTCTGCCTCCACATCACTTAAAGTTTCTTTTGAAACCAAAATCCCAACTCCCTGGTGAGAAAGGAAAGGAAGCGACCCTAGCAATGGCGAACTTATTGTGTCTAGATAACCTAAAAAGCCTAGGGAATCAGGATGCTAGGTCTTGGTCTCCCAACCATACGTCCTCCCATAATCTAATCATTTCCCCATTGTCTACCACTAATTTACGACACTGCACAAAGTCACCCATCCCTTTAGAGATCTCCTTCCATGGATTTCTACCAGAAACTTTAAGTGTTGAGTTGGTATCCCACCCATTCTCATGATATCCATATTTGCTCCTTACTACTAAATGCCACAAAGACCCCCGTTCCGTAGGAAACCTCCATAGCCATTTCCCCAAAAGTGCTTTATTCTTCAACACCAAGTTCCCAATACCAAGGCCCCCTTTTTCTTTACATCTGGACACTACTTCCCAGCTTAAAAGATGGTCATGTTTGCCTTCATCAGACCCCTCCCACATAAAATCTCTCATCAATTTTCTAACTTCTTTGCCACTCCAATAGGCTTTGTTTGTTACGCTGGACTGTGTTGGACTGGACTATTATTAAGAATTGTGCTGGATTATGTTGGACTGGAGTCAGCTGGACTAAGTGATATCCTGGGAAGAGTTGGTAATTTTGTGGGAGACTCCAAGTCTGGGCTTCCCTATGGGTTTCAGTTACTTCAGCTGCAGTGTCTTAGATTCTTGATGAAGAAGAATCTATGAAGATGAATCTAAGAATCTAAGAACAATCTAAGAAAGAATCTAAGAAGAAAATTAACAAGACACATAGCCGTTTGGCACAAATATTTACTATGCTTGGGTTCTTTATTTTTTTTGGTGAAAACTATGCTTGGTATTTTAATTACAAGTTTCAGACCTTTAAAAAAAGAAGCACAATTTTAATAAAACAAAAACTTCTAAATACAAATAGAGGACCACGAGTCCACATCAGTAGAGCAACTAGCCTCTAAAAATACATCATCAGTTCCAAAATAGAAAACACAGCTTCTATCATTATTGTAAACATCAACAATGAGCTGCTCTCCAATCTGATAAAAAAAAAATGGCAGAGAAAGCTCCTTGACTTCTCCCGCAACCGAAGCCCAAAGGTACGGCCAAATCTGACTGTCTCCCAAAGTTCCTCCACTCCCACCCCTTCATACTGCTCAATATCCCCATACATCACTCCATCCAAATAACCCAAAGTAAGGCTAACACCATACACCCCATAGAACTTGTGCCTTCTTACCTTTGCCTAACCACTTGTGCTTCTTTGATAGCAGAGAAACACAACTTCTTGGGATAATCCAACTTACATTAGCTTCCTTAAACAACCTCCACCACAGATTTAATGTTAAAGGGCAATACTTTTTTTTTTTTTTTTTTTGATATCCAGAAATCCCCCAGGCACCTGGATTTGAAACTGGGGCCCCCCACCAAACCCTAAATCTTTGGGAGGCAGGAAACTCTAGCAAATAGCTAGATAGATACCTTTGAGGAATCAAACCTCAGACCACATGGGAGCAAACCATGGGCCTGACCAACTCGACTAAACCCTCATTAGTAATGTTAAAGGGCAATATAGAAATACATGATCCACGATCTCCCCCCATTCCTTGCAAAAAAATGCACCAATAAGGTGAAAGACTCGTGTAGGGTCTTCAAATGTGTAGATCAAGCACTACTTTAAAATAGAGATTTAAAAGATAATGTATCTAGGTCAAAATAGTTCCCCTTACGATTTAATGGAGGTTTAAAAGATTATCTAGGTCAAACAAAAGTTTCTCACTTCCTCTTATGATTTATTTAAAACTACCACCATAAGAAAACCTGTATCTGTTGCGATGCCGCCTCCCATATCATAGTAAATATTATAACATTAGGCCAGGGCTACATATATTACAGGAAATTTTTAAGAACTTGCATTACCTCCTGCAGGGTCAATGCGCTACTCTGAGAGATTAAGAATACAGGAAAGTTATATCGGTTCCACATTATTCCAGATCCCTGCAAATTTTGAAATGTTGATGCCACAATTTGTCAGAGAAAAAAAAATTGAAATATGAACATCCTACGATCTTAATATTATCAATTCTAATGTTGGAAGTTGAGTAGACAAAAATAAATAAATGTTCAAAGAGTTAGTTTGTGCATGGTTTCCTTTAAGCAGTATATTTATATTTTGAAATTGATTGTCAACTAGCATTATGCATATTTAATCAGGTCAAGCACTACAGTGCAAGACATTATCACTCATCAAATTATAGACTCATTAAAATATTTCCAACAGAAGGTATTCTACCAGTGAGCAGCATACATAAAGGAAAAAAAAAAAAAAAAACTTACAATTGGGTTCCATTCATAGTTGATGCTTCTGTAAGGAGCATATTCCGATTGTGGGAACTTTTGAGCTGGAGAGAATCCTACAAGCGAGAAGTGCCACTGTCAGCAACACCCATAAGAATGCTGAGGGTTAACCACCTTAGCTTTCTAACAAATAAAATAAAGAACAGACTACAGACAGATGACAAGTAGATGACTGCAACTTTACATCTTTAACCTATTTTGGAACTCTCCTGATTCAACCAAAATGCCAACAACATTTCTGAAAACATTAAAAAAGTTGAACGACTGGTAGATAACTGCATTTGTACCTTTTAACTTATTTTGGAACTCAGGGCCTGATTCAACCAAGACGCCAACAACATTTCTAGCAAAATTCGAATCATTCAATATCCTGAAACAGGCACAGATATCTTTTGTGTAAGAAAACTTTGAATTCAAAGAATAACATAAGAAGCAACGAATTGATTACTATAAGCATCATCCTCAAGTTAACTATCAAAGCTTAGGCCCCTAGAGCATCCAAGCCCTAGGTTATATACTGAAGCATCAGTATAGAAAAACAGAAATCTTATACTCTAATAACCACAAGTCCAAAAACAGAGCAATGCATATTGAACCATGGCCTACATCATAAGCCACTCAATGCTGGTATAATAAGCAAAAGACCAATTAATTTAGATGTAGACCCACCAGGAAAAAAAAATTACTACCTTCTTTTACCACTTAAACAGAAACAGATGAATATATTCTTTATAAAATAAAATTACTTCCATCTGTTCTAGTAAATTAGTGACCCTAGATAATATTTGAATCTGGAATTATTGAAATGACTTCATGAAATAGCTAAGGGCCCCTTGGCAATATTTTTGCTTTCTGTTTTCTAAATTTTATTTAATTAAGGGAAGAGAGGAGAAAGGAAGATGAAGAAGAGAAGATCAATTAAAGAATTGGTAACGAGAAAGATATAATACATATAATTGCTTTTAAAATAAAACTAGAAACAGTTTTAAATGACTTTTAGTCTTTAGTTTTAATTCTATGTATTCTCCCTCTTTTTTTCCTTCACTCTGTCATATCTCTTCTATTTCTTGTCTCCATCTCCTTTATTAATTTTTAATTTTCAGTAAAGGAAAAGGAACAACAAACAAAAAGGTTATCAAACGAGCCCTAACCCAGCCAATGTTAAAGACTTGTTTGTAGCATTTAGAAATTTTTTCCAGTTCTAGCTATATTTCTATATGCATGTATATACTATTAGAAAAATGTAAAGATTTTTTATATGCTAATTTCTCTTATCTCTATTTAATTAAAGTGGCGGGGGACTAAATGTTTCCATTACTGAACATATGAATAAAAGTACAGATGCCTAGAAGGTACACAAGGCTTTCTATTTTACTGATCCTTTACAATTTTCTGATTTGAAAAATAAAGATGTTTATGGGGCATACAAATAAGAAATAGGACATCAATTCATTGGCCTAACTTTCTTTGACAATAAAAAGATGGAATTATCATAGGGTTCAGTTCTTACTACATTTTTGTTTGTATGAGCTATTAGTCTATTACTGAGAAAACCAGTCATAAGAATCATTTCTTCAATTCAATGTGTGTGTGTGTGTGTGTTAAGAACATACATTTTTCATTTTGATAGTGTGTCTTGAACAAAATTCATTTAGTTCTTATGAAATTCTAAAATTAAGTAAAGTAGGTAAGATGAATTTCAAATGGTTAGATATATACCTGGATAGAAAACTTTGAATTTCATCCACTGACAACAGAACTGCTGATAACTGAGACAGCTCACTAGCATTTTGTAATCTTACAATCGGAGCGACAACCTTCTCTCTTCCAGGATCTGTGAATATAAAATAAAAAGAGAAGAATGTAGTGAATTAACACCCCTGTGATCTTGTCCTTGATGTATTCTAGAGTTAAAACAGATATAGCAAACAACACACAATATGGCAGCAAAAGTAAACACAAAGAACACCAAGATTTGTTATCGAGGTTCGGCTAACTTTGCCTACGTCCCCGTGTGATCCTTAGAGAATCACAGCTGCACTATGTATAGAATAAGAGTACAAGAACTTATTGAAACCCTAGACTACCCAACTCGCAGCCGCTCTCTTCTCTCTTGCACAAATAGCTCTCTTGTGTTTTTCCCTCTTGAAAAACCCTTCCTTTGAAGTCACTCACCCTTGAGTCTCTAACCCGAGTCTCCCTTTGAGTTTCTTCCCTAGAAGTCTCTAGCTATATATTTTTTTTGGGTGCTGCTATTTGCACACCCTATTTTTTCTTTTTGCACACCCCTATTTAAAAAAAAAACAAACAAAAAAAAAAAGACTATACAGCCCTTGCACACCCCTTCCTCTTCGCACACCCCATCTGTTTTTTTTTTTTCCTTCCAAGCCCGGCAGCCCCTTTCTCCTTTCCACTCGCCCGATCACCACTTTCCTCGCACCACCACCGCGCGCAGCACCACCTTCCTCGCAGCACCACCACCGCGCGCCACCTTCTCTGTCTCACCACCTTCTCTGTCTTTGTCCGATGGCCCAACCAGCCTTTCAGCCCCTGCTCGACTTCTCTCTCTCTCTCTCTCTCTCTCTCTCTCTCTCTCTCTCTCTCTCTCTCTCTCTCTCTCTCTCTCTCTCTCTCTCTCTCTCCTCTCTCCCTTCTCTCTTCCCTCCCTTTCTCTGTTGCTGCAGTTGGTTCGGTAGACAGCCACCGAACGAAACTAATGGCTTCGGCAGATGACTGCCGAACGAAACTAACGACTTCGACGGATGGCTGCCGAACGAACCCGCCGGTTTCGGCGGATGACTGCCGAACGGTCTGCAATTTTTTTTTTTACTTTTGGCATGCAACAGGGAGTGTGGCAGGGAGGTGGTGCTGTGGGGTGGCGTGGCTGGGTTGGCCGGACAGAGACAGAGAAAGGGTGAGACCCAGAGCTGCGCACGGTGGTGGGCTTCGCGGAGCTTGCAGGCTTCGACGGTGGTGGGCTTCTCAGCGTGGTCGGGGATGGGGTGTGTGTGTTTGTTGATTTTGGTTAGGAGGAGGAGGAGGTTGGGGAGGGTGTGTGTTTTTTTTTTTTTGTGAAATGGATAAATTAGGGGTATTAGGGTAATTGAAGGGGTGTGTTAAGAGAAATTGTATATTTTAGAAAAGAATAAAGGGTGTGTAGAAGAAAAAAAACAAAAAAATGGTGTGCAAAAAGAAAAAAAGGGTGTGCAAATAGTGGCACTCTTTTTTTTTATGAGACTTGCAGCAGCCTATTTATAGAGCATAGACTTACCACTTACAATATGGATTCCTAATCCTAATAGAATTAGGTAATCTACCTATTAGCTAATTCTATTCCCTTGTACACAAGGAAAACCCTTTAGAACTCCTTCCCACACTAGGAAAGTCTTGTGCAAGTCCTATTTGTCTTCCAAAATCGTACCCCACTAGGAAAACAACAAACTACCCCACTGCCCAGTCTCCCTACTGCTCTTGGCCAGAACTGTAGCTTCCTCCAGAAATTTCCGACGAGACAAAACCACAACAATCTCCACCTTGGCGAGTCAGAACCAAAGCCATGAATGTTGTACCTTCGAGATATTCTCTAGTCTTGAAGTAACCTCGAACAAACCTCCAAAACCCCTTCACATTGGCAAAAAACCTATTGCCTCAATGCACCTTAAGTGAGAAGGTGCTCCACCTCAATCAACTAACTTTGAAGATTGAGCAAGCTCAACCCGAGCTTGTACCTTCGAATCTTAATTGCAGCCTCAAGATTCTCTTCGCCTTTTGTTCCATAAACTCATTCATAGCCAACGTTCTCCTTGGATTTAGGAACTAACTTCCAACTGAAGTTCTTTTGTAGAGACAACCTAGCACACCTCCGACGTTCCCATTCCTTACTCTCACAAGCCCCCTTGAATGTAGCCGGATTTCCCTTACTAACACCATAGTAACCTCTGTCCTTTTCCCACCAAAACTTATGAGTTAGCTTGATGGTACTTTTGGGCTTGGACTGCCTTGTGCTCTTTTTCTCCACCTGTTCTTGAACCTTTGTTGATTGTTGTTGCTGCCCAAACTCTTCAACCCTTGTGTTATGCTCCACCAGCTCAGAGTTGGCCTTCTCTTGAACTGGATTTACCTTCATAACCACCTTGATTGCCTTTATGGTTGCATCTTCCTTAACAACAATCAAACCTTCCTCATCTTTATTGACTTCCCTTGCTGCATCCTTGAAGTCAATCTTTGATGAATAACTAACCAAGCAACAATCATGATTTGTTGCTTCTTCTTCCTTAGCCGTAGCACTTATTTGATGAGACTCTTCCTTTGTGAGATGATGCCCTTGCTCTCCCTTGTTACAATGCTCCATGAGCTCAACATCCAAGCTCTCTTTGGTAGACGCAGCTGCTCCACCTATCACTGTAACCCCAGAAAGCTTGTAGAGATTATTAGATTGCACAACTCCCTTCAGGATCACACTTAATCCTTTTGAGACTTGGAGCTTCCCTGCTCTAGACTTGAATGCATACCCATTCTTCTCTAGAGTTCCAAGAGAGATAAGATTTCTTTTCAATGTAGGAATATATCGCACATTCCCAAGCAACCTAACAATTCCATCTTGCATCTTCACCTTGACTGTACCGACGCCATGAATCTTGCACACAGAGTTATCCCCCAACAAAACTTTGCCCTTACTAGATTCCTCATATGTATGAAACCACTCCTTGTTTGCACACATATGAAAACTACATCCGGAGTCCAAATACCAAGCATGTGGAGTAGAATTACCTGAAGATACCACCAAAAGCTCCCCATCGTCGACCACGACGTTACTTGAGTTTTCATCCCTTTTCTTCTTCTTCTCCAGCCATATCTGGCAATCCCTTTTCCAGTGGTCTAGTGAACCACACTCGAAGCAACCACCTTCTTCATCGGAATCATTGGACTTCCCCTTTTTGCTAGATCTGCCCCTCCTTTCCTTCCCTCGACTCTTCTCCTTGCCCTTAGCGTAAAGGCCTTGTGATGACTGAGTGCCTTCAGTTAAATCATCTAACTTTGCATATGACTGGAGCGCTTGCACCACGTCATCAAGCTTTAGAGTCTCCTTTCCAAACATCAAAGTTGTTCGGAAGTGCTTGAAAGAAGATGGCAGGGATCTCAGCAAGATGATAGCCTTATCATCATCCTTGTAAATTTCTTCGACCTTGTCGAGATTAGCTATGCAATGCTGAAATTTGCATACATGATCCGCTACATCTCCACCTTCTTCTAGTCGAAGCCCGAAGAGTTCATCCTTCAAGAAGAGTTTATTGGACACCGTCTTGCCCATATAAACACTCTCTAACTTGTCCCATGCTTCTTTTGCTGTCATCGCCTCTGTGATGTGAGACCTCACGGATCTTGTGAGGTGGATCTCTATTGAACTCTTGGCCTTCTTGAGAACCTTGTTCCATGTTCCTTCTGACGTGGTTGTCGGCTTCTCACCAAGAAGTGCATCATCCAGATCCTGCTGCACCAGCACGTTCTTCATCATCCGTTGCCAATCTGTGAAATCATCCTTGCCATCATATGGCTTCAAAGCATGCCTTAAATCCCCTAAGTCCATGCTTCGACCTCCTCTAGACATCGCGGACACCTATTAGCCAACCTGGCTCTGATACCAATTGTAGTGAATTAACACCCCTGTGATCTTGTCCTTGATGTATTCTAGAGTTAAAACAGATATAGCAAACAACACACAATATGGCAGCAAAAGTAAACACAAAGAACACCAAGATTTGTTATCGAGGTTCAGCTAACTTTGCCTACGTCCCCGTGTGATCCTTAGAGAATCACAGCTGCACTATGTATAGAATAAGAGTACAAGAACTTATTGAAACCCTAGACTACCCAACTCGCAGCCGCTCTCTTCTCTCTTGCACAAATAGCTCTCTTGTGTTTTTCCCTCTTGAAAAACCCTTCCTTTGAAGTCACTCACCCTTGAGTCTCTAACCCGAGTCTCCCTTTGAGTTTCTTCCCTAGAAGTCTCTAGCTATATATTTTTTTTTTTATGAGACTTGCAGCAGCCTATTTATAGAGCATAGACTTACCACTTACAATATGGATTCCTAATCCTAATAGAATTAGGTAATCTACCTATTAGCTAATTCTATTCCCTTGTACACAAGGAAAACCCTTTAGAACTCCTTCCCACACTAGGAAAGTCTTGTGCAAGTCCTATTTGTCTTCCAAAATCGTACCCCACTAGGAAAACAACAAACTACCCCACTGCCCAGTCTCCCTACTGCTCTTGGCCAGAACTGTAGCTTCCTCCAGAAATTTCCGACGAGACAAAACCACAACAAAGAAAAATTCACCAGAGGTTCATTAGAAGGATTTTTTATTGCATGTAAAATGAAAGAGATGAACTATGATCACAAAATAAAAAACTGTAGAAGAGCTTACTTGAACAACCAATTTCCCCAGAAAGATTGAGTAGTCGTACACAAGGATATCCATCAAGTGTCATGTACATTGAACTCTGAAGATCAGGCACCGACTCCATCATACTTGTTTGTCCTAAATTTGAAAAGAAAAACACAATTTTAATTCAAGACAAACAAAAAAAACCGTTGTCCAAAGGTATTCCAAGAAAGGACAAAGAAGGACAAGTTGCATAATTATGAATTAGTCATATGCGAAGTCTTTCCTAATGATCAAGTTGGATGATCAACATTTCTTCTATGCTAAAACCAGACCTTAAATAACTTACACCCATAAACATGATCTTTAACCAATGGACCAAAGGAGAAGTTTGAAATGCTGCTTGACAACTACTTGTCATGCACAATGTGAAACAGGTTTAGGTAATATATAGTTTCTAATCCAAAAACTGTGGTAGTATCCTTGCCTCTAAATAAAGACTTTGTTCCAAATGATGGTACCCAAAAGAGATAAAGATTCATGCACAAAATTGGACAACAATTCAGAGTACGAAACAGGTTAACCACAAGACATCACATGTCCCATGAATGCTCATATTATTGACATGGAAAAACACAGCCTGAAGACAAATCTCTCGACTCAAGTAGTTACACCTAATCAGTAAAAGGTCATAGACAGATAAGGATCATGTTTTCTTCACGAAGCAGAGGAGAGGGGGTGTTATCCATGTCTAGCAGTACGATCTACTAGCCCATATTATCTTAAGCAGAAAATTGGAGGGAAAATATTCATAACTGCCCTTCTTAGCACGAAAATGGGATAATCGTATGAAATTGCAAGCAAATGCTTCATGTGAATGGTGAGACAAATTTTCTAAGAAACCAAACAACAGCGTAACGAGTAAAACAGCAAACGGAATATAAGTCAAATGGGAAAATAACATAGTAATATATAAGCGCTTTTCTCAGAAACCAAACGGAGTAACATTCAAAATTCATCACAACCAGAAACACTTGCGTAAATCAGAAAGAGATTGAAGTAATTGTAGATAGAGAGGATGAAATGGAGGAAAGAGAGCTCACCAGAGAAAGAAAGACGAAGCTGAAAACTGAGTAGCAAAAGCAGTTGAAGGAATTTCGTGGCCATGGTGCTTTTGCAACTCTTGCTTACCGAAACCCTAGAAGAACATCGTCGAATGCAAGCAGACCAATAATATCTTCCCTGAGTCTCTGACCACCTACCTCTCTCTCTCGGTCTCTGCCTTGGTCCCGAGGGGACTCCTAGTCCTAACATTTGGAATTGGAATAGTGTGAATTTTTATCTTCTTTAATATTTTAAAAGTTTGATAATTTTTTATTATTTTTAGGGAAATACTTTAGCCCTCAGTTTTAAGGAACTTCTCATTTATACCAATAATCTTATAATATGTATCATTTATTTTAAATGAACTTATCTCATAATCATAATCAATAATTGTTATTATTTTTTTAAAATATTGACACATATTATAAATTTATTGGTCCACATCAAAAATTAAAGATGAGAAGATCCTCAAAACTAAGGACATAAGCATAAAAAGTGATACTCAAATTGCCACGTGGTCAATCTAGATAGAAAAAACTTAGTCGTGTTATTCAATTAAGATTTTTAAACAATCTACATTAGAACTTTTAAAGAGTTTATAAAAGTTATGTGGTATTTAAAAAGTTATTAAGTTATATATAATTTATTAAATGATAGATTTTAATTATATTATATTAAAGTCAATAATTCTTCCACCTTTATCTTGCAAATTTCAAAAGATTTCAAATATATTTTTTACTTTAATTTCAAAAATTAATAAGCTATAAAACATGTTATTTATATTTTTTTAGCATCAAAGCCCAACCCCAATTATGGCCAAAAACAAAAAGCCCACCGTCAATCTATCAACATTAACTTTTTGTACCATTGTTGCTTTCATACTCACAATTCAATCAAGCGAATGTATATATGTATATATATTCTATTGAGATATATTTATTTATGTTGAGGTATATATATATATACAGACTTCTTCTATTAAGATATACTTCAACTTATTTATGTTGAAATATGACCTTGTTGGGGCCTACACGAGTCGTTTTGTGTTGATCCGAACCGTTCGCAAGGATCATGTTCATTGATAGATTATCCTTGCAAAAAATTAGTCAAATCAGAAATCATTTGTCTATCTAACTTTGATAAAACAAATGGACGGTTTCATCGAAAATATTTGGTTCGTCCATTTATTTGATCAAAGTTAGATAGGCAAATGATTTCCGATTTAGCTAATTTTTTGCAAGGATGATCTATCAATGGAGATGTAAAAAATGAACGTTTTGGATTGACACAAAACGACTCGTGTGGGCCCTAATAGGGTATATCTCAACATAAATAAGTTGATGTATACCTTAATAGAATGAGCCTATATATAAGGGAAAGGGGAAGCACAAATTATAAATTATTGATTATAATAATATAAGAGTACTGATAATAAATCACGAAATAAAACTTGAAATAAAAGTACTAAAAATATAGTAAAATCAAGAATATAACTATTGATCATAATAATGAAAATAATGCAAGAAAGTAATGCAATGAAAACTTACTGAAATTACTTGAATTTCTTCAAAATAAAATAAACATAGTTACAAAGATTGAAAGTGCTAGAATATTAGAATATCACAATATCTCAAGTATACTAGGACAATCTCTCAAAGCTTGAAGGTTTACAATAGTGTTTGCTAATTTGAATAGAAATTTCAGAAGTGGTGGAATTAAGCCTGCCTCGACCAACAGAGGAGGTTGGTATTTATAGAGGAGAGCTGCAAGTTGGAGGTAGCTAGAAATATTCAATTCCCAACATGAATGACTGAAAGGTGCTGTGATTGACAATGCTAATGGACTGCTTTATTCATGTCTGCATCGAAAACAGATTCGTGATTTAAAAAGTAGATTCCTGACTGAAAGAAGCCAAATTCGCCTAACTGATGAATAGTAAAAAGTTGTTATTTAATGGATAGTAACTTGTCTTGAAAGTGCTTGTTTACTATTAGGCTTATGATCTGTGAACAGAAATTTGTCGTTGTTCAAGTCATAAGGGTCTTGAGCATCTTGGTAGTATGGATCTGACCAAAGGTGTTTCTTCTTTTGACTAATAGCTTTCTTATTATCATCATTGGATGTTGAGGTTTCAGAGAAGGTTGGAGAACTATTTTCTTTTTTGACTTCATCTTCTTCTCCACCCATTTGAGTGACTTGGAGCATGATTTGTTTAGCAAGTTATTTTAACTCGGATTTGAACTTTCCTTCAATTAAGAGGGAAGAAATTGATGACTGTGAAACAGTGGGTTTCAGTTGATGGGTTTTTGTTGGAGGAAACTCAGTGTTAACTTGGGTGATAATGCGATAATGATTGAACTTATCTCACCATTTTATTGAAAAATGTCTTGTGACTATGTCATAATTGATTTCATAGTGCCACTTGAGAATCCAAGGGACCTTGTATTTTGAAAGAAAATGGAGGAGAGTTGAGATTTTAGCTTCATATTTATTGACTGGATAAACAGTTGAGAAAAACTTTACAGAATCTTGCAAAGTATTAGGTAGAAGACTAAAAATAGGTCCATGGGTTGACTACCATTTTTGAAACCACAAGGTAAATTTTTTCCTGAATTTCTTATCAAAGTTAATGAACCAAGAATGGCTAAAATCTTCTGTTTGATGTAGGAAAATTTTTGTACCAAGTATCAATGTAATCATAGTAACTAAATATGACTTCTTCATCAAGAAACCGGAGAAAATGAAGGTGAGGACCCCAATCAAGTTGACTGAGAATTTTTTGAATATAAAGCGAATGATAAAGGATTTTATTCGAATCATTCATATCCTTGATAGGTTTAATTATGATTGACTCAGTTGTGAAAAAAATATATCTATAATATTTTAATGACTTGGTAGGGTGACTGGGAACATAATGTAGCATTGGTGGAAAATATGCCTTTGTAAGCAAAGTTGGAAACTTGAGATGATTAAAACAGGGTTCAATGTAGAATAATGAATGGCTAGGGACTTTTGAGATATAGGCAAAAGTGGGCTGCTTGGTAATGGATAATGGGTTGAGAAACTGGTTGGATGGCTGACTCGTAAGGATCATATTGGGATACTAAGGCGGATTGGTAGTTAGGACGAATACTACCAATGGTAGTAAATTTGTTGGAAACATTGACTGGAGAGTGACTAAAGGAGATTAGACTTGAAGGAGTAATGGGTTCAAGTTTAACTGTGTTAAGAACTGAGTTGTGACTAGAGGCTGAAGGGTTATTAGGCCTTCTAGCTGCCATTTTTGCCCTGTAGGAATTCTCGGGTTAGAAAATCATGGATACAATTTTGACTTCCTTGAATATATTCAATTTCAAAATAAAAAATATTAAGTATAGCTTGCCATCATGCAAAAATTTGTTTAGATGCAATGTTTTGAACATCTTTTTCTAAAACATGCTTGGCACTCTTACAATCGAAATGGATTAAAAAAAATTTGTTTAAAAGATCATCTTGAAATTTTGAAATGCATAATACTATAGATAAAATTTCTTTTTTAATAGTACTATAATTAGTTTGTGCTTGAGTCCAAACGCCAGAGTGGAAACGAACAATTTTTTCAAGATCATTAGATGTAGTTTGTTGTTTGAGAATACCTCCATAACCAAGTTCAGAAGCATCAGTTTCGACTATTTTGAATGAACTAACTGTTAGAATACCAAGATAAGGTAAAGTCTTGACATATCATTTAATTTCTCCGACTATAAGAGTATGAGCGGGTGTCCATGGAGGATGATTACTTTGGAGTCTATCAAACAAAGGTTTGCATTGTTTTTTGAGATTTTATAGAAATCATAAACGTAATTGAGTGATCCAAGAAATTTTTGGAGTTGATTCTTATCAATAATTTCATCAGAGAATTTTTCTGCAAATTGGATTACTCGATTAATTGGACTTATTTTGGGTTTCATGAATATTATATCCAAGAAATCTGATTTTGGTTTGAAATAATTTGATTTTTGAGGATGAGACCACCAGTCCATTAGTTTGACTATGTGTAGAAACAAATGTAAATGTTTCCAATATTCTTATATGAATTTAGAAAAGATAAGGACATCATTTATGTAAACTATGGAGAAGTGACTGAAAGAATTAAGTATTTCATTCATGATATTCTGAAATTCACTAGGGGCATTTTTTAATCCAAAAGGCATGACGTTCCATTCATAGTGACCAAATGGAGTGACAAAAGCAGTTTTATATTTATCATCTTCATGAATTTGAATTTGCCAAAATCCACTTTTCATGTCAAATTTTGAAAAAATTACTGAATAACTTAATCTGTTGATTAGATTTCTTTTATTTGGAATTGGATATCTTATCCATTCTAAGACATTATTAAGAGATTTATAATTTATGACTAATCTTGGTGTGCCTCTTTCTAATTTAGCATTTTTTTGAACATAAAAAGGAGGACACGACCAAAGATATTTACTCTTCTTGATTATTCCACTGCTCAGTAATTCAGTAATTTTATTTTTATAGAATTCCATGATTTCTTGACTCATTTGAATAGGCCGAGCTTTTGTTGAGATATTTTTCTCATTAAATTATTTAATATAAGAAAGTTTTACTATATGTTTCTTTCTATGCCAGAAGGCAGTAGGAAGATCAAAACAAACTTCTTTTTGGATTATGTTTTCAAACTCATTAATATTTTGTTGAAGAATTGGGTTATTTAATTGATCTTCAATTCGTTTAAATTTGATTTTCTCTTTTAAATAATTTATGTGTTTAGTCTTTTGATTGATTAGACTAAATGATTTTGAAATATAATGTTTTTAAAAAGCTGATAATTTTTGACTTCAGGTTGTGATAAAAATTTAAATTTTATTTTTTCACCCATAGGGTAGGTAGTGATTCCATCATTTTTTGTTGTGAAATGATATAACAACGCAATGATCGAATGAAAGACCTAAAATAACTTGATCTGTTAAATTTTTTAATAAAACAAAAGATGTTTTAAAGCAAACATTGTTTTGACACACATGTACTTTAGGGATTTCATAGTTTAGTTCTATTTTACAACAATTTGCTAAACTTAAGGTTTCAGTTGTTTTACTAAAATATTTTATGGGTATCATACCCTCTTGGATGTCATTTAAATCAGCACCAGAATCAATGAGTGCAGTGGTTATTAAATAATACACACAAGAATGTATTAAAACATGTGACTGAAGGACATGTGTACTGCACATGACTTATTAAAACAATAATGGGCTTACAAAAATAATAATACTATTTGACTAATCCAATACCAGCACCATTTAACACACGTAATGGGCTGAAATTGTTAACCATATGACATGCCCAAAATCCAATACACACAAACTCATGGGCTTAGCACATGCCATTTTAAATGATGAAAATAAAGACTGAAGACATTTTAAACACACATCAAACATGCAAAAATGTGATGCATAAAATGCATTTTACCTTAAATATTGAAAGATTACAATGTTTTTGGCAAGGAGAAGCCAATTTCTAAATACCTAGAACAAACACCCCATACCTTGGCCAATTTATTAGCCATTTTATCAATTTGTTGTAAAGACATCTTGATGTCTTTATCACATTGGTCAACCCATTTGACATTCCCACCTCTATAGTCTTCATTAGTTAATTCCCCACCATGGTGCAAACGTATTGAGAATATCTCTGGTATGTCTATTCAAAATACATACAAAAAGACATATAAAAGGTTATGACATGTCTTCTGTACAAAGCAATATTGAAAAGAAATAGTGAGATATATTCCTACTTTGACTCCACAAATATGCACTTTAGTATTGAGCACTACCCTTTACATTTTCAACAACTTCATTATTTGTATTTATAGGGAACACGTAGGACCACAAAACCAACAAAATTGCATAAAATGTGCTAGGACCACCATACACTCAACAACTAGTTTAATATCCCACTAACAAATATTCAATAAGTTTCTTAATAAAGCATCACACTACCAAACAAAGTACTAGTGTTTTAATATAGCAAATATTCATAAAGAAGTCCACATACTGTATTAATTTCCATACATACAACCTAGCAAAAGTTTCACAAACTCGTATAAATAACCCATCCAAAACATCATCTTGTAAAAGAAAATATGGAAACAAAAGGTTCCATTCCCAGATAAAGTTGAGGTTTCATTCCCAGATAAATAACTCATCCTAAACAATATCTTGTTCATGACTGCACAAGCATGTATATTATCATATACCATAAGAAGAGATTTGCTTCTTACCGTAAATGGGAATATCATAGTCGCCGTTGGCGCGAAATTTCCGACCCATTCTAACGAGATCAAAGATCGATTATAGATCTAAGGTTTGAGTTTTTTATTTTCTAGGTTTAGAGTTTTTTGGGTTTAGGGATTAGATCTGGTTTGGACAATCGATGTGGGTAAAAGTGGGATGGAAGAGATTGAGTTTTTAATTTGAATATTCAAGTTGAAAATTAATTTTTGAATTTAGGATGTGTTTAAAGTGTTTTTATCATTTTGACATTCTTTTAATTTTTTTTACTTATAAGTGATAACAGGCAAGGAATGAAATTTCGAAAATTTCGACGAAATTTCGTCGAAATTTTCGTTTTTTGGGATTCTCGAAATTTTGTAACATATCCAAGAATTTTCGATAATTTTTCAGTTAAATTTTCAAAATTTCGACCGAAATTTCGAAGCTGCTCGTACGTGTATTTTGGTAAACTTTCGGCAAAATTTCACCTAAATTTCGATAAACCCATCCATTTTCAACATTTCCGAGCCCTTTCCAGTGACTTCTCTGCATTTCCCAACGCTCCCCCCTAACGACTTCTCTGCATTTCCCAGGCCCCCCCCTCCGGTTGGCTTCCCCCCATGACCCCAGAGCAGAGATCAGCGGCGAAAAAGAGTGAGGTGATGGAGATGCAAGAGAGAGAGAGGGGAAAAAGAGAACTGAGAAACAAAGATGAGAGAGAAAGAGAGGAGCGGCAGCACAAAGTCGAGAAAGAAAGTGAAAAGATATGTTTAGGACTTTAGGGTTTGGTTAACAACTTGAATATAATATAATATGCTTTCTAGTTTCTTATTCAAGGCTTTAGCTTTTTCTTTTTTGGGTCTGAAAGGCTTTAACACTCCACACTTCGACTTCAACACTCAACAAGCCATTAACATATTGGGTATTACTTTTTTTTTGTTTTGGCCATCAGCATATTGGGTATTACAAATTGGTGGAATTGTGGAAGTAATAGGTTTTATAATTTTTTAGAGTTTTAGAGTTTTAGGAATATCCAGTATAAAAAATTTAATAATAAAAAACAATATAAACTAAACAACTATATAAACATAATTATATAATTTTTGTACCAAAAAAAACATAATTACATAATTTATGGGTATTAACTAGTTTAATTAAAAACTTTGTACTAAAACTATATACATTACATATTTAAATATATACTTTTTGTTAGACATTAGGGTATTAAAAATGTAATAAAACCTAATTAAAAGTTTAAAACAATATAAACTATAATATGCTTTTTTTTTTAGAAAAATTATAATATAGGTTTAGTAATTTTATATAAGTTTATAAACTAAATATCACTATGAAGTATTTACGTTTATAATTTTATATAAGTTTGTAAGTATATAAGTTTAACATAATTTAGGGTTTAGGGAGTGGTTATTTTGATGGTTTATGGTTTAGGAGGTAGGGTTAAGTAAATTTAATAATATAGGATATATATAGGGTAAGCCTTATAGGGTATGCGTATATAGAGAGTATAACCTTATAGGGTATATAGAGGGTATAGCCTTACATGGTATAGAGTATATAAAGGGTATAGTCTTACATGGTATAGGGTATATGGAGGGTTACAGCCTTACAGGGTATATGGTATATCGAGGGTATATGGTTTAGGGATTCTGGTATGAGGTGTTATTTATATAATTATTAATCAGTGACCCATTTTTCTAACAGTATTTGCCTCCAGCGCGCATTATATTCACTTTATATCACATGACAGCTACTATATAATTTAGTTTATTCAATATTTTTTTATCTATGTAGTAGATAATATGTTAAATAAACATATAATTAAGTTTCATTCAAAATTTCGGTATTTTGATAGTAATTTCCATCGTTTTTGTCTAATTTTTTGGAAATCAAAATTTTAATTGAAATTTCTGTGAAAATTTCCGTCGAAATTTCCATCAAAAATTTCCTCGAAATCGAAATTACACTTCTTGATAATAGGTGGCAATTTGTCAATCCATGTGGCAGAAAATATTGGAGGGAAATTAGAGGGTCAGGGCTGACATGACAATTTTGGGCATAAACCAAACACGTGAGGACACGTGGAGGGCCACGTAAGCAGATAACGGCCTTACTAACGGACTGGGTAACATAGGTACTACTTTGACACAAAATAAAAGTTGAGATATGTATTTGTAACTTTTGAAACTTGAAGTATGAACTTGAAAAACGTTGTAAAGTTGATGTACTAAATTGTAACTAAGCCATTGAATAATATATTAGGGTGACGTGTCAAATTTGTCCATTAAAAATTGTCATGTCTATTTTTATTTCTTCTTCTGTAGTTTTGGCCAAGTCCCTTCGTTGTTAGATTTGGTTTGGTTATTTAATAAATTCCCCTTGTACCGTTGAGGTTATCTAAAAAAAAGGCCGAATGAAAAAGTCTTATAATACATCAATGACATAAGAAGCATATTTTTTTAATATAATTATGTGGTCAAATAGAAGTGGAAAAACACCCTAATACAACCATACATATCAATGTAGGTCCTCCAATCGTTCAGCAACAACAATTGATTCTACATTGTTTCTATTTTTAGCCATATCTCCATCAATCGCAAGATCGAACGTCGGTTGGTCTGCGTTTGTTTCTTATAGATCAACCGTAGTCATATCAAACAAATCACGTGGTCGTATCTTAATAGCAACATGTCAATCATCGTCAAGTTGATCTTGCACATAAAATACTTGTGTTGATTGTGACTCGAGTATGGACGAGTCCCCTGAGCGTGATAATATTAACATTAAGGCCCGAGAGACTCTTCGATGGGGCATGCCCCATACAAGATTTAGTCCTAAGGCCCTCCACTATGCACCTGAAAATGTGACCCAAAAACTCATTTTGAGGAACAAATGAGTCACAACTCCTCACAAAGGGCCATAAAGTGTGACCCAAAACCCCCTCAGCCAAAATGTGTGATCCAGATCTGGGACACAGTATGACCCAAAAACATATGAGACCCAAATTGTGCAAGGCCCACCCACGTGACACAACAGGGAAGAGAGAGAAGGGATCGGCATAGCTGATGCATGTGTTAGTGTGGCCCCCTTGTCGGCTGTTGGTTTACTAAATTTGCCCAGGTGCTTGTGACTGCCACCAATGGCCTTGATTAAAGGACCGTTGGTGGATAAACGGTTTGGATTAAAGGATTGTTGGTTCTTTTTTTTTTTTTTGTGACCGGCCTTTTGAATTGAACAACCCAGATCAGAGGACCGTTGATAATTAATGTCACAGATCGCACCAGCCTGATTTAAAAAAATAATAAATAAAAAATCATTGTAAAATCCAAAAAATTTCTTTAAATCCCCCGCACCCTCCAACAGCTATATTCTTAAAAAATATATATATACCACATAACATCCATGATTTTTTCAAATCTTTCATACCAAATTTGCCAAAAAAAAATAATTTTTTTATCATGACTCCTAAAGGAAATGCTTGGGCGTAAGGCAAAGATCAAGCCCTAGTGAAGGCTTGGCTAGAGAAGTCTCCCAACGTTTGTCTTGGAGCAAATACAAGACAAGCCGTGCTTTTACACACTTTTCAAGCGTAACTTGAGGGGTTAAACTGTGCATTCAATTGGCGATGCTAAATCACAAATGAAAAATATTGCGCGGGATTGCACCAAGTTTTATGGTTCGTTGATGGAGGTAGAGTGAATGTGCGCAAGCGGTGCAAATGATGCCAACGTGGTAAATTTTTATTTATTTATTATTGGTATTCAATTTTATTATTGTTTAATTTATGTTTATTTAATTTTATTATTATTTATTTACGAAGACAATTTATTTTATTTTATGACTGTTTATTTATCAAGGCAATTTATTTAATATTATTATGGTAGTTTGCAGACACACTTGGGAGTTTTGAAGGCAAGACTAGATCTAAGTTTGGTTTCTTATATGTTTAGGACCTATTAAAGGAAAGTGCAAAATATGCCGCGGCGAATACTCTGGCCCAGTTGAGTGAACTAGAGACCCCCGCCTTCGACGATTTCAACACTCCCAAGAGTGACAATGCATGTTCGACATCCGAATTGACGATGACGAAAACCCACCACCATTTCAACCAATCAGTCCCTCGCGGCTAAGGCCACTAGGAAGAAACCATTCAAAGCGGGCCAACGCAGTTGTGCCCGTGCAAGCTCAAATGGTTGAGATTTGAGAAAGTGCATGATTATAATGAAAATACAAGGAGAGCTATACAAATGAGAAATAACAGAGAGACTACAAAGCGTGAAAGAGAAACCGTAAACGAAGTAAGAGAGAGGATAAGAAGAATATAATATTATGGGCCAAGACTTCTCCAGGATGAACAAGGCCCAACAGATGTATTGGGAGCAAAAACAAGCTGAAATCATAGCAATGAGGCAGATGTGCGCTAACCAAAGCTCATAGTACACTCCATCTGGATACTACCCAGCTCGTTCCAACTTCAATCAGTCAAACCCGAGGTACCCCTCTAACAATTAGAATTCGACCTTGAATTATGTTTGCTCTTTAACGATCTAGGATTATGTATAGTATCCATGAACTAGGTTTGTATTTTAAGTATTTCATTTAAATTGTACTACCTTTATATTTCAAGTATTTCAAGTTTGAAATTTTTGTTAAACTATATTTTTTTTTTTGTTAATCTTGTTATATCATATGTTTGAGTTAGTCACACAACATTGGATTCCCTCTATTATTGCACAAAGACAAATATTGAACTTTTATTCATACAAAAGTTGATAAGACTAATGATGATAGCATTACAGTGCAACTGGCCTACTGTTGTACAAGACTTTTCAATCATACTGCTTGAAAAGACTACATCATCATAAAACAAATGAATGTGGACCATTCAATCCTTATCTCGAATGCATGCGTCTTATTTATAAATACTACTATATTTATCATGTTCCACTCACTCTATTTTTAGGATAATATCTTAGTCCATTAACACAAATATGAATTCTTTGTACGTGTATTTATCCTCCTCCTCGTCTTCGGACTCTAATAGTAGTCGGGATAGGGAAAAGGATGAGAATGAGAGGGTGAGACAATTGATCATGTCCATGGGTCATATGGTCATTGCCAGACATCCAAGGCACAGCTATACATCTTCAAATCGCCGTTACACACACTGGAATATAGAAGAACGTCTCATGGCAAGCTACTTCATTCCAGCGCCAATCAAGGACATCGTGACTTTCCGCAAGCTATACCGCATGCACCAACCCCTATCCAATAGGATTCTCGAAGATGTTTGCCTCCATGATGAATATTTTCATGCAAGACCTAACGTCCTCGGTAGAGTGGGTTGCACACCTCATCAAAAGATGAATGAGGCTTGGCAGGTGATGGCATATGGCATGCCATTTGATTTGGTCTCAAAGATGCTGATTGTTAGCCAAATCACCATACGACAATCATTCCAGAATTTCGTAAGAACCATCACGGATATCTACGGGGCCGAGTATCTCTGGAGGTCTATTACAATCAACATGAGAAGACTTTTATAGAAAGGAAATCGGAGAGGATTTCCAAGTATGCTTGGTATCTTGGATTGCATGCATTGGGTATGGAAAAATTGCCCTATGGCTGAGCAAGCTCATTATCGTGGGTATTACCATGTCCCAACTGTTATCCTTGAAGCCGTTGCCTCGTACAACATGTGAATATGACATGCAAATTTTGGATTTCCTAGGTCGAATAATGACATCACCTTGCTAGATTGTTCGCATCTCATTGATTCAGAGATTTCCGGTGCGAACCACATGGTGAGATCCACTGTTAATAGGAAAGACTACACACTCTCATACTATCTTGCAGACGAGATCAACCCTCCATGGGAAACTCTTATTATGCATTGCATAGTCCTATTTTAGACCACCACAAGTTGTTTGCCATGTGACAAGAGGGATACCGAAAAGATGTGGAGAGGGCATTTGAGATTCTAAAAGCCCGGTGGCATATTATAAAATGACTTGCTCGTGTTTGGGATTCGATTGAACTCGGGTATATCATGAAGGCATGCATAATATTGCACAATAGTTTCTTCTTCCAAGCAACCGGTCGATGACTCGATGCGTGACCCGAGGTGTAAGTGCAACAGTCCCAACAATTACAATCCAAATTGCGAGGTATGTACGACATGGTTTCAAAACGACCCAATAATGCAATGCTGTATGTGCGATGGTGAAGGAAAATGACCATTGTGCCACTATTGTATCAAACGGGACATAAAACTCCTAATACTCAAAGACCCATGGCCGGTTCCATGCACTTGCGGGAAGGGCATTCAACCACGTGGCGATTGTGAGGCCAAACGAGATATCTTACTGTGCCATATAAGAATATTTATGTGAACCCACATGATTCGCCCGAGGCCACTCGTGGGAACCACTGAAGATTGTCGTTGATGCATTCCTTTGTTATTGAGAGTTGTTGTTGTTAATTTTATGTACTCGTTTTAGTATTTAGTTGTTGGCATAAATTCAATTTAGACACATAACTATATATGCTATTTCAATGGGATTCACGAACTTTCAAATATTTCAAATATACACCTGATTTATTATGTAAATTGAAAAATGAAATTCCGTCCATCAATTTATTGAGAGATAAGTTAAATGTCAGCTTGGCTTTTGCTAACGGGGATTAATTGGCGACGTGACACCAACTCAGCATACATTTCCCGCCAAATGAGCAACACATGTCCACTTGACACGGGCCCACACACCCATCACCTCTTTCCCCCTCGTCGAACGCTCTCCTGACCATTTAGTCTCCAAAAAACATCACGTTTTCCCCCAAATTTGAATATAAATCTCTCACTTGTGTTCAACGAGCGAGAAAAAGATGATGCGTTTGTGGGCCCACAAACTCTCTCTCTCTATTATTATTAAATTGTAGGCCCGTGTCGCTCATTTGGCGGGAAATGTTTGCTAAGATAGCGCCACGTCGCCAAGTAATCCCGGTCAGTAAAAGCCAAGCTGTCATTTAACTGATCTCTCAACGAATCAATGGACATAAATTCATTTTTCAATTTAGAAAATAGATCGGGTGTATATTTGAAATATTTTAAAGTTCATGGACCCCGTTGAAATAACTTATATAGTTATGTGTCTAAATTGAATTTATGCCTTAGTTGTTTTAGTGTGGTTTCCTTTAAATATTTGTCGTCATTCGTATCAAGATTGTCGTCATCATTTCAAATATATTCAATATTAATTTTATTTTAAAAATCTTATTAAAATAAAACCAATGATATAATTTTTATAATTATTTAAGTTTTAAATTATAAATTAAACATCACTTAGTCAATATTAGACATATTTTAAATAGAAATAAAACAATGTGATAAAAAATGGGTCACAACATTGTTAGAATGAAAAATGGGAAACAACACTATTTGTCACCCAAAATGGGTTTTGGGTCACAAAATTTGGGTCTGTAGAAGGCCTAAGGCCTTCCACAATGGGGATATCCAAATTTTGTGACCCAAAACCCATTTTGGGTCACAAATAGTGTTGTTACCCATTTCTCACAGTAATGGTGCTGTGACCCATTTTGGGTAACAATATTTTATACATATTTAAAATATGGCTAATATTGATTAAGTAATGTTTAATTTATAATTTAAAACTGAAATAATTATAAAAATTATACCATTGGTCTTATTTTAATGAGATTTTTAAAATAAGGTCAATATTGAATATATTTAAAATAAGGAAACTTCATAAATTAGACAATATAAACCATACAACATCGGAACTTCAACAATCATAAACAACAAGAACAACATGATAATTAAAAGAAAAAACAACAACAACAACTGCATTCAACATAACAGAAAATGAAGCGAAGTTCTTATTCGGAGTCCGATGACGAAGAATTGACACCCACGTAATTATACCAATCTGAGATCTTCTGTTCGGTTTCACACTCGTCACATGGTTGAACGGGAGGGTTTTTCCCGCAGGTGCATGACACGGGTGGTTTGGGCTCTGGCAGGTGGTTCAACCATTGGTGGCGAAGATTTGGGTGATTGGCCAAATCCTTGAGCTCCAATCTCATGCAAAATTCACACAAAGGGACCAAAATATCACCCGAACACTTGCAGAACCTCCAGTCTGGTTCTTTTGCACGCTCCATCATTAAACAATAATCACACAATGGAGCAGCACAGTTAGGGAGGCACTTACACAAGCTTTGATTGCACTGTTTTTTGGAGTTCTCACCAGCGCCTTACTTGGAGTTCTCATAGACGCCTTGCTTAGAGCTCTCATCGACGCCTTTCTTAGAGCTCTCACCGACACCTTGTTTAGAGGAGGAAGCCATTTTTAAACGATAGTTATGTGGATGTGTTGGCCTACTAGTTAAACCTTGGTATTTATAGGGGAAAAAAGCATGATAACTTGCCCATTGGATTCCCTGATGGATTCACAGATACTCGAATCTCACATGTGAAGCAACAGTGTTGTGCATGGGATGGAGTGTTTGGAGTAAGTGTATGGTCTTGTCATTGGTTGAGTGAATTATTTTGCAAGCATGTGATGGTTGTGTCATGTCAAGTCAGCTAAGAGCAATCAATGTCTTTATTTCATTTCACAAACTGCAACCGACAAATACACACTTAAACGGCAAACACAAAGACAGGAAACAAACTTCGAAGATAAACAACAAAGATTAACCTAACATACGAAGATAAACCTAACATACGATAATGAGAACAACATTGATGAACCATGATTCTGATCTCAATTTGTTGGTGCAAGTGGTGGGTTCCCTTCTTGGATCCAAATATGCGTAATCAAATTGGATTTTAGGGATTCGTTGACATTTCGGGGCCTAAGCAAAGTTCGACGAGCATTCATCTCAGGTAATGATGATGGAGCGACACCAATCGGACATGGTTCTACACCTTCATATTCTTGTTCTGCCCTTCTAATGCTCACTTCTGGGTCTATTGGGTCATCCGTACAGTCATCCCCATGGCGCTCATCCTCCACGATCATATTGTGTAATATTATGCATGCCTTTATGATATACCCTAGGTCAATCGGACGCCAATAACGAGCTGAGCGTTTTATTATCTGCCACCGGGCTTTTAGAATCCCAAATGCTCTTTCCACATCCTTTCGGTATCCCTCTTGTCGAGCGGAAAACAACTTGTGGTGGGGAAGAATAGGACTGTGCAATGAAATAATAAGAGTTGACTATTGAGGGTAGATCCTGTCGGCAAGATAGTATGGGAGTGTGTAATCTACCCCATTCACAGTGAATCTCACTCTGTGGTTCCGACCGGAAATCACCTCATCAAAGAGATGGGAACAGTCCAGCACGGTGATGTCATTATTCGACCCATGTATACCAAAATTTGCATGCCATATCCACGTGTCATACGATGCAACGGCTTCAAGTATAATAGTAGGGACATGATAATGCCCACGATAATGAGCTTGCTCGGCCATAGGGCAATTTTGCCATACCCAATGCATGCAATCAAAGCTATCAATCATACCTGGAAATCCTCTCCAACTCCCTTTCCGTAAAAGTTTTCTCATATAGGTAGCAGTAGGCCTCCGGAGATACTCGGGCCCGTAGATATCTGAGATGGCTCTTATGAATTTAGAAAATGATTGTCCTATGGTGGATTGGCTAACGGTCAGCATCTCTGAGACCAAATCAAACGGCATGCCATATGCTATCACTCGCAGAGCCGCAGTAATCTTTTGATGAGGCGTACAACCCACTCTACCGAGGGCGTTAGGTCTTGCTTGAAAATATTCATCATGGCGGCAAACATCTTCGAGAATCATATTGAATAGGGGTTGGTGCATGCGGTATCGCCTCTGAAACGTCAAGGTGTCCTCAATTGGTGCTGGAATGAAGTAGGCCTCCATGAGACGTTCGTGCGCATCTTCCCTATTTCGGTGTGTGTAACGACGATGTGAAGACGTACCACCATGTATTGGACGTCCAGCGACGACATTATGACCCATGGACATGATCAATTGCCCCACCCTCTCTCTCTCATCCTCTTCCCTATCTCATGAACTATCAGAGTTCGAAGATGAGGAGGAGGATGAATGCACGTACAAAGGATTCATCTTTGTGTTAATGGATAGAGATATTATCCTGAAAATAGAGTGAATGGAACTTGGTAAATATAGTAGTATTTATAAATAAGCCGCATGATGGTGTAGTCTTGTCATATGCAAACGTCATGGTATCATGCATTCATCCCATCAATTGTTGTATGAATAAAGGTAGTATGCATTTGTCTTATCAATCGTCAGGGCAATTGGTATCATGCATTCGTCTTATCAATTGTCTTATCATTCATCTTATGCAATAATAGAGGGAATACAATGTTGGGTGACCAACTCAAACATGCCATATAACAAAAAATTCAAACTTGAAATACGTGAAATACAAACCTAGTTCATGGATACTTAAAATGCAAACATAATCCTAAGTCGACACATAACATTAAAGATCAAACATAATTCAAAGTCAAATTCTAATTGTTAGGGGGGTACCCCGGATTTGACTGATTGAGGTTAGAAAGATCTGGGTAGTATCCAGATGGAGTGTACTCCGAGCTTTGGTTAGTGCGCATCTACCTCATTGCTATGACTTCAGCTTGTTTTTGCTCCCAATACATCCGTTGGGCCTCATTCATCCTGGAAAGGTCTTGGCCCATAATATTTTGTTCCTCCCATTCTAGCTGCCTTGCGATCCTTATCCTCTCTCTTGCTTCCTTTGCCGCTTCTCTTTCACTCTTTGCAGCCTCTCTATTAATTCTCATTTGTATAGCTATTCTTGCATCTTCATTAAAATCATGCACTTCCTCAACCATTTGAGCTTGGACGGGCTCAGCGGCCTTGGCCCGTTTTGAATGGTTTCTTCCTGGTGGCCTTGGCCGCGAAGGACCGATTGGTTGAAATGGTGGTGGGTGTTCGTCATCACTAATTCGGATGGTCGGACATACATTATTGTCACTCTCGGGAGTGTCGAAATCGTCAGAGGCGAGGGTCTCTGGTTCACTCAACTGGGCCGGGGTATTCGCCGCGGCATACTTTGCACTTTCTTTTAATAGGTCCCAAACATGTAAGAAATCAAACTTGGATCCAGTCTTGCCGTCAAAACTCCCAAGTGCGTTCGCAAACTACAACAATAAAATTAAATAAATTGTCTTGATAAATAAACAATCGTAAAATTAAATAAAATTGTCTTGATAAATAAGCAATCTTCAAATTAAATAAATTGCATTGATAAATAAATTATCTTAAAATTAAATAAAATTGCCTTGATAAATAAACAATCTTCAAATTAAATAAATTGTCTTGATATATAATCAATCGTAAAATTAAATAAATTTCCTTAATAAATAAACAATCATAAAATTAAATATCATACCAATAATAAATAAATAAAAACTTACCACGTTGGCATCATTTGCACTGCTTCAGCGCATTCGCTCCGCCTCCATCAACGAAGCATAAAACTTGGTGCAATCCCGTGCTATATCAACCCATCGTGATTTAGCGCCGCCAATCGAACGCACGGTTTCACCCCTCAAGATACTCTTGAAGATTGCGTAAATGTCACTCCAAAGCACATTTTTTCTTATATTTGCACCAAGACAACCGTCGGGAGACTTCTCTAGCCAAGCCTTCACTAGGGCTTGATCTTCACCTTGTGCCCAAGAACATCCTCTAGGAGCCATGATAAAGAATTTTTTTTTTTTTTTTTTGTAAATGTGGTATGAAAGATTGATGTTTGTGATGGAAAAATCATGGATCTTGTGTAGTATATATATAATCTTTGAGAATATAGCCGTTGGGGGTGTGGTAGATTTTTAGAAATTTTTTCTGAATTTTTTTTAAAAATTTTCGAGTATTTTATGGATTTTACAATTAATTTAGTAATATTTAAAAAAAAACATAGAATGTGAGTGATCTAGGCCCTTGATATCCAACGGCTATGTAATCTGGGCCGTTGGATTCAAGGACCGGTCCCTATTTAATAAGTAATTTCGAAAAAGGCCCAATCATGTCAATTAGTCATTCCCCTTGCTTGATCTTCACGTGCTGGCTTTGGCAACAACCAGAAGAACCAACATTACAGCTTTGGTGTCAGCACATTACTCTCCTCCTGCAAGTCTTTACATGGTGGGCCATCACAATTTTGGATAACAAAAAAAATGGATTACACTGTTATCTAAATATAGATAACACATTGGGCCACAAAGAAATATAGGTAACAAATTCCGGCCCATTGTGGGGAGCTGTTACCCATTTGTTACCCAAAATGGGTTTTTGGGTAACATTTTCATATGCATTGTGGTAGGCCTAACAACTCTTTAATCAAGCAAAAATTTGGATGGCAATGATGTCTTACTTGGGCTGTAGTTGACTGATGGGGGGAATAAATGGGCCTTTCACTGATCCATGATCCATCCGTCACTTGGCGTGTGTCGTGTGTGTGTGAGAAGAGTAGCATTTCCAAATTCAATGATCGAAACGCAACCACATCTTTCATTTCTCTTCAGTCTTTGTAGCTCACAGAGCTCATAGATCTTCTCCTACCTCCTCACACACATTCTCGTAGGAGACCTTGAAATCAAATCCATCTTGAGAGAGAGGCATTACTATTAGAGAGAGAGAGAGAGATAGAGAGAAATGGGGTTGGGATCGCTTGCTTCGAGGGCTATAAGGCCCGCAGCAGCCGCGAGGCTCCTCAGCTCCCAAAACCCTAGACCCATCTTCTCCTTCCAAAGAGCCGTCTCAACCACGCCGGAGCTCAACAACCCGGACCAATCTGCGGCCGCCCAGGCCCAGCCCGATCCCGCCGCCGATCTCCAGCCCAGAACTTCGGTCGGCGGTGCCAGAATCCACTTCCCGAACCCCGACGACGCCATCGAGGTCTTCGTCGATGGCTACCCGGTCAAAATCCCCAAGGGCATGAGTGTGTTGCAGGCCTGTGAGGTTGCCGGCGTTGACATCCCTAGGTTTTGCTACCACAGCCGATTGTCCATTGCCGGTAATTGCCGGATGTGTCTCGTCGAGGTTGAGAAGTCGCCGAAGCCCGTCGCCTCTTGCGCAATGCCTGCTATGCCTGGTTAGGGTTCCTTTCCCCATTTCCAGTTTTATATTATCTGTTTATTGTTTTTGAAAATTCTCATCTTTTTTTTTTTTTTTAATTTTCTTTCTGGGTTTGGCTCTACGGTTCAGTATAATCCAAATTCCTTGGAATTTAGCTCATAATTTATCTGACTTTTCTTTTTTGTCAATTTTCTAATCTCATTGATGTAATCATAATTTGGCTACTGGAATGTTGTATATGTACACAAATTTTTCTTCTTGGCCTTAGATTCTGTTCAAGTTTTTTTTGTTAATTATGATTCTACTTTAGCCCAGGATTTTCTATATACTATATTTTGCGGCTCTGATTTTTTTTTTTTTTTTTTGTTATGCTCCCGTCATCCATTTACTATTGTATTTTTTTTCTTAATTGACCAATGCTGGTCTGGCTTTGGCATTTGTTGGTCACAGTTCAGTTTCTTCACATAAGTGTTGATGTATGTGACAATTTTCTCCTTAGGCATGAAAATTAAGACTGATACTCCAATTGCCAAGAAGGCTCGAGAAGGGGTGATGGAGTTTTTGCTGATGAATCATCCGTTGGATTGTCCAATTTGCGATCAGGGTGGAGAATGTGATCTGCAGGATCAGTCTATGGCATTTGGATCTGATCGTGGTCGTTTCACTGAAGTGAAGAGATCAGTAGTGGATAAGAATCTTGGTCCTTTGGTGAAGACTGTGATGACTCGGTGTATTCAATGTACAAGGTCAGAATCCACCATTACCTCTTATGCACTACATATAAATTCACTACAGTAATAGTGAATTGCAATACAGGATTGATAATGCTTTGGTACACTTTTTTTTTCTAACATGTTTGTTTTGATGCTTAAAAATTTACTTATATCACTTTCTTTCTTGTCTTGTTATCGATGATAAATCTTGTGGCATTAACAACTATAAAAGAACGTAATTTTTAAAAGTTGTAAGGCTATCCCTGGTGTGTATTGCATTCTACAGTGAGTTATGACAGTCATTCCAAATCCATGTAGTACAATGATCTGTCTTCTAGGTATCATTTGTTTGCAAATTATCTCATGTACATCATAGGGTTATAGGGTTTAAGTTTAGCGACCTGCTTAATTTAAATTATTGCTTGGTTTGGTTGTTTGATTAGAGCTGGAAAGAATGCATCAATGGGATTATCTTATTAATTTAATCATTGAATTGTCCTATGCTAATGATGCTGTCTGTTGCATACCCAAATTTGATGACTGATATTCTAATCGAGGAATATTATGATGTATTTGCTATGAATTGGTTTCCTATTGTTCACATCTGGAATCAAGTATTATATCTATGTGACAAAGTTTCTTTCTTTAAATTGCTTCCATTATGTTTTGTAAGATGATTATGTTACTTGCATAGGTCATGGATGCTTGTAGCTACATAATGCTGTATTGATGGGGATTTTTTGCTTTGCTGATATGTTGTCACTTGTGAATATTGATAATGTATATCAATCCTATTCATGCAAATTTGAGCAGTAAGGGGGCAGTATTTCTAACCCTCTTTAGCATAAGCACCAAGAATGATGAGCTTGGTTTAATATATTTCTGTGAGTTTCTTTTGAGAGGTGTCTTCTGCTCTTTGTAAGTAGCTTTTCAGAAGCATACAAAGGGATGCTTTTTAGCATTGATGACTTTCTGGATTTAAGAAAATTTATTTAACTTCTAATTTTTCCTAACTAAACAATGGAGAGTTATCCCCAGCTTTTTCTCCACAGTAACTCTTTTAGAAACTATAAAGAACTAATTGGCCTTAAGCATATTCGAGTTTTCGTTTTGTATTCTATATGTGCTTAGATGGAATTTGAAACAGGAAGGGAGGCTTTGTCTTAAACTTTGAATGTGTTGAAGTACCGAATTACTGGAATCTTTATATGGTTCAGATTCTCTTTTATTTAACTTGTGGGTTTTCATGTTGCTGCTCTTCAGAAAGCTTTTGAGCTAAGTTGGAGACATATCCATGATTTATTGCATTAACAAGTCAATAGTACCAATTTCTCTTACACCTTATTTCTGTTTGTCGTTCCTGTAGTCTTTAGTTATTCTTGTAAGTCTGCTAGGGCTTGTTCGAGTTGTTTGTTTTATTAATTTCTTATTGCGTGGTCACTGCTTCAACTATGTTTTTCTTGGATTTTGAACAATTGTTAATGGAAGCTGTAAGACATTAAGTATATGATATATCAGCAAACAGCTGCATTTCCTCTTTTGATGTATTTTATTTGTAGCCCTGAAAGCTTCTGATGTAAAAAGCGCTTTTGATTGAACAGGTGTGTCAGGTTTGCAACAGAGGTTGCTGGAGTTCAGGACCTTGGGATGTTAGGCCGTGGCAGTGGAGAGGAAATTGGGACGTATGTTGAAAAAGTTATGACAAGTGAACTTTCAGGCAATGTGATAGATATCTGTCCTGTGGGAGCCTTGACCTCGAAACCATTTGCATTTAAAGCTCGAAATTGGGAATTAAAGGGAACAGAGACAATTGATGTTACTGATGCTGTTGGATCGAACATTAGAATTGATAGCAGAGGTCCAGAGGTCCTGCGCATTGTTCCACGATTAAATGAGGTAACGTTTATTATCCTTAGGACCATTTTCTCCCCCAATTCAATACATGGATGGTTGGTCTTGCATTTATGGATACTCATGTAAGGTTTTCAGGGTCTATCATGATATAAAATAACTTGTTAGAATTGAGCTTTGTATCAAACTTTGTTGAAACGAATATGATGCTTTTCTTAATATCCTTAATCATGACCATGCAATGTCTTTTGTGACAAAATTTAATAGTTATGCCATGACATCTTCTATGCTGGAATAAAGAGAAACTATTAATGATTCATTAGGGATTTTCTGTAACTGTTTTCTTGCAGCTACCTTGGCACTAGAAGAGATCAGTTTTTGACAAATAAAAAAAGAGTGATATCAACCCTTTACTTATATGCTGAAAAATTGTTGTCGTATGTTCTTTTTAAGTATAAGAATCTTTTTCTTACATATATTGTTTTTTTTTTTTTTCTAAAAATAAAATATTATCACACTATTTATGATGATAAACAAGTACGGACCTCTACAGTTAATGAAATCCAGTCTATCCTTCTGTATATTGACAAATATCCCAGATTTGTATTTGTAGGAGCAAACTTAGGTATGGTGTAATAGGTCTTACATATCCAGTTCTCCAACAAAACTAAGCCATGTGGACATGGACACCTCAACACTAATGCATCTGAATAGTAGCCCTTCATTTTTTATCTGCCAATTGACAAGCCAAACCACGCTCGGTTCCCTTATTCGTCAGTAAGAACTGAGTACTTGGCAACATGAAACCTGACCATAAAACACCGGTTACTACAAGAGGATTGGGCGTGTCTAGATGTGAGGTCCTTAGAGGTTTGGAAGCTGTTGAGAAGGTTGTGAGAGGTGAGAGAGAAGGTGAAAAATAAAGGATGAAAAGCTAATAATGTTTTAATTTGGGTTGAAAATTGCTTGGACATACAGAGGGAAAGCAATCTACTTGGCACAAAATTTAACCTCATTAATTTGGGCTGTTACTTCTTCCATGGGCACTATGTTATTGCAGGAACTGAAGGTAGACAACATATTGTACTGTGCCTAAACCTTGCATTGCGGATAGCATGTGTATGAAATACTGCTTTGCTGTCTGATACATTAGAATAAAAGTAGGTCTATTATTTTCTTCTTTTTCAACAGTAAGGCATTTTGTTTTGCAGAAATATAAGTGAAAACTTACTTGTGTGCTTTCTAGCATGTTAAAGCAGATAAATTGGTAGCATGGACTAATCTATTTTCATATCCTAGTTCAGTCTCTTAGTGTAGATCTTGATCTCCTGCAGCTTGCTATGTTCAACCCGGTCTCGACTTTCTTGACTCTATCTTGGTTGTTTTGACTCCATCTCGACTGTCTCAACTTTCTTGACTTTGCCTTCAGTCTTGGTGCCTTTAAGTCATCAAGTTGCCCCCTATTATTAATGCATGTGCGACTTCCTAATTTGGATCTTATCATTTTTAAGTACATGCAATAACACGATACATTAATAGACATTGAAGTTTAAATTTTCCGGTGTTATTACACACCTCTTTACAGTATCTTTTTTCCTTTCTTTAATGTATATGTTTACCACCTTTTGCAGGACATAAATGAAGAATGGATATCAGACAAGACTCGATTTTGTTATGATGGTTTGAAGAGGCAGAGGTTGAATGACCCTATGATTCGTGGTGCTGATGGGCGCTTTAAACCTGTGAGCTGGCGTGATGCCCTTGCTGTGGTTGCTGAGATGGTTCATCAAGTTGATCCAAAGGAAATTGTTGGGATTGCTGGTCAGTTGTCTGATGCTGAGTCCATGATGGCACTTAAAGACTTCCTAAATAGAATGGGTTCAAACAATGTGTGGTGTGAAGCAAATGGTTCGAACCGTGATGCTGATCTCAGATCTGGTTATATTATGAACAGTAGCATTGCTGGTCTTGAGAAGGCAGATGCTTTTCTATTGGTTGGTACCCAGGTATTGTTCTAGCAATCTAATCTTAATTGTTTTTGTAGTACAGTCAGTCATAAGTGATGTTCACATGTCTCTTATATGCTTGTATGACATGCTGAAGTATTGTGTGGATGAATGGGTAGTGGCCTAGTGGGTCTTTGATGGTGGATAATTTGTGTTTTAAGTATGGTTTTGTTGCTGAACTCATTGCTTTCATATTATATTACCAGCCAAGGGTAGAAGCTGCTATGGTAAATGCTAGAATCCGGAAGACGGTGCTAGCTAATCAAGCAAAGGTTGGGTACATTGGCCCTGCAGCTGATTTGAACTATGCACACCAGCATCTTGGCACAGGCCCTCAAACACTTCTAGAAATTGCTGAGCGCCGCCACCCCTTTTCCCAGGCCCTCTTAAATGCCAAAAACCCTGCCATCATTGTTGGGGCTGGGATTTTTGAGAGAAAAGACAAGGATGCAATTTTCTCTGCTATCGAAACCATTGCAAAATATGCAGAAGTTGTAAGGCCTGATTGGAATGGATTCAATGTACTGCTCCTCAAAGCTGCCCAGGCTGCAGCACTTGACCTTGGACTTGTGCCAGAATCTGAAAACAGTATTGAGTCTGCAAAATTTGTTTACCTGATGGGTGCTGATGATATTAACTTGGAGAAGGTTCCGAATGATGCCTTTGTGGTTTATCAAGGGCATCATGGGGACCAGAGTGTGTATCGTGCTAATGTCATCCTTCCCGCAGCAGCATTCAGTGAAAAGGAAGGAACATACGTAAATACTGAAGGGTGCTCTCAGCAAACAGTGCCTGCAGTTCCAACTGTCGGTGATGCCAGGGATGACTGGAAGATAATTCGGGCTCTATCCGAGGTGGCAGGTGTGCGGCTGCCCTATGATACACCTGGGGCCATCCAGTCCCGAATCAGGACAGTGGCACCAAACATTTTGAACATAGATGAGAGAGAGCCAGCTACATTTTCAGCTTCGATTAAGCCCGAGTCCACTCAGAAATTGGATACGACTCCATTTGGGACTGCTGTTGAGAATTTCTATATGACTGATTCCATCACCAGGGCATCAAAGATAATGGCACAATGCAGTGCGTTGCTGTTGAAGAAGTGAGCAGTGGATTTATTTTTATTTTTAATAAATTTGCAGATTCACTTGTTTTGTCCTGTCATCTTCATTGGGCTGAAAGCCCTGTTTGGCCAGAGCTTCTGGAACACTGGAAGCACTAACAATAAAAATTGTTTTAGGCTTTGTTTCACTGTAATGCATTGTAAAAGCCTTTTCTGTAAACTGTTTGCATGTATAATTCGGGATTGTTCAATTTATTTGTTGTATATCTCCATCTCTGAATATGGGCGGTTGAATTTCCTCTATCTTCAATAATTAACGGTGTTGAAAGTTCAAACAGAAAAACCAAAACCCAAGTTTGACCCTAATTTACATAGAGGTCGTCACAAGAATCTCTCCAAGTTAAATGGCTAAATCCAACAACAAAAATATGCTGGCTAGAACCAAAAAGAAATATATACGCCAAGGGGTGAAGCCTAATTTTCCAAAAAAAAAAAAAACACAATGAGGTTGTGCTCCTTAAACCTTTAAGGCTTCTTACACCTGTTTGTCTGTAATTCAGGAATGTGTTTGTCCTGTTTGTGCCAGTCGGCTGCCTTTCTTAGTTGCTCTCATTGAGGCTTTGTTTATTTTCTCTTCTTGTTTGTTGGTCCAGCTGACTGGCTTTAGGGTTGTTTTGGCCTTTAGGCTTGTATTTGTTTACTTCACTAAATAAATTTAATCTTCATAAAAAGAAAAGAATGATGGACTTGACAGTCTGGAGTTTCTTAATTAACCATTACAAAACCAAGAAGTGCAAAAGAAAAAAAAAAAAAGTTCAATATTCAAATAGTTGGGTAGAACTGTAGAAGTTTCAATTTTCATGTTTTCGAAAAGCCAGGCTTGTGAAAAAAGGGCCATTAGAATTAGTCATTGTTGTTCAAAATCTTATACTAATTAATATTGGCTTTAGTGAAGGGGTCTAAGTTATGCAGTACTTCAATAAATCTTATACTATTTAACATGCAGTATATATGGCAGCGGCCTTTCCAAGCATGTTATGTTTTCTAGTACCCTGTAGGATGCTTTGTTGGTAACGATTCTGCCAACCAAACACAAATTAAAGACAAAAGGAAAACAAATACAAGAACAGGAAAATTACATAACTATCAAGTAACACCTTGAATGCTTTTAGAGGAGACAAAAGTTTACATAAACAACAAAGCCCTACAAACGCTACACATTCCATCCTATCATCTCTTGCATTTTCTTATTTCGAGCCAAAAGTAAAATAAAATAAAAATAAAATAAAAATAAAAGAAAAGAAATGGAACTGTAGGACCAGAAAAGTAGCAGCATATGATCGAGAGAGATAGCTCAGGCAAAACCCCCCGTGAGAGGGTTTTGTTCATCCGCGAAGAAGAGTGACCGCGAAGGAAATTGTGCACCCAATAAGCCCCATCAAAGTCAAGAACCCATATTTCCTATTATTACATAAAACAAAAGAGTAAATCAAAAATTAATTATGCATTAATAATCAGAAAACTGCTATAAAGTTTGGTGGTAAAACATGAAGTTTTTATCAACACTAACAAAATTGACCTTTTCATCTCTTTAGAAATAGAACTTTGTTGGAAAAACAAAAAATCATCAAGTGTCCAAAGAAGAAACCTTGAAAACTCACCCATTTCTACTATGATTAAAAATGATTAGTTATTTCTTAGAGTCTAAGAAATATAACCGTCCAATAGTGTTCAACAAGAAATTTGAGCACCACTATACATGGCTACACATTTTTATCAGGGAAAGAGGCTTTGAACTTGGACCTCTTTCAATAAAGTACAAGAGAAATACAACTACACAAAATTCTATGGTCCATACTTACATATTCAAAACTCTAAGCAAAAAAATAAGCAAAATGCCTTTGAAATACTCAAACTTGTTCAAGTTGTGAAAATTTCCAATCCAAAACCCCCAACTCCCAGACCAAATGGTCATTGACTATGCATCAAACTTTTAGTTATTCTTAAATTTTGTTTTTATGAAAACTTCAAACTTGGGAAAAAAAAAAAATGGAAGTTTTGCTTTGCTAATTGTGATAATGGTGAAAATGAAAGTGGGGGGGGGGGGGGGGGGGGGGGAACAAACCCGATGCTAAGTCGTTTTTGGGGGTCACCAGTGGCGTAGCCAGTGAAGTAGAAATAGCGAGCAAAGACGTAGAGCAGTCCAAGGCCAGTGGAAATGCAAGGATGCTTAATCCCTCCCAAAATCAGATTCACGAAGAACAAGGGCATCAGTTCCAGAGAGTTCTGGTGCCCTCTCTGAACACAGTTGAACACTTTCGCATCTTTGTTCTCAGATTCTAAAGCATACAGGGTTGGATAGTTCACCTTGTACCTGTTCATTTAATTTAATTTAATTTAAATTAATTAAAATTTCAAAGATCCAACCCAGATAAAATTAACAAAATTTTAGAACAACAATATACATCATTATATGTAATATACCTTTTTCTGGCCTTGCCAACTTGGAAGGCCATCCAGAAATTGAAGAAGGTGTAGAGAACAAGCACAAGCACCACATAGCCGTACTCTTTGGGCAGCAATTCCACTACTGAACCCATTTTCTCTACCTCTCTTTCTTCTGGGATGATATGAAAGGATGTGAATTGAGCAAATGGGGTTGTGAATTGAGCAAATGGGGTTGTGAATTCAGTTGAGTCTCACCGTCACCGACTCTGTTGTGTGTGTGTGTGTGTGTGTAGGCTGTGAAAATGTGGATATGGATGGGTTTTGGTACCCTCAGTTCATTTACTCTTTATACCAGTTTCGCGACTTTTCCTCCAAGGCACCCTAGAATTTAATAAAGAAAGTACCTCTGTGCATATATTTAGAGCCAAATTCCAAGATTTTTAATTCAAAAGTCAATGACTTAAATAAGTTTTATGCAATAGAATAGGGCTCTAAAATGAGAAAAAAAAAAAAATCTATATAAAAGCATCTCAAGAGATTTTTCAAATCCCATTTTGTTGATCTAGGTGGCAATTTAAATCGTTAAAATTATTCACTTTAATAAACTCTTCAAATTTAAACAAAATTTGATTTTTATTATGATTATATTAAAATTTTAAATTAATAATAAATTTGATTTGAAGAGCCTAATTCACTCTTTAAATTTGACTAGTTTTGAGTCCCTATTTTGAAGAATTTGTTAGAGTAAAACACAACAACAAATGAAGCATTCAAAACTATTAGAAGAATTTGTTGACGATGCTCTAATAACAAAGATAACAAATTTGTCAATACTTTTGTGCATAAAAATCTATATAACTTTGTTTTTTTTTCTTTTTTCCTTCTCTTTTTAAAATTTATTTGTAGACTGCAACTCACCAAGTAATTAACCTGCGCAGTATGGATGGAGAAACAATTAAAAAATGTAAGAGCCCACAGAGAAAGATTAAGGTCATGGACTCATGGGCCTCATGATTCATGAAGGTGGATTTTTATTTTTTTTTTCTTTTTGGTAACAGCCTTTTTCTTTATTGTTTACCCACTATAATAACTATTAACGCGTGAATGGGTGATGTACGAATGAAATTGTATTTTTAAAATTCTTTTGCAAACAATAGAATGAGGAATGCATACGTAGGCACTTACGCACTAATTTGGTTCCATTTTGATCTCAGAGTTGGTTTGTAGAACAATTTATCATTTTCTACCAAGACATCTAATAGTGGAGAATTAAATATTTTTTTTGGCCAATAGTAGAGAATTAAATCTAAATAATGAAAAAAAATAAAATGAATCCATCAACATCCATAAAAATTCTTGGGTGCGAGCTAAATTTTGCAGAAAATTTTCAAAACGAGAGACAAATTTTGCAATTTTTTTTTTTTTTTTTTTTTTTTCAAAATGAGAGTGTTTGAATGCTGGTGAACAAGCTACCAATCTACTAATAGAAATTTAATGCAAGGATTTAAAATTAATATTTCCGAGGATAAAGGCAATATTCATTTACAATTGATTATCAGAAAGTATTTGCAATTGGTCACCAAAAAGAAAAAGAAGAAAACAAAAGGTTAAAAACAAAAAACAAAAGAAGCCAATTACATACAAGTCATGCATTCTAGAGGATTGTAAAACCTCGATCTCTTTGGTTCACACTTTTGATCTGGAATAGACATGATTCGAATTTAGATCCTCTTTCAACAAACTAGAAATAAATACTACTAAACCAATAGTAGAGTATTTGGCTCACATTTTGGAACAACAACACAATGACAAACGTCAAATTTCACACTACAAAAATTATTTCTACTTGCTGCTAATATTGTTCTGATGCTCATCAACATTGAAAAGTTACAACATAATCATTTCTTCAACCTTCAGTTTGCAGAGTCTGCACCTTTGAAAGTGAAGCAATGCCTGTTTGTTTGTGTGAGGCTTCCCAATTTTTCCCATCATAGTACTTAACCTCAACATGGGTTAGTGTTCCAGGATCAACACACCTAAATGTGATGGAAACCCCATCAGGGTTTGATCGTGGATAATAAAACGAAGTTATCCCACAAACCTTACAAAATGTGTGCTTTGCTGTATGAGTACCAAAGCTGTAAGTTGTAAGAAACTGTTCGGAATTTCCCAAAAGTTCAAATCTTTCAGCAGGGACAATGAAGTGGGTGTTACCCCTCATAGAGCAATTTGAACAGTCACAACTCCAAGCCAAAACACTGGTAGGCGCTTGCACTCGCCATCTTACGTTCTTGCAGTGGCACCCACCTTCATGCACTACCATCTCAGAGTCCATGCCTCAGGATTCTAATTCTTCAATGACGCTACTGAGTATGAATATTTGTTCTACGCATGCACTATGCAGTTTTCTCGGACCTGTCAACAAACAGCACATCATAACAATTTGTAATGTATTTACCTCCTTTTCAATTTCTCCTTTCCTCCTTTTACATTCTCAATAAGTAGACAGTACATATTTAAAATGATGAAAGCAATAATAAGGATCCGTTTAAAAGGGTTAACAAAACATGATAGTGCACCTTTCTAGAAAATGAGGAAATTACCGATTCTTTGAGGACATTGGTTCCCAATAAAAAATTGCATGGTTGTATAATGGCTGTAAGACTTAAAGATATAATTGGTTCTTATATTGGTTATGACAGACCACTGGAACACATTACTCTTCATTGTTGAGTTATTACATGAGCAGTTCAAAATATACATATAAAAAGAAATATAAGGATAAAATTTGGCTAAGAGATTATAGCAAACGTTTAATCTGCATTATTGTTATTGAAGAAAACTAAAAAACCAACATCATCAGCATCTCCGAATGAGGTCACTCAACTTGTGAAGTCTGAGTGCAGATGAATGCACATATCTATAATTCCAACCAAACGATAGTCTAGAGATTAAGGAACAAACCCTCTAGTATAATTTTACCTTAAAGGATTAAGGATTTAACAGTAGCCAAAACTAATTCTAAGGAACTAGAAAATTAAACACAAGGCAATGAAAGGAAACTTGAGCTTTTAATAAATTGGTAACAAATTAAAATTATGAATATGGAGCAATTGGAGAACAATGACAACTAAGAATTAAACTTTCTATTATTATTATTATTATTTTTTTTTTTTGGTCTGAATAAGAACTAAACTGAGATAGTCTGCTTGTTGATGATGGATCAGAGCGCGTCCAATGCCTTCATATGCTACCCTTTATATGTGCTTCAATAACTCCAAATCCACAAAGGAGTAGCACTTCCTTTAGGCAACCACAACTAGGCTCAGTCACAATAGGAATAACACTTGGGCTAATATTATTAACCGCACTAACCTTGGTATGGAAGTTATGCATGAACGTAATGCTCATAATTTCCCACTAGACCTAGAGTTTTCCTTTCTTGTCTTCCACTGTCTTGGTCCTTGTTCTTTCCATACTTGACCTCCGAACTTCAGTATGATTCCTGATTTCACAAGGCTTCTTGGCTTTTGATCCCATTAATCATCTCCAGTTGTGCTTCATTATTACTACTCTTTGTACTTTGTGATTTTCCTAGGCCACAAGTACATAAAAGAAGAAGCCTTATTACTACCTTTAATCAACCATGCATGGCCAACCAGCCATTTCTATATTGTACTTGATTATTTTTCTTAGATATGATCCCCTGATTCCCACACTGAAACACACCTGACCACAACTCTCACTTATCAAAACCACCATGCTACATCAATCGTCCATAGCTGATCAGCCATTTGCATTACTTCTCATCCGATGGTTTTGTCATTGAACCCCCTTAATCCATAGGCCAAATAACATACAGCCCAAAGCCAAAAACTCACCCTTGGATGAGTCCATGGTTCATGAACCATGTGATTGCATCCTACCTTCCAACCAATGGCCTATTACTCCATCCATTTGTACAGGGCCAATTGATTCTTGGAAATGCACCCAACAAAATGCATGAAACTTATCAGATTGAGAAGAATAAAAGAGAAAGAAAAGAGCTAGGAAGGAAGAGAAGTGGAAGACGAAGAGGAAATTTCTGCTCTACTTAAAATTCCAGTCTACCTTCAACATTAATGCTAAGGCCTGTTTATGGAGGCCTCAACCTAGACAAGGAAGGAAACCAAAAGCACACCCAAAAAAAAAAAGTAAACATCAAATAAAAATACAGTAAAGATTAAAGAAAAATATACAGAGTATCTAATCTCCATCAATACTCTGTCCTGTAAGCCTAAAGTGTCAAAATCCGGCTCAACCAAGAAACAAAGATATTCCTAGAATGCTTTCCAAGAATGGTTTTTCCTAATGAACAATCCCAACATCAGAAAAGAAAAACTTTGAGCAAAAGACATCAAGATCTTTTTCTCCTGAAGCTTAAAACCATCAAACAAGACTTGTACCAAATAATTGAGCATAACAGATGAGTACCCATATCCATTGAGGATAAAACTGTTAGCTTAACTATCTACTCAAAATCAAGAACTAAAAAACAAACACAGCTAAATAGCTAATAGCACAGGGACATTTATCTATCCAAGCATCTCTCATGTAATGTCTAAACTTTGATGCCCTCCATCATTCCACTTTGTTTTTTTTTTTTTTTTCACAATAAATGAAATTGTACAAAACAATAAAATAGACCATCCAAATTGAAACCAGTGCTTAGATTCTAAGAAAGAAAAGCATTACACCAGAGAGATAGAAAGAGAGAGAGAAGAAAAGCCCAAGCAAGCTTGATTGTCTGTTCTTGTGAAGCAAAGCAAAATGAAAGATAAAAGCCAGAAAGTACCTGGGGTGAGTGAGTCTACCACAACTCAAGTGCCTCAACTTGCTCAGGTAGAAAAAACCATCGCATCTCAATTCTCAACTCCGCACCCATTTTCCACAAAGGGCTGCTGGAGCTGGATTCATCCAACCGCCTTACACAATTACAATTAAAAAAAGAAATAGTAAACTATTCATCACCCCCTATTTAGAGGTTTAGTTATTTCAAAACCTCTTCGCCCCTTAATAAAATTGATCCAAAACTCTTTATTAGTCACTTAAACTCTCTCTTTATTAGTCACTTAAACTCTCCTAAAATCCCATAGTCAACTAAAGCTATTAAGTCCGAAAATTTTCAAAAGCATTTTGAGAATTTTTCTGAGACTTTACAGAAATTCTAGAGTTAATCTATAATTTATTTGTGAAGGAAATTTATTTTTCTTCAAGACCAAGAGGTCTTATGAGTAACACGCCTTCACGGGAAATGTTTTGTTTGTGTTTAGAAGACCAACGGTTCAAACCTAGTATTTTTCAGAATTCGGAAAATTATCTTATGAATTTCCAAAGAGTCTTTAATATTTTAATTTTCTAGAATTTAATTTGGAGTTCCCAAATTTTCTGGAAAATATTAAAGGGAAAAATTGGTGTTTTGACCCTTTAAATAATTAGTACTCACTTAGACGAGTCCGTAGGATTTTTCGAGAAATTTTTCTGAGTCCCGAACTATTTTTGGCGAATTTTTAAAAATGGGATAAAAAATGGGAAATTTGGTGTAGCGCACCGTGATTGGACGACACGCTTTGACCCTAAGCTCAGCCTGTGTCTCTCTCTTTTGGACTGCACCTTTCCACTAAATTTTTAAAGCCTATTTCAAGTTTTGAAAGTCCATCCCACAAAGCCTAAAGTCCATTTTCTAGGATGTTGTAGAATTCTTTAGAATTCTGATTTTTATTATTTCAATATTTATTTTATTTTTAATTATAGATCTAGATCCAATTGATCCTAGCCACACACTTCAAATAAATCCTAACCATTAAATCCACCAGTGCTCACCTATAAATACCCTCAAAACCATCACTTTCATTCACACCATCTCTTAGAATTCTAGGAAAAATTATTGTATATGACCGTAACACCACGTGGTGTTATCAATGCACTCAAATTATAACACGTGGACGATTTTAAGAATTTTTTTCCTAGATTTTAAGGTTTTCCCTAGATTTTAGGGTTTTAGAAATTAATTATTATACACGGGTTATAATTTGAGTGGATTGGTAACACCACATCATCATGTCACATGGTGTTACGGTCACACACAATAATTTCTCGAATTCTAGAGCTTCTCTCTCTAGTTGCTCTCTTTCTGTCTCTAGAGATCAAATAAAAATTTTTCTATTTTGATCATAAGTGGAGTTTTAAAGGTTCGATTGACGAGCCGTTTTCGCCTATGTGTTCATAGAGCCGAGCCCCATCTTCTAGAGTCGAAGTTCTGCATAAATTAAAATTTCCATTTTTAGCCTTCGGTAACCTTTTCAACCCATGTTGAAACTCCGCTGAAATTCTATTAAATTTTGTATTCTTGTTAATTAGATTATTTTATTCCGTTGTTTTGCTAGTCTAGTTGTACCAAAGTTCTGCCCGTGCACCGTCTTCTACAAGTAAGCTCGTAACCCAACTTCTTTAATAGTTGTTTATTTAAGTTGTAGTTTTAGACGAAACGCTGTTTAACTGTTTAATTGAAAATGAATTAAATAAAGGCTTTTTTATCCAAATACCACCTGGACTATAGGGGGTGTGCTCCCGTACCACCCAAACTTTTTTTCTTGCCAATTTACCACCTGAAGTTATTAATATGTGCCAATGAGGCACCTGCCATCCATTTCTGTCAATTTTTCTGTTAACTTAAAGGGTACTATTGTCAATTCATGTTATAGAATATCTGAAAAAAAAAATATATATATCCAGCCAATCCACCCTCACCCCCGATGTGAGACCCTGTAAATTTTTTAAATTTTATTTGAGATTTTAATAATTTATTTTAAGAAGAAGTGATTTTCAAAAATAATTTGGAAGTCCAAAATAATATTTTGACCCCTTAGAGATATTATTTTGGACTTACGGGGTCAAAATATTATTTTCGTACTTACGCATATTTGGGTGTGCAGTTTACGTGCTAGTTGCGCATCCACAACGTACTAAAATGGGTCATCAACGAAGGATGCGCATATATGTCGGTTATGAAACTTCATCCATTATACACTTTTTAGAGCCCTTGACAGGCGATCTCTTTACTGCTAGATTTGCGGATTGTCACTTTGATGAGACAGCCTTCCCACCGTTAGGGGGAGATAAGAATGTCACCGTTCCTGAAGAACGACGCGAATTGTCGTGGAATGTCCCTACTATGTCTCATCTCAATCCTGAACCGCACAATGTGATAGCAAAGTGCGGAGAATTCTAGATCTACAGAATGTAGCCCATAATATGCTAGACGCTTTCTCTGATCTAGCTAAAGTGACGAGTTCACATATACCTGCTGCAAACGTGCCTACAAGGATATTCGTTCATGCGAGGTACGACCATAGCGGCTAACCAGTCATATGTCCATGCCTAGAAGAGAGATAGACCACTAAGTTCGAAGGACTCTTATCCTCGAAAGAAGATAAATTTAGCACAAACGAGTCCTCTTGACATCGCGATCTCAACCGATCCATCTCACGAGATAGTTTTGGATTATGGGTCCATCCTGAAAGAGACGACGTTGGGGGACGCTCCAACATCTGAACCCACTCCCGAGAACAGAGAGATCTCTATAAATTATGCATGCTTAAGTGAGCTCTGGAATCGAAACGAGATTATCATCGATGATATATTTGTATTCGCGGTAGCTATCAAAATCATAACTAGTGGTGACATCGAACCTCGCTCTGTTGATGAATGTCAACGTAATGATGACTGGCCAAAATGGAAAGAAGTAATCCAGGTCGAATTAGATTCCTTGACAAAGAGAAAAGTGTTTGGGCATGTCTTTCCTACACCTTCCCATGTTAAATATGTAAGATTTAAATGGGTATTTGTAAGGAAGCGTAACGAGAAAAACGAGATTGTGAGATACATGGCTCGTCTAATGGGGCAAGAATTTTCTGAACGCCCTAGGATTGATTACGAGGAAACGTATACTCTCGTAATAGACGTCATAACGTTCCGCTACCTTATCAGTTTGATAGTTTATGAAAAACTGAGTATGCAGCTTATGGATGTAGTCACTGCTTATCTCTATGAGGATCTTGATACATATATATATATAAAAGTTCCCGAAGGACTTAAGATACCCGATGCAAATAGTTCCAGACCACGGAACACTCTCTCCATTCGTTTGAGGCGTTTACTTTATGAATTGAAACAATCCGGACGGATGTGGTATAACCGTCTAAGTGAATATTTGATCGGGATGCGATATGTGAATAATGATCTCTGCCCTTGCGTGTTTATTAAAAAAACAAGTTCCGGGTTTGCTATTGTAGCTGTTATGTCGATGACATGAATCTAATTGGTACTTCTGAAGAGATCAAGGAAATCGCTAAACACTTGAAGTTGGAATTCGAGATGAAAGATCTTGGGATAACAAATTTTGTCTCGGCCTAGAGCTTGAGTACCGTACAGATGGAATTCGGGTCCATCAATCGAATTACATCCAGAAGATGTTAAGGCGCTTTAATGAGAATAAAGCGAAGCCTTCGAGTAAGCCCATGATCGTCCGTAATCAAGATCCTAAGAAGGATCCGTTTAGTCCCGCAGATGATAACGAAGAGATATTGACACTAGAAGTCCCATATCTAAGTGCAATAGGCGCATTATTATACTTGGCTCAATGTACTAGACCAGACATCTCATTCGCTGTGAACTTGCTAGCTAGATATAGCTTTGCTCCAACACGCCAACACGCCAACACGCCACCACTGAAATGACATAAAAAGACATTTTCCGCTACCTTAGAGATACAATGGATATGGGCTTGTTCTATCCCTACGCATCAAGGGATGGGTCGAACCCCCTCGATCCTCGGAACGATGCCCACCTTGTTAAATATGCTGATGTAGGTTATCTATCAGACCTGCACAAGGTGCGTTCCTAAACTGATTATGTTTTTACCATTGGGAATACAACAATATCTTGGAGGTCTACGAAACAGACCCTTGTTGCTACCTCTTTGAATTATGCTGAGATTCTATCTTTTCACGAGGAAGTTCGTGAATGTATATGGCTAAGAGCAGTTTCCAAGCATGTTCGAAGTACGTGTAGGCTGCATTCCATCACCGATGAACCAACGATTATCTACGAGGATAATGCCGCTTGCATCAAGCAAATGAAGATGAGTTTCATCAAAGGAGACAACACCAAGCATATTGCACCGAAGTTCTTCTTCAATCAACATCAACAAGAGCATCAGATGATTGAAGTCAAGCAGATCCGATCTCAAGACAACCATGCAGACCTCTTCACCAAGTCACTGCTAAAGTCCACATTCTTGAAGCATGTTCGAGGTATTGGTTTGCGTAGATTGTCTGATTTACCTAGTATATAGTCTTCAGGGGGAGTATCCCGAAGCATACTCACTTGACCATCGTGTACTCTTTTGTCCTTCGTCCAGGGTTATTTTGTCTCACTGAGTTTTGTTACCTGGCAAGGTTTTAATGAGGCACATCTTGGCAAGGTCACCCTACTCATACTACATCCTGAAAATGTGTTGATTTGATATATGTGCATTTGTTCATCTTTTCCCTTCGACCACGGGTTTCTCCCATTAGGTTTACCGGGCAAGGTTTTGGTGTAGCAATTTTAATGCACCCCATTGTCATAGACATATTATTTGCTTATGATCCAGAAGAGATGACTTCACCTACTTTCGAGGTTCTGATGCGACTACTTCACACTCACGCGCGTTGTACTCTTTTCTCCTTCGACCAGGGTTGTTTTATTCCCATAGGGTTTTTATTACCTGGAAAAGTTTTGACGAGGCAACTTAGAAACGCATAGCAGAGACAACACTAATGACATTAAATATTCATGGGGGAGTGTTGTAAATACTTTATTAAGTGTGGCTATTCCTATAATTAGTTGTAGAGGCATACTAGTAAATGTACAAAACCCTAGTAAACCCTACCTTTATATAAGGATATTTATAAGATGAATGAAATATACAGATCATATTTCTCTCTGCCTCTCTCTGCTACAAACCCTACTCCCACATACTTTTACAACATGATGATTATTTGCTTATGTGATTGTGATTTGTATTTGAGACATCACCAATCAAACTTAACTATTTATTAATTTTTTTTAGTAGTAAGCTTATTTGCAAATGTATATAGGCTGCTTCATTTAGGAATGTAAAGTGGTTTATCATTATGTACTATATGCTTTTGGTCTTATATGCATGCATATGTCCTGCTTCTTTTAAGACTGACAGTGGTGATACCAATCAAAACGTTGAGCAAGGGAAGAAAAACACTAGGCGGTGATGATCCAAATTTGAGGAAGATGCATTGCTTACAGTTCTTGAAGAATTTGTGACTGCAGGCCATCGTTGTGAAAACTGCTGGTAGTTTCAAATTTGGTACTCTGGCCCAAATGGAGAAGGTTTTGAATACTCGTTGTCTTGGTGCTAACATAAAAGCAAGTCCGCACAATTGAATCAAAGTTAAAGAAGTGGAAAAAACAGTACAGTGTAATTTATGACATGATAAACACAAATAGATTTGCATGAAATGATGTGAAAAAATGTATTGAAGTTTGACAATAATGAAGCGTGGGAGACTTATGTGCAGGTACTAGATTTAGATTCATTATCCTGATTCTTTGATTGAGATTTAATAAAAAGCAATAAAGCATATAGAAAATGCAAATCCCAGATTTCTTATAAATAGGACCCACGTACCCCTCACTTTGTAAAACCACCATACACATATGTATAGGGCTTTAAATCTGGCCTACAGATATGGGCTAAATCGAGTTATCCTAACTCCATTGTTTTGTTTGTTTAATACTGCTACACATAGAGTTTTTCTTATCAAATTTTATTCACCAAATAATATGACATTATTTTAAGAGGACTGCTATTTGCACACCCTTTTTTTCTTTTTGCACACCCTTTTTCTCTTTTTTTCTCTTACACACCCCACACACTTACCTCTAATTCAAAACCTCTCAACACACACCCAACCCATTACCAAAATACCCTCATTTCATTACACACCCTATCCTTCTCTGTCAACACACACTAGCACACACACCCCCATCATCTCTCACAAGCTCTCCCTTTCTCTGTCAACACACACGCACCACCACCTTGCACCCCGTAGCACCAACCGGCACCTCCCTCTCTCTCTCTCTCTCTCTCTCTCTCTCTCTCTCTCTCTCTCATCTTCTCTGAATAGCGCACAGCCACCACCACCACCACCTTCTTCTTCCCCCTACCTGAGCCAAAACAGCTGCCACCACCACCACCACCACTTCTTTTTTCTTCTCTCTATCTCTCTCTCTTTCTCGCTCTCTCTCTCTCTCGCTCGCTCGCTCTCTCTCTCTCTCCTTTTCTCTCTCTCTCTCTCTCTCATTTCCTCTCATCTCTCGCCCAAGCAGACAAAAAAACAAAAAAAGGTTGCAGGTGGTTCGGCACTGGTCTGCCGAACCACCTGCCACCTTTTTTTTTTTTGCTATTTGCTTGGGCGAGAGGAGAGAGAGAGAGAGAGAGAGAGAGAGAGAGAGAGAGAGAGAGATAGATAGATAGATAGATAGATAGATAGATAGATAGATAGATAGATAGATAGAGGGAGAGAGAAAGAGAAGAATGTGGTAGTGGTGGCTGTTTTGGTGGTGTTGTGGTGGTGGTGGCTGTTTTGGTGGTGCAGGGGCTGGGGGGGTCGGTTCAGGGGCTGAAGGGCTAGGTGGGTTGGGTAGAGGGGTTGGCTGGGGGAGGGTTGGAGAAGAAGAAGAAAAAAAAAACAGGGGAAGGGGGTGTGAACGAGAGGAAAAAGAGAGGGAAAGAAGGGAGGGGCTGTATAGTTTTTTTTTTTTTTTTTAATAGGGGTGTGCAAAAAGAAAAAAAAATGTGTGCAAATAGTAGCTCTCTATTTTAATGATACAAAGCTGACTTTCAATTTTTTTTATTATATATATTATTAATATATTATTTGATGGCCAAATTTGGTGACTATAATATTATTTATTATTAATTTTTGGAGGGTGCAACATTTTTTTTAGGTAGGTGCATCATTATTAACCCAAGGCCTGACCTTTTTATATTTCTCTCTCTCTTTAAATATGCAATTAGTGTGGCAATGGATGGACACTACTACAAGCATTCTGCCACTTCAATTATAACATATGCATGTATGCATAACCCGTGAATCATCATACCATATATTTTAAGAGTAAGATATGTTGAGATCCAACACCTACCATGCAGGATTTTATTTTCTAGTGTTTACAATTGTGGATTAGTTAGTCATATGATAAGGCCACAGTACCATAAAACAACAATAATTAATTAATCAAGAATTAGCGAAATGGTGATATTCCCTAGACAACACGGATAAAATTTTGTCCTTGTGTGCTAATTCAGTGTCTTTGATAAATCTGAATATAGGGGCATTTAGGTAATAATGATCTAATATTTTATTTTAAAAATAAAACATTCATGTAATAAATATATATATATTTTTAGTAAAGTTACAAAGACAGACACATAAAGTAACACGTGATTAGAGAAATAGACATATAAAATAAAGTCCATTAATTATAAGGTACTAACAAAATAAAATATTAACCAAAACCACTCAATTTATTTTTATTAACTTGCGGACACTATCTACCAGCCCAAAAAATAATATGCGGACACCTTCCAAAAGAAACGCATCACAACAAAATCAACTACACAAACAGCTCAAAACTGATCTTCTTCTTTTCTTTGCCAAATCGATCTCTTTCTTCAACTTTACCAAATCGACAATTGTTCATCTTCACTCACAAGCATCGTTCTGCAACTGCAAGCTTGCAACTCCAAAAAAACTGCAGTTTCAGTTCACAAACTGCTTTCAGTTCACTTTGCAGTTTCAGAAACTGCAGTTTCACTTATAGTTAGTAATTGCAACTGCAAGCCTGCAGCTCCAATAAACTGCAGTTTCACTTACACTGCAACTGCAAGCTTGCAACTCAAATAAACTGCAGTTTCAGTTCATTTGCAGTTTCTGAAACTGCAGTTGCAACTCAAATAAACTGCAATTTCTGAAACTGCAACTGCAAGTCCGCAACTCCAATAAACTGCAGTTTCAACTCTAATAAATTGCAGTTTCTGCAGTTTCAGTTCACTTACAGTTCCAGAAACTGCAGTTTCAGTTCACAAACTGCAGAAAGTTCACTTGTAATTCCAGAAACTGCAGTTTCAGTTCACTATAAACTGCAGTTTTTTATGCAGTTCCATAAACTGCAGAAAACTGCAGTTTCAGAAATTGAACTAAACAAAAAAATCAAGAACCTAAACATAAATCGACGAAAGGGCTCGTGCAGATCTTGCACTCTTTGCCGTAATCGGTGAAGGGGCTCGTGCAGATCTTGCACTCCTTGTTGTAATCGGCGCGCGTCAAACTGACGTAGGGGTTGTCGCCGAGGCACGACTCGCTGATCAGGAAGTCTGAGCTCTCGATCTTGCGACGTCGTCCATATCGAGCTCTTTTCTCTCTCTCTTCGCGACTTCTCAGACTTCTCTTTCTCTCGGATTGGAAAACCGGCTAGCTTATAACCACAACCGTATGGAAAACCAGCTACCTTAAACTTTGCGCTCAATCATCTTCGTCGGAGATCGATGAAGAAGATGGATGAGTTTGGGTGTGGCTGTGGCTGTGGTTGAGTTTGGATGTGAGTGTGGGTGTGTGAATGCAAGTCTGTGTGAGCTATAGTCTGAATAGAGTGTAAATGCGGGTACAATAATGATACCAACTCAAAGTGACCTGATTGTTAATAAAATTAACCTGATTGTTATATATTAACAATAATGGTATTAGAAGTTAAAAACCATAGCAAAGATGTAGTTATGAGTAATTATTTCTATAAAATAATATATTCGTGATAAATAAGTTTTTCAGTTAATGATCAGTAGATCCACTATTATCTTTATAAAATAATTCACCTAATGTGTTTAGTGTTAAAATGGCCCGCCAATTTTTTTCAAATGTTAAACAGACTCAAATTATTATATCAGTGGTCATATATTTCATAGTCGAGATTGGTCCCCTTGCAGAGCACTCGGCGTGCTTTTTTTGCAAAGCCGCAAATTGTCACACACTTTCACATTGTAACTAACTAATATTAACTCACAAAATTAGAGTTGATATGATTCTAAATGATTTGTACTTTTGTGTGTTTCGTGTTGATATATTTATTTTTCACATGTATATATAATAAAAAAACAAAAGACATTTATATAAGTTTCATTTTTATGCAATTTTACGATAAAAATTGACAAACAATTTTTATTGCAGGATTGAAACTATCGAATAATTTCAGACATACAGGGCTCGACGCCTATGCGCGCCAATATCAGATTCATTAAAAAGTGGATGAGGTTATCACCGATTGAACACCTAAATTGGTTTATCATGCTATTTTTGTTTTTTTTTTTTTTTTACTTTAGAAAAAAATATTAAATTTGTTTGAGTATTTTTTTTATAAGCAAAGGGTGGCCCACCTGCAAAAACACTATAGGTCAGTCAACTTTTAATGAGTCGAGCGTTCGGCGTCTTTTTTTTAATATTGTCACTGTCAGACACTAACTATTGACATTGTCAGACAATGATTGACCGCATAAAAATAATACTTATAGATATACATTTGTATTTTTGTTAGATAAACATGTGAAAAATTAATAAACCAATATAAAATACAAAATTCAAACTTTTGATGTCACATTCACCATAATTCAACATTAACAATGTTGTTACTAATTGTCATTGTCAAATAGTAATAATGTCATTGTTATTATTCTATAGTGGCAATCGTTCTATTACGGAAATAAAAATAAAAACAAAGACGTGCCGAGAACTCGGCCTATTTATCAAGGCATCCTTTTTTAGAACACGAGCTTCTTTATCATTTTTTTTTTTAAAAAGGGTGGATCTTTTTAACATTTCTAACATTAAGGCCCTGTTTGAGATTGCGATGAAGGACCTAAAAGCTGTTGTGGATGACAATTCTCAATCACCTACATCAGTTTTGGTGTTTGGTAAAAAAATTAAAAACTGATTTTCCCTACAATTCTCAACTCTCCACAGCAAAAACAGAAAACAGAGTTTTACCTTCTTTTGAAAACTACAGTAAATCACAGCAACAATTAATATTTTATTTTACCCATTATACCCTCATTGATTTTTGAAAATCACATCTATTATCCCTATTTTATTTTACGTTTTGTCATATTAGTCATTTTGGTATGTAATGCATGTAATGGTTGATTATACTTTTCATGTAACTATTTCAACGCCTATAATTTTTATTTTTTTATTTTAAATTAAAAAATCTGTCCTTTTTTAGTTATATTTTATAATGTAATTATTAATTATGATATTTTATTTATATTAAAATTATAATATACCTAAAAAATATAATAGGCATACTTATTTAATATGTTATTCTTAGAAAAATTAATGATAATACAAATTTGTAGCCAAAAATTTAAAAAACAAGTAAAAAGACATTTTTTTTTTACCAAACAAATAAGGGAAAGATACTTTCAGCATCATGTTCATTTTAGTAATTATACACAGCCACAACACTTTTACATTAACATTTACCAAACACTTTGATACTGTTTTTTTGCACTCACAGCATTTTTGAAAATATAGCTTACCAAACACTCAACTGCTTTACTTTACAGCTGACTTTACTTCACAGCTTTTTTTTCTCATAGCAATACCAAATTGGCCCTAAGTGGGTTGATTTAACATTAGGTGTGTAGAGTGAACTGATTTATCTATTTAATTTCTTTCCAATTTTTCATTAAAAAAAGTAGATATATACACATTTGAGGGATTCTTTAATACAGCAATCATTGTCACGTGTATTGTTGGACTTCTATTTGTATACTAACATATGTGCTTATTTTAAGTGAAGTTTACAGTTTATTAAAATAAGGCTTATTCATGGATTGCCCCCTGAAACTAACTTTTTTTTTTTAACTTTGCCCCCTGAAAGTAAAATCCTCCCACTTTGGTCCTCGAACTTTACACTCTCATCTACACCCTCAAATCCATCCATTATCTGGAGTTCTAGAACTCCGTTTTGAGTGATCTTTATATGGTTGTAAAGAGGAGATGCACCTTCAAAACGAGTATAAGATTGCTGATTTTGGTGGAGGTTTGATGGGTTAAAAGTCCAGCCAAAGTTAAGATAAAAACTGAACTAATGAATGAAGTTGACGAAACTTGGCTATTGAGAGTCATTTGTAAAGTTCGGGGAGCAAAGTGGGAGGATTTAACTTTCAGGGGATAAAGTGAAAAAAAAAATAGTTTCAGGGGGCAAATCCATGAATAATCCTTCAAATAAACAGTACATATATCATCGTAGTACTGGGTGGTTGTACTATACAGCCACGTTTGTTTCACCTTCTTAACATGGATTGGCTAAGTTAAGACCTTAAGCCCATGTTTGGTGAGTTTGGGATTAAAAAAAGTGGGGCTTAGTGAATCTTCTCTAACTTAAATGAACCTTCTTAAGTGGGTTTAGTGAAACCCATGAGAAAGTGGAGGTTTAGCTAAGAACCTCCTTGGCTTGCCTCACCATCATCATCGAACCTCCTCCCTGTGATGCCCTCCACTGCCAGCCGCACTGCCACCAGTCGCCTTCGCAGCTCCAGCTCTCTAGCGGCTTGCCCAGCCACCCGCACGCAACCCAGCCACCCTCGTCAATCGCCTCCACAGCTCCAGCTATTCGACGGCTTGCCCAGCCACCCTCGTCGATCGCCTCCGCAGCTCTAGCTCTCTGACGACTTGCCCAACCACCCTCGTCGATCGCCTCCGCAGCTCCAGCCACCCTCTAAATCTCAGTGAAACACTCACCTTAATTCCTGCTTCTCTCTCTAAAGCACCCACTTGAAATTTTAGTTAAAGGAAATCTCAGATCTGTCCAATTTGTTAGTCCTACATTGCACCAAATATAAAGGCAATTCTTAGCTAGCTTAGTCCATGCCAGTCCCTATAGCTAGTTCATGCCAAGACAGTCCTGTGAAACAAACATGGCCTACGTGTATTTAGTCAACCCTACTCAAAAATTGCTCATATATATTATTTTATTCTACCAATCGTCTCATTTATTTTCTATTGGTCAAAGCACATATTTTTTTTTCCTTATTTTTGCTATATATTAAATAGACACCCTTTTCCGCATAATGACTTTCTTCTCGAATTGCCTCATAGAAACTTTATATACTGTTTGCACTAAAACACTAAAATAGCATGAATTAAAAGTAATTAAAGTAAGCAAAAGAAAAATACAACTGAAAAGTCTGAAATCACTTGTGTTATATCTCTCACTCCTCTCAATAGTGTCTGCTTTACATGTCGAGGAATACAAGATATATTTTTTTTAATTAAAAAGTACCTCATTTATTTAGATAATACAAGATATAAATGTGACTGAGTCCTTTATTTGCAGCTCTCCTATTAGAGGTGTACCCGGAATGGTTTGACCCATTTAAGACGAGTTAGGTCCTGCTTTGTGTCACGTTCGATCCGTTAATAATATGTCGGTTCAATCTGGCTTGATCATCTTATACCTTAGGCCCAACTTGCAACACAAGTTCATTTGAGTTCGAACCAAGTTTTAGGGTGGAAATGTTTTTTTGTTATATATATTGGAGGGAATTGAATCATGATCCTAATCTAATTTTAATTTATTACATTATTCACCTTTACTACTTGGGCTAAACCGGTGAGGTTTTGATTTAGTTTCCTTTTTAATTATATGTTGTTTACACCTTATTTTGGTTTTGGCCGAAATAATAACATGCATGCAAACATATTTAAAGGAATTCAGTGTTCTTGTTAGAGTTTTGGGCGATCTCTGTCGTGAATTTTTGGGGTAACATATATATGAATGTGCATGCATACATTTAAGATGTAAATAGGGATGCAGTTGTTGGATATTTCAATTGGAATAGCGGTGAAATTGTCCATCCTGCACTTAAGTTTGATCCCTTATTTTTAAATTATTAAAAAACAAAAAACAAAAAAGATGCAAGTAGGATAAGCCTTTAGGCCAATCCGGACCTAAATGTCGAAGCCGTGCTTAATCCAGTCCACCTAGGGTCAAGCTAAACAAGCCCAACTCATATCCAACTCGGGCAGACCTGAACAGTGACTCAGTGAGAGTGTGAGACACCTGTAAACCCCTGAAAACTTTGGCCAGTTGGTGATTGATATTTGATTCTGCAGAAGCCATAATTACTGAGCTGGTTATAAATCTCTGATAGATCTGAGTCACCAGTGCAATTCATTACATGACATAAGCAGTGCTGCAGTGGCGTATATACGACCCCTACTCTTAACTGCTCAATAAAGAAAACGCGTAATGCGCTAATGCATGCCTTTTCTTTCTCTCTCTTCTCTCCCACTCCCCCTTTTGGCGTTTCTTTGTTCCTCTTCTTTTTTTGTAGTTCTCTCTTTCCGCCCCACTCACTATTCCACATTTTTGAAATCCTACTATAAATACTACCCCACTTCTCCTCATAACACCCACTGTACCCAACCCACCCAATTTCTCTGCCTTTTGTGTGTCTCTCTGTGTCTTAAATTAAAATTGCATCATTATTATGTCTCTCTCCCACAAAACCATGTTCCTCTTCTTCTTCTTCTTCTTCTCCTTCTTCCTCATCCCCCTCTCTCTCTCAACAAACCAACACCAAACCAACACTACTGAGTTTTCTCTCTCTTTCCCTCTCACTACCCAACTTTCTCGCCCTCCAAACACACCATTTGCAACTCTCCATTCTTCCCTCGTTTCAAAAACCAAGCAAAACCCAAGAGGGCCAAGAACCATATCATCAAAAACCTCAACCCCATCATCACCATCCTACAACTACAAGCTTCCATTCAAGTATTCAATGGCTCCGATTGTTTCTCTTCCCATAGGGACCCCACCACAGACCCAACAGATGGTGTTGGACACTGGAAGCCAACTCTCATGGATTCAGTGCCACAACAAGAAGCAGACCCCGAGGCCACCTCCTACGGCGTCGTTTGATCCTTCTTTGTCTTCCACTTTCTCTGTTTTGCCCTGTACTCACCCTATTTGCAAACCCCGAGTTCCCGATTTTACCCTCCCCACCACTTGTGACCAAAACCGTCTCTGCCACTACTCCTACTTTTATGCCGACGGGACCCTGGCCGAGGGCAATCTCGTCAGAGAAAAATTCTCTTTTTCTCGTTCCGTAAGTACCCCTCCTTTGATTCTAGGATGTGCCAAGGACCCTAGTGATACCAAGGGCATTTTGGGTATGAATCTTGGACGCTTGTCCTTTGCTTCCCAAGCAAAAATCACAAAGTTCTCATATTGCATACCCACCCGACCCACTCAAACCGGGCCTTTGCCAACTGGGACATTCTACTTGGGGCATAATCCCAATTCTGTCGGCTTTCGATATGTTGACCTTTTGACTTTTAGTCAAAGTCAACGCATGCCCAATTTGGACCCTCTTGCCCACACTGTTGTAATGCTGGGGATAAGAATCGGCAGTAAGAGGTTGACCATTTTACCCTCGGTGTTCCGACCCGATGCAAGCGGGTCGGGTCAAACTATGATTGACTCCGGGTCGGAATTCACTTACTTTGTGGATGAGGCTTATAATAAGGTAAGGGAAGAGATTGTGAGATTGGTGGGTCCAAAGCTCAAGAAGGGCTACGTGTACGCGGGAGTGGCTGACATGTGTTTTGACGGCGATACTACAGAGATCCAACGGTTGATAGGAGACATGGTGTTCGAGTTTGATAAAGGAGCAGAGATTGTGATACCGAAAGAACAAATTTTAATCGACGTCGGGGGCAGAATCCGGTGCGTCGCAATCGGACGGTCCAACATGATGGGTACCGCGAGTAACATAATTGGAAATTTTCATCAAAGGAATCAATGGGTGGAATTTGATCTGGCCAATCGTAGAGTTGGGTTTGGTAAGGCTGATTGTAGTAGATCAGTGTGAATAGTATGTTGGTGGCGCTATGTATATGTAATAGTCTAGTGGACAAAAAGGTCATTTTCATGATGATCTAATACAAACAGTCTGAAATTCATGAGATGAACTAATTGTCATGCAATTAGTGATTTCATTAATGTATGGACTGTTTTAAGACAACAACAATTTTACTTTAGTACTACCACTCTATCATTGTATCATTTGCTGAGACTATTGTATATACAAGGATTTTAAATATATTATCACTTTGCCAAACATATAGATATATATTGTATATATTCTTCTATTTAGGTATATTTTAATTTATTTATGTTGAGTTATACTCTATTAGGTCCCACACGAATCGTTTTGTGTCGATTTGAATTGTTCATTTTTTACATCTTTATTAATAGATCATCATTATAAAAAATTAGCTAAATCGAAAATCATTTGCGTATCTAATTTTGATCAAATAAATAGACGAACTAAATATTTCGATGAAACCGTCTATTTGTTTTATCAAAATTAGATAGACAAATAATTTTTGATCTGACTAATTTTTTGCAAAGATGATCTATCAATAAAGATGATCCTTACGAATAGTTTGGATTGACACAAAACGACTCGTGTGGGCTCCAACAAGGTCATACCTCAACATAAATAAATTAAAATATACATTATCGCAAGTTTGGATTGACACAAAACGACTCATGTGGGCCCCAACAAGGTCATACCTTAACATAAATAAATTAAAATATACATTAATAATAGAAGGAATCTATATTATATATATTATTTATCTTTTTTTTTTTGTTCCTTGTGACTTGGGTTGTAACATTGACAAGTGTTTGGTGCGTATAATATAACACTCTCCCTAATAATGTGGCCAAACTTTAGTCAAAGACTGTGTCTATAGATTTATTAAAAAGAATAGCGAGGGAACATAATGTGTCCCCATCCTGAATAATGTAATTGAATTGATACTTTAATACTTCTGTCAAGTATATTTTTCTTTTGAATATACATTGAACATACACATCTTTTTATCCTTTTATCTATAATTATTGAGTAAAATTTGTGAATTTAAACAAGTTATTAGTTTTGATTTGAAAAAAAAAAAAAAAAAAAACTTTCATGATAGATGCAAAATGTCCTAAGAGTGCAAACAATATAAAATATAATGACTAAATTCGTAAATTTAAACCACGAGAACCAAATGTGAGTTTAGGTTAAAACACATGGACTAAAAATGTATTTTACCACAACAAATAATAATAATAAGGATAAAATAGTTGAACAAAATAAATTAGAAAAAATATATATATATATATATTTAGGGTAGCGCTCTAGATCTAACCGGTTAGTAAGATTATACAATGCTAACCACATTTTTTGACCCATTACACAACGTGATCTAATAATTTGAAAAGTTCATTTTTTAGATCATCATTCAAATATCATCCTTACAAAAAATAAACTAAATCCAAAATCGTTGAATTAACTATTAATAAGCTAATTGTGCTCAAATAAACCGAAAATTTTTCTTTATTTTTTATAAAACATTCAATTGATTGTGATAATAATCAAATGGCTAAATGATTTTCGACTTGATTGATTGATTTTTTTTTTTTTTTGCAAGATTGATCTTTGAATTGGGACCTACAAAATGAACGGTTATGATTATGAGAATATGTTGTATAGTGGGCCAAAAAAAGTGGTTAGTGTTATATTATTTTACTAACCAGTTAGGTATAGAACATTTGTGTATATATTTATATATATACACAAATTCTCTCTACATGATGTGTGTTATTTAACTAATTAAAGAACGGACATGGGCATTTTTATGATATTTTACCATTTTATGCCATTTTTTACAGGGTTCAATATTTTAGGGTATAAGCTTTATATTTTAGTTAAAACCTACAATATAACTAAGAAACGAGAACTCAAAATCATGAGGGCTAAAACCAAAGAATATGTCTTGATTGACGATTTATAGCCAAAAGTATTAAACTCTACCAAGAATAAGATCAAAAGGTGAAAAAACAAACCATAAAATATATACATTTGTTCTTTAACTAAAAAACGGACATATTGCAGAGAGAAAAAATATAGGGAGCGAATTTGTGATATATTTTTCACATAATTTTTTACACAAGTTTTCAATATGGCCTACTTCATATAAGATTTTAACGATCTGAACCGTCTATTTTTTAGATCTCCATTAAAAGATCATCCTGGCAACAAATCAGGTAAATCAGAAACCATTTATCTACAACGATTAAATGGTCAACAAAATAAACATTTGGATTGTTGACCATTTAATCTTTATAGGTAAATGATTTTTGATTTACCTAATTTTTTGCAAGAATAATCCTTTAATGAAGTCCTAAAAAATAGACAGTTCAGATCGTTGAAATCTTATATGAAGTAGGCCCTATTGAAAACTTGTATCAAAACTTATGTAAAAAATAAGATATCATGGATCATTCTCCAAAACTATATATATAAAGAAAAAACTACATTAATATTCATCATGTCAAAATACAAGGTATCTCACTACTCCACTAAGTAAAGAGACAAATTACCAGACCTAAAAATAAGACAAATAAAAATAAAGGCCAAATGATACTTTTGGTACATGTATTTACATGAAATTTTCACTATGGTCATGTTTTTTTAATTTTGGCAATTTCAGTCATGTATTTATAAACGGTAACAATTAAGTCTAAATTATTAACTTTGTTTAAATTGTTGATGAAAAATCAAATGTGCTTCGCACACGAGTGATATTTCGGACATTTTACTCTATTTGTATGCCTATGTAAGCCCATACCCGCAAACACAATCAGTTTGGAAAATAAGAAGTTTCAACGCCAAATTAAATATGTTCCATTGGCGGGCATAAACTTAATTAGGCATCTAAGTGAACTAAAATGTTCAAACTACCACTCATGTGTAAATCATGTGCTTTTACTACAAATTTTCCGTCAACAATTTAAACGAGGTAAACTATTTGAACTTAATTATTATTGTATAGAAAGTACAGAGCATGATCAAAGTGAAAATTTTGTGAAAGTACAGAGATCAAAGATATCTTTCCCTAACGCTATTTTGCACATTTACCACCCAGACTTTGCACTAATATAGCATATACTATTACATATATTCCATCTTAAAAGTTGGATGAAATTTAATAGTGGGTGCTACATTAGTAGTATTTGCGCACATGATTCAAAGTCTAAGTGGTAAATATGCAAAATAGCCTTTAACCAAAAACAAAAGCTAAACAGATATTCAGATTTGCCTGAATTTGAACTTGGATGCTAGTTGTATGTGTTAGAAATTCTTTTCTTAATTTCCCCAATTATAATTAGAATGTAATTTTTGAAAATGACAAAAATCCGGTGTGCTTGTGTTTTCATATCCGTTGTTCATTGAATTACAATTATGTTATTTTTCTTATTGAAAATGACAAAAATCAGTTGTGTTGTGTAATCTGTGTATATCTGCGATTCCTTTATTTATATATATTTTTTTATTTTTCATGTGTACAAATATCCAACACAACAACAAGAGTTACAAGATATGAAGTCCGGCAAGCATAGTGGCCTAAGATTTATGGAGGAAACGGTGGGCCCTACTAAAGTTGGATGCGTGCACAGATGAGAAGCACCTACTTGGGACTCTTCTGCCGACTCAAACCATAAAATATGTTTTGATGTATATTCCCGACACTCACATGATTGACATTTTCTTTTTTTGGCTTTCTTTGTTTTTAAGATCTCATTAAAAGATCAACTTCTTTAATTAATTCTTCTTTTTACCTTCTTTACCTGGTCACGTTTAACTTGCAAATGTTTCATCATTTGAAAGTTGGGCTTAATTATTGAAAAAAGAAAAAGAAAATTGGACTTAATTATGTCAAAGCCTTTAAACTATGTCATATATCTCATTATTCTTTCCTATTTTGGACTCATTTTATTATTTAAAAGAAGAAAAGAAATGACTCATTTTATTACCTAAATTAGATTTGGTGAAGATATCTCATTCTATCATGTTTATTATCTATTCAGTTACAACTTACTTCGATCATGAAAAGTTTAAATTACAAAAACACCCTATAAATTCACAGTGGCAATTTACCTTTTAAAAAAAAAAAAAACCACCGAGTGCTTGGGGATAAAAATACTGAACATAACATAACATAACATAACGTAGACTTTATTTGTACAAAGTAGACATATTAATCATTTCAACTTTTTAGGTGAGTTTGTTTATCATTAAGGGATGTACAATGAAATTTAGAATAATTTACTTTTTTAAAAAAATTGATAATTTCAAAGAAATAACCAAGGAGTAAAATTTTGTTTTTTTGGGGTATGAAAATTTTAACACCAAACCAAACACTTTTCGTTCAAATTTCGGTGAAATTTTCTGCTCGAGGCAGGGACCAAAGGAAGAAAGGGGAGGAAGAGGCCAGCAGACCTCGTCGTCAATTGGGGAGGGAGGAGTGAGAAGAGATCTGGGAGGTAGAGGAGGAAGAGAGGGAGATCAAGGAAGGAGCAAGAGATCGGGGAGGGAGAGGGAGGAGAGAGAAGAGATGACAGTGGGACTAGGAGAGAGAAATGATAGGGAAGACAAGCCTAGAAGAGAGAAGACAAGTCTGGAAGAGAGAGTCGTCACGGGAGAAAAAGGAAGGAAAGAAAAAAAAAGGTTTAGGGTTGTTTGGGCAATTGGAAAGAAAAAAAGGGGTTTGGGGTTTGGTTTGACTCTTTTGGGGTTTCGTTTAGTTGTTTTTAAACCCTAAACCCTAATATATTTCTATAAAAATTAAAATACCCTAAAGGGCCTAAATCCTAATATCTTATATCATATCTTAAATAATATAGATTATAAATTATAGAGTATATAAGGTTTAATATATAGATTATAAAGTATAAACAGTATTAGAGTTTATTATATATATTATAGAGTATAAATAATATACTAATTTCATTTATTCATTATACTAATTTTATTTAACAGTATTTGCCTGTAGTGCGCATTATATTCATTTTATCACATAGAACCTACTATATAATTTGATTTATTCAATATTTTTTATCAATGTAGTAAATAATATGTTAAATATACGTATGATAAAGTTTAATTCAAAATTTTTCTATTTTAATAGTAATTTTTTTCGTTTTTGTCTAATTTGTATCTAAATTTAAAATTTATCAAAATTTTAATTAAAATTTTCGTCAAAATTTTCATTAAAATTTATGTGAAATCCGAAATTTTACTTCATAGAAATAACCTATTTTTTAGTGTATATAAAAAATCGAAAATTCTAACTTATGGTTTTACAATAAATTTGAGAACCAGTCATCTTCTTTGTTTCCTCCTTTTCTTTTCTCTCTATGCTCTCTCTCATCATCATGTTTCTCTCCCCATGGCATTTAAGATCATTAATTAATTCTTACTTTGACCTTTACCCGGTCACGTGTAACTTGTAAATGTTACATCATTTGAAAAGTATGATTGGCCATCTCAACTCCTTTTATGAGGAGTTGTAATCGGACTATATACGTGATGATGATTTGTGCTTCTATTGATGTTTGTTTGTCCATATGCCCAAAGGTCAGCTTGAAGTCCCTTTACATAAATCAAATCTTAGATAAAGTTGTAGTACCATTGAATGAGACCTAGCTAGCTAGTTTTATAATTTTGACCACTTGTCATCAACGATCTTGACCATTTATATATGATTGGACCTCAATCATCTTCTGCAATGTGATATTATCATTTTCAAAATAACAATTTAAACCCTTTGACTGTTTATGTACCAAATTATTAACAATTTAAACTCTTTTTAAGTACTTCATTAAAATTAATTACTTTTATGGAAGTTTCATTAAGAAAACGGTGATTGAAGAAAACTCACATGATAAACAGTTAGAGTTCAAGCAAAGCTATTGGCTATAAAGAGAAAATGACCAATTATCCGAGGCCAGCAGGATTGAGTTATCCTCTCGTGAATTTGGTGAGATATGATCCAATCTTCTTGTGCCAACATTACTTAAGTATTAATTTCATCAGATGGAGGAGGTGATAAAATTGACATAAAGGGAAGACCTATTGCTTTCGTTGCACTCTTTTCGCAGTTGGTTCACAGCCATCAATCATATATTACAGTTTGATGATATTAATGCTCCTTTAAACTAAGCTTTTAAATATTAAACTCTTTAAGAATATAATCTTGGGGGATTTCGATGATAATCTCGGGCATGTTAACTATAAGTGAACAATCGAACATAATCTTTGTGGTGCTAAAAATTAGGGTTTTTCTAATAGTCAAATTAGAAAAATAGGGTCTTAGCAAAAAAAAAAAAAAAATTAGAAAATAGGGTGATAAAAAAAAGAAGTTAATTAGAAATAGGTCTAATATATAAGAATTTAACTTTGTACTTGAATTCAATTTTTAGTGCCCGTTTGGGTTGTGATTTAGAAGGTAAAAGCACTTTTTTTTTTACAACTTCTGATATGTTTTCTGTTTAGTAAACATTAAAAAAATAGCTTTGAAAAGAGGTTGCTGTCACCCACCCGCATATTTGAGAAGCAGGTAAGGGGTTGTTTCTCAAAATCGCTGTCAAAGAAAGCATGCAGAGGCTTTAATAAAACTTTCTAAATACCAAGAATGCCCTTAAACAATTTATATATTGACACCCTTTTGTCCTTCTAGCACCCACGATCTGGTCATCTTCTTCCTCAGTTCATATTTTCCCAACCCATTGTTTTCTTTCTGCTTCTTTCTTCATGCTTTTTTCTTATGCTTTTTTCTTCTACTTCTTTGACACACCTTAACCAATATAAGAAATGACAACCCATACCCCTCCATAATAATGGCAATAACTGTTTTGTTTTTTTAAATTTATGCTAATTAATTATTTTAATTACTCTTGTGTTATTAAATATTTTTCAGTTTTAACTTTTTTACACTATGGTACAATATTGCTCAATATTTCCTCCACAATGGCGAACCTTTTTATTTTTTACTTATAAAAGAAACACACTACCATGAAGATCGAAGACGACAGCCAAGGCGTTGAACCAAGTGTTTGTGCATAAATTCAAAAATGCCGCTGGCATTAGTATAAGGCCCAGAATTAAAGTTTTACAGGAGGATAGCTTGGGCGAACAAAATTACGTTGGCGAATGAAACTCTCGGCTATTCCAAGCCGAGGAGATTTGTGAAGAAAAAGAAAAGAGTAGGGCCGCCCATCGGTCGGTTCGGATCGGTATTGGGGCTTACCAAACCAAAACCAAAAAATTCGGTATTCTTCGATTTCGGTATTTTTCAGTTTCGGTATTTTTTGGTTCGGTAATTTTTGGTAAATTTCAGTTTTCGGTTCGATTTCGGTAATTTTGGTATTGGATATTTTCGGTTCATTTTCGGTTTACTTCGATATATCTTCGGTTCATTTTCAGTTTAATTATAATAATACTAATTATTATATACCAATATAAATTAAAATTTAATCAAATATGATGCATAAAATATAATGTTTGATGAATATATATTTGCACGAGTAGTATTGGTAGTTTAATCTAGTACTAGTATTTTACCCTAGTAATAATATATACTAGTATAATTAGTTTAATAATATGTATTAGTACATATCCTATTAATTTAGTATGTATATATACCGATAAATATGAGTGTATATATATATATATGCATTACTTACCTAAAGATGAGATTTTTATTTTCCTAAAAATAATAACATTTACTTTCTTAGAATGACTCTATATCTTAACTCACACTTTTGATAATATTAATATGATAACATTATACAATTATATTTTTTTATAGTTGTTTAAGATATTAGTAGTTTAATATTTATTGTACCACTAACATAATAGTATTATATAAGCATATATAACTAAATTTCGGTAATTGTTTCAGTTTTTTTGGTATATATTTTGGTTTTTTCGGTAATAATCGATTCGGTTTCTTTCGGTAATCGGTCGGTTTACCAACTTTTTTCAGTTTTTACCAAAATCAAAACAACTTTTTTCGGATATTTTCGGTTTCGGATTTCCGATTTTTGAATTGTGAAAATCGGTATACTAAACCAAAAAAATTCGGTCGGTAGTCGGTCGGTTCGGTAAAAACCAAACCAAAGAGCAGCCCTAGAAAAGAGCCGTAGCGACACGCGTCTCGAAAAGCTAAGGTACCTAACCCTCTTCAGGGGCGTACACGTGTCCACTGACCCAAAGGTGACTTTGCTAGGGTTGTTGAGCTACCCCTGGTATTAATACATCCTTAAATGAGACAATCAAGGACCTCTAGACTATGTAACAACCCGAGTCAAATTTCACTAGAAATTTAAAAATTTATTTGTTGTGGACTAAAGAAGGACAAAGAAAAGTTAAGTTGTGGAACTAAAAAAAAAAAAGTTTTTCTAAATAAATTTGAAGACAAATATGAATGTTTGGAAATTTCTAAAAATTTCTTTGAGTTTGTAACGACCCGACCCCAAGATTTAATTTGAATTCAAAATTTCAAGTTTTAATTTTCAGATTTCATTTAAGTCTTGGAAAGGGGATTCTAGTATTTGAGAGAGGCGATATAAAGGTGGAACTTTGGCAAATAATTTTGAGACGGCTAAATAGAACTTGAATTCTCAAACATGTGAACGAAAACGATTTTTAAATCGGAATTTCGGGGAAGGAAATATGGAGAAATTTCTAGAAAGGACAATTGGGTAATTTTAAAACCCCAAAACATTTTAATTTAAATCAGTCCACTCACTCACTCACTCACTCTCTCACTCTCTCTCTCTCTCTCTCTCTCTCTCTCTTTTTCTTTCCCTCTCTTCCTTCTTCCGCACCCACCCCTGCGTACACACTAGCTACAACTGCAAGCCTCGCCGTCGGCCACCCCTTGTCGACCAGGCCACTGCGCGACCTCCCCTCCCTGGCGCAGAAACCACCCAGCAGCGACCCCTGGTTGCCCAGCCCCGTGTGCACAGAGACCAGCTAGAAACCCACCTATTGCCTTTACCCCGGTGAAAGTTTGTATTAGGTGATTTATTTACTTAATTAACTTGATTAAAACCACAGTCAGTAATCGGACCCCAATTTTTGTTTATGTGATGACTTAGGAACTAATCAAACAGACAAAACTCTGACGACACAGTGACAAAAATTTGAAGACACAGATTGACACTTGTAAATCAAAATATAACTTTTTTAAGCAACACAAATCAAACACACCAAAGGATCAAGTGACAACCTATATAATCAGAGGACCCATCACAGTAGGCATCCCAGTGTTATTCACAACTACAGTGGTGTGTGATTAGCTAAACAGTTCCATATGACATATAGCAATATCAAGTATATAAATTCAATGCAGATTTGTGTTTAAAAGTTGAGTGAGTCAATAAACATAACAACACAAAATGGAGACGAAGGCACACAAGATGTTCACCCAGAAAAACCATAAAGGGTAAAAACTGAAGGTCTTTTTCAGCTGACTGGACAATCCACTATATAGGAGGTTCAATACAAAAGGAGCATACAACACACAAGCTCAATCACTAAGTCCTAAACTAAGTGGCAGCTTCTTACTCCTTTGTGCAACTTCCAAAAGCAAGGCAATCAGTCAACATGAAGAATGCAGCTCAAACTCCAAGCTCATCAACCCATGACATCGATTCATACCAAGCACAACAGATTCTTCAATGTATGAATATGATATGTTGATTTGGATTTTTTAAAAATCAACTTTCTCAAGCAAAAGACATGAAAGACTAATAGAGAATCGTACATCTAAAATCTAAATGATAGTGTTTATGAATTTGTGTAAAGCTTTAGAATATACTCAAACACATTCAAATTTTAGAGGGTGAAAAACAAGTTAAGAAAATCATTTAGTTTTCAATTTCAAAAAACCATTTTATTTCTTGAAAAGATGAGCATTCACACTAATAACCCAAGCAAAACACTTAGCAAGAATACCCAAGGAAAAATGCTCATCAACCCACAAAGAAAAAGCTAGACTATTACACCCATATACCCCGTACAACACACACACGCATCCACTATGTCTGCCCGTGCCACATGGAAGCCAATCAATGGTTGTCCATAAGAGACAAATAAAAGGCATATTCTTTTTGTCCTAGAGAAGTATTCTAGTACAGCTGATGATAGGAATGTGGAGCTGTAAAATCAATATTTCTTTATTTTGCAAAATTCAGAAATGAGAAAGAAGATGAATAGTGCTGAGGTGTGTGTGAGTGCGTGAAATGATAAAGCACATGACCTGATCAAATTGATTCAATGAAGGAACCAGTTCATGTGCTGTGCACATGCATGTTTAGTAAACATGAAATGAGCTTTAAGTGGAATGAGCTTTAAGAAATAAATCACGAAATAGCCCACTGAAGTGACACAATCATTTAAGTGTTAAAACTGTACGTGAAAAAAATTGTCCTTATGATCAGTGAGTGACTAGTCAAATAGATACAAAACTGTTTTTCGTGAAATGCATGAAGTATCTTATACCTCAGGGCCTTTTTCCTTTTAGCTTTAGACTTGATTTCTTCAACACAAGTGATCTTGATCCTTAATTCTAGTCTAAAACTTGTGAGTGAATAATTAAAAAATAAATACAATGATTTTGACAAGGAACAACCAATACAAAATCCTAGAAACTAACACCCGGTCTCGCCAAATTTCTGGCCACCTATGCTCACCGACGACCTCCCTATTGGCCGACCAACACAACCCAACCCTCCTCCTCGCCGAGCAGCTCGCCTTGCACTCTAAAACATGCCAGAAACCACTTGAAATGCCGCCCCTCTCTTTGCTGATTTCGGCTAAGCCCGACCCCCAACCTTTGAATTTTTATAGTGGGTTTTCTTTCCCTCTTGATGGGCTTTAATCCTATTATGTTTTTGGTTGTTTAATTTGAGTTTTTGTGGAAGTTGGAGTGTGGGGGGTTTAGGGCCATTCGGGTTTACCTTGGGTTTTTGGGTAGGGGGTTATTATTAGTGTGATTTTCGACAATTTCATCTCTAGGAAACCCACGTTGATGTTTAGAATTGAAAGTTTGAGAAGATTTGAGAAATTTTTATATATTTAGTTAAAATTTAGATTTGGAGCAGCCACTTTGGGCGGTGATTTCAAACCCCCACTGCCATTTTGGGATTGTAGGATTATTTTCGGCAAATGTTGAGTAAGTTATTGATCTTGAGTATGTTGAATGTGGTTGGAGGAGCTAAAATTATTTTGGGACTAAGCATTGAGACCTTGTTGACACCGATAATACTTTAGGACGAACTTTCCGATCGAAATAAGCCTCAGATTGGTTTCTTTTTAAGTTTAGGATGTGTATTGGAGTTGTGGTCGAAGTTTCATTTGAGCCAAGGAGTTTTCGAAGGTGAAAGAAGTGCTTATGGGGTTAATGTGATTTAAGTAATTAACCTTTGGGTTGAAAGAGAGATAGGCGCAATAATTAGGTTCATTATTTCACGCGCACACTTTAAATATTTTTGAGTCAAGACTATTTGTAATTATTGTTTATTTTATAGGCAAGACGACCGTGGCTCGTGACGATCTAGCGGAGGATCGAAACTAGATTTCCCAAATTTGTGAGTGGACTTTTGTTTTGCAAGTGTTTTATGATTTCATGATTTAATTTATATTTGTTATCTTGAGTTTTGGTTCAGAAATAAGGTTTGTGAGTTGGATTCTTGGTTTCCAATTTGAATTACGGGTTTTAAAGAGTATTTAAAAACTGGTGTGTAAATGCGCGTACTGATTAGACCAGCCTGCCTGTGTAAAATGCACGAGATTGTGGCCAGGATATGAGCCTGCTCGTCTGGAATGACCTATCCGTACGAGATTGTGGTCAGGATATGAGCCTGTTCGTGCGGAGTGACCTCTCCGTACGATATTGTGGACAGGATACGAGCCTGCTCGTGTAGAGTGACCTCTCTGTACGAGATTGTGGCTAGGGTTTGAGCCTGCCTGTGTGCGGGAATGTGGTCAGGACATTGTCTACAGTTACGGGTTTGAGTACAGTGAAACTTCATTCTTCTTTCCAATGATTTCTATTTCATAAATTTAAAGAGGAAATTTCTTTTTATGTTTAATTTTGATTCTTAAATATAAAGTGCTACAGAATACTTTTACTCAGAAAGTTTTCGAAGAACGACTTCTTACTTGCTAAACCTTTATATCTTGTGTTTAAATAGTTTCTATGACATTTAAGAAGAGATTTGAAAATAGTTTAAAAACTGGGGAATTTCAAGGAGCGATATGAGGTTTTAGAGTTATTTATTTTTTTGGTAAAATTATTTTATTTTTCGTTTTCAAAACTTATCCCTCACTGAGTTTAGCTTTCGTTTTCTCTGTTTGTTAATCTTCCCCCCCCCTAGATAGTAGCGGTGGTGCAGGTCGAGCCATGCATGTCGAGGCAAAATTTTCATTTCCATATTTTAGACTTTGTAGGCGACATGTCCACCTTGTTATGTTAAATTATAATTCGTTGTAAGGAATTAATTGTAATAGTGGCTCTGATAACCATACTTGGAACCTACGACTAGATTGTATTTTGGTGGGTCTGAAACCCTTTTAGTTGTGGTAGAGGTGGTTGTTGGTTACAGAAGTGCTTTATATAGGTTTTATAAGTATGACTTAGTCCAATTTCAGGAGAGGTTCTGCTAAATTTTCAGTAAGATTTTCCTTGGTATTGGATCTTATAGGACCACTCCGGATTTCAGGGTGTAATTCGGGGGCGGTTCTGTCACTTTGCAAATTGCATATTCTCTCTGTCAATGGCTTAAGTCATTTTTCTGATTTGTCTGCTCATAGAGCTTGTTCTTTGCTTTTTAGTTTAATTTCTTTTATTACAAGCGTTTGTCCTTACTCATTTACTACTTTCATTTACTCTTCCGTGCATTTATTTTGAAAATTAATGTAATTCTCCTTTGGGATCTGAGTATTAATCAAGGAGATACTTGTTTTACAATCATAAGTATTTATTATTAGTCACTTTTCTTTATTATTTGAATTTATTATCTTCCTCTTACGGCTAGATTTATGGTTAAGATTACCAATGAGTATCAACCAAATCAAAGTTTCATTTGATTTATTTTCTTGATTGAGGATCCGTTACATCAAATACTTTTATTAGTATCACCAACAAGCACACACGTTAGTTTTTAGCACTTAAAGTCCTAGAATGCCCAGACATATAAAAGAACCAAGCACAAACGTCTGATTTCATTTTATTTCTATTTTATTTTTATCCTTTCAATCATTTAGTAATTGTTCCAAGTACGATCTTACTTAGTGGCACGCCCTACGCTCAGATTAATCAATGATATGGATCAAATCCCAGCCTTACTCGTGGCCAAGACATTTTTAACCATAACACTAAGTAAGGAAGAAAATTGTGAATCCAAAACTTGGCCATGATCCAAAGAGTGCCTCTTATTAGCCAACTAGTAAACCACAATAGTTGCTTCCCAAAAAATATGCTCAACTTAGACCTCCTCACACACTAAAGAGCAATTTAATATCCAATAATTGCCTAGTTTGCCAAGGGATACATGAAGCACCTACAATAGTATCGTTGAAACTCAAGCAACAAATCCCATCAAAGCCATTCTCAGAGCCAAATATTCTCTAATCAAAATAAAGAATTATCCAGATTTGAGGACCCCAGCCCCAAGAGGAATGTGTCGGTTTGAATTGTTTTGATGAAGGGAATGAGGGATTTGCGAAGAGAAATACTAATCAATAGTTAGTTGGGTTTGTTTGAGGAGCATCGAGATAGTACATTTGTCCAAATGCTTATGAAGGTAATGCCTTGGACTTATCATGCCAAGGAGGAAGAGTCATAAATGACATTTTGTTACAATAATAATGTCAAAATATATGAAACTGTTAGTTTATAGGATTTGATATATTGGCTTATCCTTGTCAAAAATCATTGTATTTATTTTTAATTATTCACTCACAAGCTCTAGGCTAGAATTAAGGGTAAGATAAGTGGTATTGAAGAAATCAAGAATGAAGATGCAATGCAAAAAGACCCAAGGTATACTGCATTTCATGCATTTCATGAAAATGTCAGTTTTGTGTCTATTTGATTAGTCATTCACTGGTCATAAGGACAATGTTCTTCACGTACAGTGGTTAACACTTAAATGACAGTGACACTTCAATGGGTCATTTCAGGTTTTGCTTCTTAAAGCCCATTTTCTGTTTTTCTAAACATGCATGTGCACAGCACATGATTTGGTTCCTTCACTGAATCAATCAGATCAGATCTTCTTCTCAGATTAGATCTCATTCACTGATTTGGTTACACTTGTGGTGGAATAGGTCACATAACAATTGAATGTGTAAATAATAGAAATAATTATTCTTCAAGTAAGAATAAAGCCATGAAGATCACTTGGAGTGATAGTGAGAGTGAGGACTCAAATGATTGTGAATCTTCATCCGACATTGAGAGTGATGAAGTTGCATTTGTTGCATCAATCAAGGAGATTGAACAAGTTGATGGTGGGTCTGACTCAGAATTTGCTCATAATGATGAGTCCTACACTGCATTATGTGATAAGTATGATTTGCTTTTCACCGAAACACTTAGCATAAAGGAAGAAAATCAGAAACTAAAGAATGCTAAATTGAAATTGAGTGAGAAGATTGAGTCATTAGAGAGTGAATTAGAAAGTGTGGCTATCTTGAAACAAAATCTAGAAAGTAAAGTCAAAGTGCTCAATGAGAGCAACATCTATTTTAAATCTTTGAATGAGAAACTTGAAAAAGAAGTGAATGATGCAAATGAGAGTATTGTTGAGCTCACCATTGGGGCTGAAAAGGTTGATAGGATGCTTAGGATAGGGAAGCATCATGGGGACAAGACCGGTTTGAGTTTTAGTGAAAATAGTCCTAGTGTATCTAACACAAAGATCATCTTTGTCAAGTCAAAATCTGATTATGGTGTCAAAAAGGGTCTAGGTTTCATTGACATTGGTCAAAATGCATCTCATTCTAAGTCAAGTCAAGCTACACCAAGTGTCACACAAATTGATTGCTCTACTTCACATAGAAAAACAAGGTTTGTCCCGGTTTGTCATCATTGTAATGTCAAGGGTCACATTAGACCAAATTGCAACAAACTTAGAGGAAAGAAATAACTTAGATGAAAGAAATCAAATGAAGCAAAAAGAAGTATTTCTCTACAAGAGCAAGTGAACAATTTACTCAAAGAGGTAACCAAAATTGTCTTACTTGTCACCCCACTTCCCAAAACTAAGTTAAGTCCACATCAAAGATAGATTGTGAAGAGCTCCACTAAATGTCTAGTAACTTTGACCGCATTTTTAGCCACTAAGAGGAATATTTGGTACCTAGATAGTGGGTGTTCCAAACATATGACGAGAGATAAGGAGGTCTTTACCTCACTTGCTCCTTAAGATGGTGGTAGTGTGACTTTTGGAGGAGGAGAGAAGTCTTATGTGAGTGGAAAAAGGGTTGTACACATTCCCGGTATACCCGAATTGAAAAATGTAAGGTTTGTTGATGGGTTGAATTCTAATTTGCTTAGTATTAGTCAACTATGTGATGAATGGGGTGGTGAAGTGTGTATGTCCAAAAGTGGATGTAGAATTGTTGACTCCCAAGGAAGGGAAATCTTGAATGCCCCTAGGTCTAGGGATGATTGCTATGTAATTGATGACAATGTTGGAAAGATTGAGAATACTTGCAATAGAGCTATTGATGACACTAACTCTCTTTGGCATCAAAGACTTGGACATATTAGTGTTCATGACCTTTACAAGTTGTCTAAGCATGAGGTTGTTAGAGGTCTACCAAAGATAGAAAAGCCCGAAACTTTTATTTGTGGTTCATGTCAAATGGGGAAACAAACCAAAGAACCACACAAAAGGGTCAAAGACATAGGCACCTCTAGGATGAACTAGTTCACTTGAATTTAGTTGGTTCTGTCCAAACTTTGTCAATAGGTGGAAAGAAATACATTCTAGTCATGGTAGATGATTTTTCTAGGCACACTTGGGCGTCATTTCTTAAGAACAAGTCAGAGACCTTTCATCATTTTGTCAAGATTGTGAAACTGCTGAAAAGTGAAGGTATGTCAAGTCTGTCAACCCTATCCAGAATTAGATCAGACCATGGAACTGAGTTTGAAAACTCTTAATTCGATGAGTTTTGTTGTCAAATGGGTATCAAACATGAATTCTCAGCTCCTATAACACCTCAAGAAAATGGAATTGTTGAGAGAAAGAATAGGGTTTTGATTGAGATGACAAGAGTGATGTTGAATAGCAAAAATCTTGCTAAATATTTCTGGGCTGAGGCGGTCAACACAACATGTTACATCATAAATAGAGTCTACCTTAGGCCGGGAACCAAAAAGACTCCCTACGAACTGTGGAAGGGTGGGAAACCCAAGGTTACACACTTTAGAGTATTTGGGAGTGCATGTTACATTCTTAGGGATAGAAAACATTTGGGAAAATTTGATTCTAAAAGTGATGAGGGTATGTTTTTAGGCTACTCATCAAACTGTAGAGCTTTTAGAGTTTTCAATTTGCGAACTAGTTCGATGATGGAGTCCATAAATGTGAAAATAGATGATCATGATGCATCTATTGAAATGGCTAAGGATAAGGATGAATTGTTCCCTCAAACTGTTCCAAAAGAGGATAATTTGGTTAAAATGAAGTCCAAGTCAGGCAGTGGTGAACTTATTGATGACTCAAAAATTGTTGAGTTTGATAAGTCCAAGAGCAATCAAAATGACAAAATTCTGAGTGACATTCCTGAAAAACCAAGATGGCTGAGGTGTAACCATGGTGAAGATGTAATTCTAGGTTCTATAGACCAGCCAGTTAGGACTAGAAAACAAATGGCAAATGAACTTGTTCATGTGTGCTATGTGTCCATTGTTGAACCTAAAAATGTCAAAGAAGCACTTAATCATGAGGAATGGGTGAGTGCAATGCATGAAGAATTGAACCAATTTGAGAGAAACCAAGTGTGGACTCTTGTAGAAAGGCCAGCCAACACAAATGTCATTGGAACCAAATGGATCTTTAAAAACAAATTTGATGAATTTGAGAATGTAGTTAGAAACAAGGATAGGCTTGTTGCTCAAGGGTACTTTCAATTAGAGGGTATTGATTTTGATGAGACTTTTGCACCCGTTGCTAGACTTGAGTCCATTAGGTTACTTTGTGCCATTGCATGTCATCTTAAGTTCAAATTGTATCAAATTGATGTTAAAACGATATATTTAAATGGTTAATTGAATGAGGAAGTTTTTGTGGAACAGCCACAGGGTTTTGAGGATCCTCACATGAGAGATGGTGTTTATAAATTGAAGAAAGCCTTATATGGGCTGAAGCAAGCTCCAAGAGTTTGGTATGAGAGACTTTCTCATCATTTGTTATCCAATGGGTATCAAAGAGGGTCAGTTGACAAGACCCTATTTGTAAAAAGGTTAAAAAATGATGTCTTGATTGCTCAAGTTTATGTGGATGATATTGTTTTTGGTTTAACTTCAAATTTTCATGTCAAGAAATTCATTGATGTAATGTCTAGTGAATTTGAAATGAGTCTAGTTGGTGAAATGAATTTCTTTTTAGGGCTGCAAGTTAAGCAAGAAGATTGTGGGATATTTATCTCCCAATCTAAGTATGCTAGAAACTTGGTCAAAAAGTTTGGGCCTGAGTCTTCCAAAGTGGCTACTACACCAATGAGTAAAAGCTCCAAACTTCATAGGGATCCTAGTGGTAAGCAAGTGGACCAAACCTTGTATAGGAGCATGATAGAGAGTCTCCTCTACCTCACGGCTAGTAGACCGGACATAGCGTTTGCAGTAGGAGTGTGTGCTAAGTTCCAAAGTGATCCAAAAGATTCTCATTTGTTTGCAACAAAGAGGATAATCAAATATATAAGTAGGACTCTTGACTATGGGTTATGGTATACCCATGATACCAACACTAAATTGGTTGGATTTAGTGACTCCGATTGGGCTGGGTGTAGTGATGATTTGAAGAGCACCTCGGGTGGTGCTTTCTATGTTGGAAATAACTTAGTGTCTTGGTACAGCAAGAAACAGAATTCTATCTCTTTGTCGACTGCTGAAGCTGAATACATAGCAGTAGAGAGTTGGTTTACACAACTCATTTGGATGAGACAAATGTTAGCTGATTACAGGATTGATGAGAAGCCCTTTCTCATCTATTGTGATAACATGAGTGCTATAGACATCTCCAAGAACCCGGTCCAACACACTAGAACCAAGCATATTGACATAAGACATCATTTCATTAGAGATCTTGTGGAGAGTGGAACTCTTACTTTGACTTTTTTTCCTTCCGAAAAGCAACTTGCAGACATGTTTACAAAAGTTATAGAGAATCCAAAGCACATTAGTCTTCGGAAGTCAATTGACATTTGTACACATGCATGATCCCTTGTAGTTAAATGTGCTTCATTGTTTAATTTTCTTCTATTTGGTTTAAGTAGTTTCGTTTGTTTTTAAATAACCATTTTAAAAGGTCTTAACATTACTTGTCACACTCCCTTTGATATTCAAAAAGGTTCTTGCATAACATGTGTCATGTCAATAAGCATAATCTCTTCTTCTTGTCAAATGTTAGCTTTGAGGTCTCTTTCTACTTAACACTTTGTCATGGTCAATCAAACTTGTTAAATACTTTTTAAAGACAATTTGTTTGAGGATGCAATTTAGCCTTTCAACATAATTCCTCCTTTGTGACCCATCTTAAGTTAAGTTTTCCTCATTTGAACAAATGTGCACCATACAAAAAAAAGAAAAAAAAGGAATTGTGACTAAAGAAGTTACGGCCCTAGGGAGTAATAAGATGTTTTTATGGTGTTCTAGGATAAAGAGGCGCAAAATTGGACCAAATCATTGCACTTATGAAATGTGCCTAAACAAAATATGAAAATAATTTTTCTCATAGCCATTGTCATGAGTTGAAAAACTTTATTTTTAAGATTTGTTCACAAATTAGAAATTTTCTTGAAAGGTAAAATTCTAATCTTTTTTTGTAGATGAAACTTTTTCAACCTTTTTTGTTGTCTTTGACATTGTTTTTACTTCTAGAACAAACATTGACCTCCCTATATCCCAAATATGCTTATTTACTTGCAAAAAACTTGCAATTTTCATTTTCTATATCTATTAGAGTGTTGACATTGGTGGTTAATTCTTTTCATTGTTTTTTTGTTTTTGTCAAATCCCTTTGTCAAAATAAAATCCTTGAAGCACATATATCTCATCGGATTTTTGTTATGTCAATTGTCATGGTTTCCTTCTCCTCACAGATTTCTCTACCCTTGTTTCGAACCATATGGCTACTTTATGTTCCAATTTTGTTATGTACGAATTTTGTCAATTTTGACTGGTCTGGCAATCTTCAAATACAGTCTTTTTTACAGGACCATTCAGCTCTTTGGATTACTGTTCATTAAGGGCATTTCAGCCCTTTCTCATTTTTTTATTGTCTAGCAGTCCACTATAGTGCACGCGCCCTTCTTTTTCCTCCTTCAATCCCTAAAATTTCAGAAACTCCGTCTCCCCTGTTCTTCTTTTGCCGAATCCCTCTCTCTCCCTCTCGCAACTCGGTCTGCACACTTTCTCTCTTGCAACTCAGTCTGCCCAATCTCTCTCTCTCACAACTCTGGCTGCACTCTATTGCTCGCACCTCTCAGACTGCCTTTCTTAGCCACAGATCTGTCTTTGTTGCACCTTTCACGATGTCGAACTCTACCATCATTCCTAGTCGCAGTCGCCAACGCCAATCAACAACGGAGGACTGTGATGCCCAAGATTTCATCAATGGGCAGAATAGGTTTGCAACTCGGTGGGCAAAAAGATTTTTTCGCCTTGTTTGTTCCCGATCCGTAGTCTCTGAACGCTATTACAGGTTAGAGGACTTCAATCTCCATCTTTTTCGCCAGGTCTTCTCTTTTCTCTGTGACTATCAAGTCTCTACTTTAAATGACCTCCCTAAGTCAGTCCCTTCCTACAACATCACCATAGTCTAGGAATTCTATGCAAATTTTCCAGGTCACATAGCCCGAAACGGATTTAATGTCTATGTGCGAAATTGTGATATGTACTTTCGGCCCAAAGAGATATGTAAGGTTCTTGGGTTAAAACAGTATACCAAATCTGATTATTTGCATTATTTAGCACATTCTAGGAAATATATTGCTGCTCACTTCCAGGCCGTGGCCTATGTTAACCCTGCTGCCCCTTTAAAGGATGGCTTGTTACTCGAGAAGTCTAAATTCAAACCTTTTCACAGGTTTTTATGGGATTTTGTGCGTCACAATATTATCTCTACCTCCCACAACTCGCATCTTTCTGAGGAGCAAATTCAAGTTATAATGTCTATTTTGAATAAGAATCATGTTCCCTTAGGTTTCATTATTTATGAACACATTCAGACCAAGACAATCGGTAGGAGTCATGAGCACAAGCGTGCTCTCATTTTCCCTCTCGTCATCCCCTCCTTTGTGCCCGCAGTGGTGTCTCCTTTGTTAGCCATCTTGGATACATTTGCTAAGCCTATGGCTGACTATACGAAGACTGTCATGAAGGTCAGTGAAACATTTGCTCGCAAAAAGAGAGGTGATCAAGCTCCTTCCCTTGAACAAGCAAATGCTGCACTTCTTGCAAAGGCTAAAGGTGATCATGGCCCAATTAGCAGCTCACACGACACATTTTGCTGCTTTTGCCATTGTTCCTTATTCCAATGGGCTCCATACTGAGGATGGTGATCCCTATGATGACATTCATGATCATTCCGATGCTGCACCATCGATGGACCCCACAGGTTCTCCTGTGGCAGCAAGCTCAACTTCACTTCAGCTTGTGGATGACTTTGAACTTACCATGCAAGTCCGGTATAGAGATGCTGCAGCTGCTGCAGATTATCATCCTTAGGAGGAGTTGGAACTTAGGGGAAATTAGAATTTATGGGGAGTTACTCTTTGAGCATGTAGCTTTTGATTTTTCTTGCATATTTCTCCAACTCTTTGTACTCTTGAACTTCACTCCTATTTTTTATGTATGCCCTTTTGTCTTTCCATGACAAAAAAGGGGGAAAATGTATTTGTTTAATCTACATTGCTTGCTGTGTTTAAACTGCATTGGTTGATGTACTATTAGATTTTGTGTTGTGCAAGTACTTCTTGCAGGTATACTTTTTGGAAGCTTATAACAAAGTGTTGGGCTGAGTGTTGAGAGTTTTGTGAGGTGAATGGGTTGATGTTTTGTCAAGGAAAGCCAAAGGGCGAGATTGTTAGTTTCTAGGATTTGATATATTGGCTTATCCTTGTCAAAAATCATTGTATTTATTTTTAATTATTCACTCACAAGCTCTAGGCTAGAATTAAGGGTAAGATAAGTGGTATTGAAGAAATCAAGAATGAAGATGCAATGCAAAAAGACCCAAGGTATACTGCACTTCATGCATTTCATGAAAATGTCAGTTTTGTGTCTATTTGATTAGTCATTCACTGGTTATAAGGACAATGTTCTTCACGTACAGTGGTTAACACTTAAATGATAGTGACACTTCAGTGGGCCATTTCGGGTTTTGTTTCTTAAAGCTCATTTCATTTAAAGCCCATTTTCTGTTTTTTTAAACATGCATGTGCACAACCCATGATTTGGTTCCTTCATTGAATCAATCAGATTAGATCTTCTTCTCATCACTTTCACGCCACTTACTCACACACCTCAGCACTATTCATCATCTTCCACATTTCTGAATTTTGCAAAATAAAGAAATATCTGATTTTACAGCTTCTCATTCCTATCCTTAGCAGTACTAAGATACCTCTCTCGGACAAAAGGAATATGCTCTTCATTTGTTTCTTGTGGACAACCATTGATTGGCTTCCACATGGCTTGGGCAGACACGGTGAGGGTGTGTGTGTGGTGTACGGGTATATGGGTGTATTTGTTCAGTTTTGTACTTTGTGGGTTGATGAGCATAATTTTCTGTGGGTAATCTTGTAGCGTTTCAGCTTGGGTAATTTGTGTGAGTGCTCATTATTTTCAAGTAAGAAAATGTTCTTGATTTTCTCAATCTAAAATGATTTTCTTAACTTGTTTTTCACCCTCTAAAATCTGAATGAGTTTAAGTGTTGTTCTAAATCTTTTCACATATTCATAAACACATTCATTTAGATTTTTAGATTAAGGATTCTCCATTAGCCTTTTCATATCTTTTGCTTGAGAAGGCTGATTTTTATAGAATCAAAATTTGCACATCATTTCATTGCATTATCATTGGAATCCACTTGCTTGAGTGCGATCGGTGCCATGCGTTGAAAAGCTCAAGGAGAAGCTGCCAATGACATGAATGATTGATTGCTAGCTTCAAGGTGTTTGCACAAGGATGCACAATAGTAAGAAGCTGCCACTTAGTATTAGGACTAGAGTGTTTGAGCTTGTATTGAAACCCTTGATATTAGATTGCTTGGTCAGCTGAAACAGACCCCCAGTTTTTAACCGTTAGTGGTTTTCTGGGTGAACAATCTTGTGCCTTGTTTGTTGTTTATTTCCATTGTGTTGCTAATTATTAATTTGGAAATTACATCACAAGATCACACACTTCACTTCAGCATGTTAACTTAACCTTTTGAATGCTAAATGAAAGTTTGATAAATCTGCCCACACACCACTTTAGTTGTTGATAGCACTGGGATGCGTACATTGATGGATCCTTTGAGTGCATAGGTTGTCACTCAATTCTTTGGTGTGTTCTAATTTGTGGTATTTACAAAAGTTGTTTTGGTTTTACAAGTCAATATGTGTTTTTTAGATTTTAGCTACTGTATCATCAAAGTTGTGTCTGCTTGATTAGTTCCTGAATGATCATATAAAACAAAAATTGGGGTCCGATTACTGACAGTGGATTTAATCAAGTTTATTAAGTAGATAAATCACCTAATACAAACTTTCAGAAACTAATCAAATATCAAATTACTTAATAAAAAACTATCATAATATCAACAAAACAATACAATGAGAAAACAAATTGAAAAGCTCATTGAAAATGGGCCGACCTGACTATAGTTTAATGAGGCCTAAGCCCTATCTAGCCTTGGGCCTTTTTGGCCTATAAAGGTGCTCGTATCTGACCGTGTTACACCTTAATTTTAGGGTAATTTAATTAAATAACCTATTTTCATCAAACTTAAGCTATTTTGACCCATTTCTCAAAAACTTACTTTTCTAACCTTTTTCTTTGTTTTCAGACGAAAATACCCCTTGTGTGGAATTTCTGGTCGCCACAGTCTACCACAAAGTCCACAAAAAATTCCACCAGCTTCTCCACCTTCTTCCTACAACTGCCAAACTCTCTTCTACCATCTTCCTGCAGTAGCCATGGAGAGCGACAACTCAAACAAGCAGAAGCTTGAGCTAATGCATTGAATCCATTACCCTATTACTCCATCTATACAATGAATCCAGATCTGGGAATGAATCTCCATTGAATCCAGATTTGGTTTTAAGGGGGGAAGAAGAGAGAGAGGGAGAGAGCCATCTCTAAACCTAAATCTGCAACATGAACATCGCCAGCCACATCAAATTGTTGAAGAAACTCAGATTTGATTGTTTTGGAATTTAAGGAGAAACTTGGATTTGATTGTTGTGGAATTTGTGGTCGCCAGACAGTGCTATAGCACCTGTCGACAAGAAAGTCCACTTGAAATAGTGCTATAGCATTTGTCGACCAGAAAGTCCACCGAAAAGTCCATCGAAAAGTCCACATCTGCAATTTTTGCATCTTCTTCTTCTTCTCCATTGAATCCAGATCCATATCCATCAAAATAGCAAAAACATCCCAAATAACATGATTATTTTTACATCTTCTTCTCCTTCTCCATTGAAAACCATATTTGTATTAGTTCAACTAAACCCTTTTTTCTGGCTTATTTGCACATTTGGCACCTGGCTTTAAGGTTTTATCTCAATTTACCCCCTTACATTTTTTTGTCTCACATAACCCCCTGAACTTTTATGCCGTGCCCCACATTGCCCGATTCCATCAACTCCGTCTACACCACCGTTAAAAATGCTGACGTGGCATCTACCGATCTACGTGGCGGGGTAATTTCGTCGTTTCAGCCACAGAGGACCAATCTTTGCCATGTTTGTACCATGTGGTAATTTGTGGGACCCAATATGCCATGTTGGCAACCCTCCCACATTTTCTTAATTAAAAATATAAAAACTGAAAATTTTAATTAAATAAAAAATTGTAATTGAAAAAAAATATTTCTCTGGATTGTGTGGGGTGGGTTTGAGGTGGGGCTTGGGGCGGGGGAGGGGGTGGGAAGGGTGGGTGGGGCGGGGGAAGGGGTGGGTTGGGGGGAGAGAGCCGGGGAGGGGGCTGATGCTGGGTAGGGAAGAAGATAAAGGGGCATGGAGGTTGCTGCTGGGTGGGGGTACGACGAGGCTGGGGGTAGGGGGTGCGATGGGTTTGGGTGGGCGGGGCTGTGGTTGGGTGTCTGGGGTTGGGTGCAGTGAAGGGTGGGGTGAGGAGGATCAGGGCAGAGCGAAGGTGGGGATAGGTAGACGGGGAAGGCTGGGTGGGGATGGGGAGGGAGTGGCCGGAATGGTGGGAAGAGAGGAGGCTGGCATGCGCAGTGGGTGGGGAGGGAGGTGTTTGGTTTGGTTTTTTTTTTTTTTTTTTTTAAATTTAATTGAATTTTAAAGGTTTTATTTTTAAAATAGGCTTATTCGCGTCAATGCTCCCTGAAAGTAACTTTGATTTTCACTTTGCTCCTTGAAACTTTATTCCTCCCACTTTACCCCCCGAACTTTACAACATACCATATTCCGTCAACTCCGTTACTTGCTCCATCAAAAAGACCTACATGGCTGCCTAAGAGGCATGAATGAGCCATTTTTTCTGACTAGGGTCAAAAAAAGCTTAAATTGGATCAACCTAGATCAATTAATTAAATTCTCCTTAATTTTATTAGGCCTATTGACACAAAAAAAAAAAAAAAAACCTTTATAGTTGGTACACCTTTACAATGGCCAACATAAGAAAACCAATATTTTTTTGAAGCAAGCGAAGTGCAACACATGGGGAAGAGGGGGTCACTTTACTAAACTCTTAAACTCTTAAACCACAAACCCTAGCCGCTAGTGAGAAAAAAAAAACCCCCCCAAATTTTGTCTAAGGTGGCTTGGTATTCCAGGCCACCGCAGGTTAGTGATATAATTATCTTAGTTTGTCTAATCCTCTCTTGATCAAGGGGTTATCTAGGGATCCTTCATGAATTATTATTTAGTTCTGGTTTGTCGAGTCTCCTTTCTTATTCTTAGAGAAGGCTTGTCTAGGGTTTTTCTTTGACTTATTGTCATCTATATACAATGTTCATAAGTGCTTCTCTCATCCATATTTGGGTCATCTACACCTAGTCTAAATGAGATTATACACAAGAATCCTTTATGTTAAGCCTATACAAGAAGTTTTTCATGCGTAAAGAATTATGGTATAGGATCTCGTTCTGGACAAGCTTTTTGTAAGATTGACATAAAGAATTCCTGTACAAGATTCCGTCCAGACTAGGTGTGGATGACCGAAGTATGGATATGAGAATCCCTACAATTTTTATTACTTCTTCCTCAAATATTATCTCTTCCATCCTCTCCACCATCTACAACGTAAGACATATCTCTGGAAATATGAAACCACTAATAGCTGGTTTGCATGTATAGAGATTAGAGAGCAATAGCAATATCAGACCTACAATATAAGCAATGAATCTAGAATGAGATCTATAGTTACTGAAGAATAATGTTTACTGAAATCGTCTTGTAAACCATAACCTGGAGAACTAATCCAAAATGTATATACAACATGCATCTATGCAACTTTTTGAATATGGATTACAGAAGGCAACTAATTAATAAATTGTAGATTTAAAAGTTGTTATTGCTTCCAGATAGGTGCTTTTACAAAAGTCCAAAACTTATCCAAGTTGCTGTGGTATTGTTCTAATGGGTGCTTTTATTAGTCCTCCTGTCAAGAAACAACCACTTATGCACTAGAATACACACATGTAACTTAAAGAGAGGCATGCATATATGCACCATACAGATGGAGTAACGTGAATAGAATTCTCAGCAAGACATTCTTCTGAATGGAAGTCTCGAAGTCCATGTCCTTCAACAACTTATGACCTTATTTTGCAATGCAGAGTTTATTGTCTCGAAAGTCTAAATTCAAGTCCACATCTCGGTTATATGACATTATGAAGTTACGCATACAATTAGTTGATTATGATCCTACAAGCATTCGAAGCACAATTTGCTGCTATTGGTGCACTCTATAACCTCATTAAAGTTAAATGAATTGCTGACTAGAGGCTGCCATTCAGCAATAGTGAGTAGGGCTGGGTCGGTTTGACCGAAAATCCAAGACTAGACTCGAAACCGGCCCAACCGATGACGAGAATCACTGTATCGGAGAGGAACCAAACTGAGATATCGGTTTGCCAACCGAACCGGTATGTCTAGTTCCGATTTCAGTTCTTAGACCCCAGAACCGTCGATTTACTAAACCGAACCGAATATATATAACATTTAATTTAAATATTACATTTTTATGCATTTATATACCTTAAAATACCTTTCTATAATACATTTATATACATTTATATAATTTATATAAAAAATATATAAATATATAAATTTATAAACCCTAAACCCTTTCTATACCGGAAAGCCTATAATTAATAATTTATATGTTTTTTAATTTATATAATACATTTCTATAAAAAAAAAAAAAACTAATTGAAAATACCCTAAACCCTAATGTTATATTATATCCTAAACAATTTATACCATATAACTATAAGCTAAATTTTAAACCCTATATCCTATTCCTAATCTCATACCCTAAACCCTATTGTGCATTAAAATTTTAAATTTTATACCTTATATCATATATCATATACCGATATACCATATACCCTAAGACTATAGTTGATAATAATTCAATAATTCATAGTTGGTATATAACTAATAACTATAATCTATAGAAATGTTTAGTATGATATAATATGATATAGTCTATAACTAATAACTAGATATAGTCTATATAAATGTTTAGTCTATAACTAATAACTATAGTTTATAGAAATGTTTAGTATTGATAATAATTCGATAATTCATAGTTGGTATATAACTAATACTTTTTTATTAATTTAAAAATTAAAATAATTATAGCTTAGTTCTGCCATGCACCAAACAAAAGATAATGCTATTTGGCTTATTTAGCTTCATAATCTGACACAGCACCAAACATAGGATAACATTTAGTACAGCTTACTCCAATCCAACACAGTCCAATATAGTCTTAAGAATAGTTCAGTCTAACACAACAAACGAAGACTAAAGGGTTTAATTAAACTAATTTATATATGTTTTAGTTTGTTTAATTAAATTTTAATACCCAAAAATAAAAAAAATGCAAATATGCTAAACTGGGGATCGAATACAGTTCACAATGGAAGGCACACAGGCTGCGCCTTAACCACTAGACTGCCAAGTCTATATGAATATGTTCTTCCAGTAAATTTATTTATACATACTCTAGATAATAAATTAATATTTGTTTAACCACTTTGTTCTTCATTCATTTTGCGTTGCCTGTGTCCCTGTTCTGTTTCCCTTTCTCTTATCTCTCTCTGTCTCTCTCTCAACTCAAGCCAACAAATTTCAAAGTTCTACAACTTTCTCCTATCAAAGTTCTACCAGTACAATGAATGAGCTAGTCGACAAGTTCGACAGTGCTTATGCCAGGCATAGTCGAAGAGGTGGACGAATTGCTTTTTTCAGAAAGCTGCTTGCCATAGTCGAAAAGGCATAGTCTTGGTTTCTTTGAGAGCTACTTGGGTTCTGCTATTTTTGTTTTTGAGAAGCTTAGAAATTATATTGTTGAGACCTAAACAATTCTGAAAGAAATATAATTCTCATAGATTTTCTCCTCTCTCTCTCTCTCTCTCTCTCGGTCAAGGCCCATGACCGAGCCGAGTTGAGCCGCTTCTTCGGTTAACCAGTCACCGGTTTACCGGGCTTCCAGTCTCGGTCACGGTCGCCATGGAGGCTGATCGGAGTGACTTGGTCCAGTCTTTCGTTTGGGCTTTTCAGCTCGATAACCAAACCGAATCCACCCCTAATGGTGAGGACTTTTTTTCCCTCACAAAAAAAAGGAGACCCAAATTAAATATTGAATGGTTAAGTCTAGTATATAATCTATATAGAACCTAACTTAAGCAACAATTAGCCAAATTCTTAAGTGGTCTCTTATGTTTTATTGTAATATTTTTGAAGTGTACTTTTCTGAACCATCAGAAACCAAGCAAGTGTGCATATGTTTATGTTATAATTTTAATGTACGTATGATACTATATATATATATATAGAGGGACTTTCTCAAGTAAAACACATCCACATTTTTTTTTTTGTGAATTTTCTTAGCCGAGAGTTCGGTAATGGTACCAACAGCAATGCCTTTTTTATAACAACTGAGCACTTCTTCCGCCTAACTTAAGGGTACATCCATGACGGGTTCACCGCATACCCTCCTTAGGTATAGAATGAGACTTGTATAGACTATATGTTAGGTTTTAACTCCGGAATTTATATATATACAGTTTTTCTCTAAGGCGGACGTGTCTGTATTATTTTTTTTTTTGCGGATTCTCGTTGCTGAGCGCTTGGTAATTATACTGAGTGTTCAGTAGTCCCTTTTTTATAATAGTGCTCGATATCGCTTCCTTCGTCAATTTTTTACAGTACTTCCCTAACGTTCACCTTATACCATCCTAGAATGTAGAATGGGGCTTGTGAAACATAAAGCCGACAAACTAGTGCCAAGCGCTCGAAAGAAGAAGAAAATGGCATTGTTGAGCGCTTGGAGACGCTACCAAACGCTTGGCGCTGAATTTCATAAAAAACAATTGCAGGCGTTCTCTCTAGAGGAGAACTGATATATATATATATTAGAAGATAAGTGAAATAATTATTTAGTTATTGCAACTTTCTAAATATTAAATACTAAATGAACATTAGATTCAATAGTTAATGCAATAAAAATGGTTTAGAAGAATCTTCGCAAATCATGTTATTTTTTGTTCTAAGGCATTAAGATAATATTCACCCCAAATAGGTACTGCTTGATGGTTGGGGATTGACTTGTCATTGTCTCTGTGGATACTGTTAGAATTGCTGAGAAAATGAGAGAAAGAGAGAGAAGAAGAGAGAGTAGGAAAAATCTAAAGAGACTACATCGCTTCATGTAAGTATTACAGAGAGAGAGGACATGACTTTATATACTCTTAGTAACTAACTTAACAATAAAACTTATTAACTACTGACTCATACACTAATAGCCCCCCTCAAGCTCATGATAGGGAACCTAGCAAGAGCTTGCCTGTATTTCCTTAGTGGCTACAAAAGGTGTTGGAAACAAGCTCCAACAAGTGCACAATAGCAGCCCCCAGATCAGACTACTGAGCCACCAATATTGTTGTTGCCTAGTCTCATTGTCCTTCGCTGTTTGTTGATCAATACCCTGCATGATAATTCTTCAAAACCTTTTGTGACACCCAAAGACTTCTCATGCTCCAAATTATGACCAGTATAGATATAACACAAATTGCCAATAAACGGATTGTCATTCCTGTGGGCTGAGCATATTTTTTTGTCAGTCATTGTAAAAAACTCATCAACAACTGCATTTCTGGTACCCATGATCAACAACTCATTTTTGCTGCTTTGTATCAACTCAAATTAGCAGCATGAAGAGTGGATTGAATCAGGCTTGGTGGCATAGAGAAACCGAGTCGGCCATTGCAAATTGCAATGATCCAGAAGCTACACGACTCATACTAGAGTGATTATCACTCCCCTCTATGGACTCGAGTGAAACTCCAAATGACAAACAAATAAAACCCCATCACTCTTAGCATCCATTAGCTGACTTTCAGTCTTACCCATTGATCAGAACAAAATGGGTATTCAAAGAATCCAAATTTCAATAGATGGGTATCCAAGGAATGGAGAAAATGTCAAGAACCAATAATTGGGGCTTGATGTAACACCTCGAACCTCGGGCCCATAAAAACATTGAAACATCAACCTTTTAAATGTATTTTCTCTTTCCTTTGAGTCATGCACATAAATATAAATAAATAAATTTCTTTCAAATAAAACATTTATGTAAAACCTCTTTATAAAAACAATTAAACAAAACAAAGTGGGTCCCACTGCCTCGTCTTCTCCCCACTACTTCATCGGCCTGCTTAACCTGCAAAACACAAACCATACACCACATCCTTGGTGTACCGGGTTATACAACAAACCCGGTAAGCTCGAAATCTCGTATGAGTGAAATGACTTAAACAAATATCCTCAATAAATTTTCAATTTCCATACTCAAATATAATTCACAATAATAATTTTATCACCAATCATCCAAGCATCAAGATAGTCATAATTCCTCAATTCACATCAAATCTCACCAATAATAATAATCATTCTGCAAATCAATTGCTTAATCGTCAACTATTAACCTCAACCTCAAATCATTCTCGTCTTAATTTAATAACCTCAAAGCATAGTCACCATTATTTCCATTCTCAAGGATTCAAGCCTAGACTTTACCAAGTCCTAGCAAACAAATGCATACAAGCACACAGTGCAAATAATCATCTATCTAACTTCACTCATATCGCTCTTTGAAATCCCCCTATTTAAAACCATTTCTCAAATCCATTTTTAAATCATCTCAAAATACTCCACAACTAAAACCTCACGCCACACTAGTACCCAGGGAACTGTTGGTCATACACTGAGGTAATTAAGCTCGCCACATCCCGTGCATAGGCACGAGCATGCAGATAAGCTCGTCACTTCCCGTGCAGAGCGAATCGATGCACGGGCAGGCAGGTATGCTCGCCACTTCCTGTGCAGAGCGAATCAATGCACTGGCAGGCTGAGATGCTCGCCACTTCTCATGCAGAGCGAATCGATGCACGAGCAGGCTGGGATGCTTGCCACTTCTCATGTAGAGCGAATCTATACACGAGTAGGCAGGAATGCTCGCCACTTCTCGTGCAGAGCAAATCTATACACGAGCAGGCAGGTAACTAGGCTGGCTACTTCCCGTGCAGAGTGAATCGATGCACGGGCATGCATGTATTCTCGCACAACCTCAATCACAGCATTCTCGAACTAACTCATAACTTTCATTGTTTAATAATATATTAATGCCCCTTGTATTTCTTCTCAGATTCACCTCTACATATGCATCATCATCAACACTTGTTGTGAGAAAATTTATTCTTAAAACATTTATAAAACAAGGTCCACTCACTGTTTACTCCGAACCATGCCGAATCCTTTCCGAAGTTGATTTCTACTCACGACCCCTCACTTGTTTGTCACTCAAATCATACCAACACATCCTCAATAATTAATTTGATCGTTTTGTATAATAATTGCCTAATCATCATTTATTTACCTCGACAATAAACATTCCTTCTCTAATTCAGCAATTATCCTCAGATCAACTCTATAATTCCCAATTAATTCTATTGCCTCAAATTCTCATCAATTCATTCTCATGATCCGTAACCTTCTCTGACATATAACAACAAACACACAAAACAGACAATTCACTAATGGTACTCAACAATATAACCAGATAAGCTTTACTCACAGTGCAACCACGTGAAATGACCGAAATGCCCTTCACGGCGCCATTGCTCGAATCTCCAATTCGGCAGCATAACGGCATCGGGAATGAGATTTCCCGAGCCCGTGTACCTGTTAAGACCAGATAACCAACTGAAAACACAATTCAGAAACACAAACGGCCGCTAAGCGACCGAAACGGGCGACCGCCACCACACACGGCGACTGTCCGACTTAGAACAACATACAAAACACACATAAACTCACCCACGGGCTTCGGGTGACTGGCTAGAGGCCAAAACCAAGAATTCAAGTCATCGGCACGGCCAAACGCGGCGGGACTCGCGGTAGTCCGTGGCGGTCAACCTGCACAGAATTCCGAACTCAAAAATCAACGTAAACAAATTACACAGGCACGAAGGAGACGTCGAGAGGATCAACTTTTATACCTGGGTGGACGACCAAATATCGCCGGAATAACCCGAAAATCGTCGGAGAAGCCGTCGGCCTTAGAGCTTCAATTCGCCGCCGTGGGAGGTCGTCGAAGCCAGGGAAGGCCAAGGGTGGACTCGTTGTGACGAGAGGAAGACATCCCAGGTGGAGAGGTCGTGACGTCGTCGGAAAATCGAGATCGCCGGCGAGGAGAGGCTCGGCTGTTCTGCGTCGGTTCTTCGTCGTGGGTGATTGGCCGGAGAAACAGAGACCACTGGGAGAGAGAGGGGAGGGAGACGAGCATTGTGGGCCAAACACCCAGCCCAGCCGCCGCTGGACGCGCCGGTGGCATGGGCGGCGAGGGTGAAGGGCGAGAGAGAGACAGAGGCGCGGGGAGAGAGAGAGAGAGAGAGAGAGTGTGTGTGATATAAAAACTGAATTTTTGGGTTTTAAAATACCTTCCATGTGAAATTACAAATATGCTCCTCACTTTGAACGTCTGTAAAACCCAAACTATAATTCCGTTTTATGCGTTCTTCGTGTCTACGAACTCGTGGACTCGAGACCTATCCAACGTGCCCAAAGTCAAAGACAAAAGCATACTAGTTTTAAAAGTCAACTTTGGGTCAAACACAATTTAAAACGATAATTAAAAATTAAATCCAAAACCATTTATTTCTCAAATAAATTCCCAAAATAATCAAAATAAATTTTCAAAATATTTAAAATAAATCTTTGAAAAATACGGGGTCTCACCACCCTCCCTGCTGCACCACCCTCCCCGCTCCCACCACCATGCCAAGCTCGCACAGCCAAGATGCCCCAATGCCCGACCACGCCGCCGACGCAAATGAGCTTGCGCCCAACAACTCTACCCAGCTCGCATGACCACGCCGCAGTGCCAGCCAAGAGGATGAGGTTCGCAGGCTGTTCGGCAGTCATCCGCCGAAATTGGCGGGTTTGTTTGGTAGCTATCCGTCGAAATCGGTGGGTTCGTTCGGCAGTCATCTACCGAAGCCGTTAGTTTCGTTTTGTGGCTGTCTACCGAACCAACTGCAGCGACAGAGAAAGGGAGGGAAGAGAGAAGGGAGAGAAAAGAGAGGGAAGGAGAGAGAGAGAGAGAGAGAGAGAGAGAGAGGAGAAAAGGAGGAGCCGAGGAGGGGCTGCCGGGCTGGTTGTGGTGGTTGTTTTGGGGGTGCTATGGTGGTGGTGCATGCGGAGAGAGAGGAAGATGGTGGTTAGTGGTGGCTTGGGTGGTGCTGCGCGCAGTGGTGGTGCTGCGAGGAAGGTGGTGCTGCGCGCGGTGGTGCTGCAAGGAAGGTGGTGATCGGGCGAGTGTCTTGGAAGGAAAAAAAAAACAGGGGAAGGGGTCTGAACGAGAGAAAAAAAAAAAAAAGAGGGAAACAGGGAGGGGAAGGGCTGTATAGTCTTTCTTTTTTTGTTTAATTTTTTTTAATAGGGGCGTGCAAAAAGAAAAAAAAGGGCGTGCAAATAGTAGCACTCATTAATAATTATATAAATAACACCTCTAATATATTTATATTACAATATTAAATCATAAATTAAATAAGTATTAAATAGCACATAGAGTTTCTAACAGGTTCAAAATTTCTGCTGTCTTCAATATCATCATGTCCAGAGTAGGTGAACTGCGAAGAATAATCACCCCAATATATATCTCCAGCATAACTTTGCATATAATTCCCAACATGTCAACCATATGGATCAAGAGGTGGTATTTGTGGTGGGATTTGCCCATAGCCATACTCATTTGAAGAGCTACTCTCAGACTCACCTAAGTAAAAGGGTGAGGCAACCCAAATTTAAACCCAAAATCATATTAAACATTTAAATCTTCCCCAAATATACACAATCACAATAAATATTTGGGTGTCTATCTATCTCAAAATATACACAAATTACAATCACAGTCAATAACTATATCCAAATTCCAAATAAGTATTAAAAAAATTTCAGACCCAAAAAAAAAAAAAAACTTCTTCCAAATTTAAACAATTAAACCCAAATATATTTGGGTTAAGTTTAAGTCTTTAAACAATTAAACCCAAACAATTAAACAATTAAACCCAAATTTAAACAATTAAATACTTGAATCAAGTAATCAACCAGAAGGAGTAATTTCACCGTATGTAATTTCAAATAACCCACAAATACCCTTGGTTGGAGTAATTTGTTATCTATATATATATATATATCTTATATCTATATATCTTCTATATATATAAAGCAAAGGCTCCCTTTAGGTGAAATTTTCGAATAACTCACAAATACCCATGGTTGGAGTAATTTGTTATAACTTATAACATATATACCATTTTTATTTAAGAGGGATAAATAAGTAAATTAACAAAACAACCACTATTATAATTAAATGAATTAAGGAACAGAAAAACCATCATGTCAACGTCTCTCTGTTCTGGGAAGCAGATAAAAAAACCATCACAACCACGTCTCTCTCTTATGAGAAGCAGATAAAACGGTTGTTCCTCCTTCTCTGCTCCCTCTTTTTCTACATATGCGGTGGCGGGTTACCAATGAGAAGAGGGGACAACTTCTTTCTCCCTTGCCTTGCTCAATTGTAAACTTTTGCTTTGCACAACACTTTTTCGACAAAATTGCTTAGACAAAGTGAGAGAGAGGCTGAATAGAGATGGGTGGCAGGAGGCTGAAAATGTGCTATATATGGCCTCAGCATCGACCACTGCGACCCTGTGCTGGTGGCCCAGAAGGTCTGCGCTGACATCTACAATGGTGTAACCACCAGCTAGCTAGACCAATTGGCCGCCGAAACCCCTGCTGCTATGACGGCCAATCACCTTGACTGCACCTGCATTAGTCACCTCTTTCTCTCTCTTTTTAGGTTCAATTTTCTTCATTTCAATAATTTTGTAATTTATTATGATTTTATACAACAGGAAAAGGGTAGAAGCCAAATAACAAACTTAGAGGCTTATAGTTATTGTTTTGCCCTGTTTGTATCCCTTCCCCTTTCCAATGCAGTAGCCTCCCAAGGATTTTCTCGGTGACTAATGCAGGTGCAGTCAAGGTGATTGGCCATCATAGCAGCAGGGGTTTCGGCGGCCAATTGGTCTAGCTAGCTGGTGGTTACACCATTGTAGACGCCAGCGCAGACCTTCTGGGCCACCAGCACAGGGTCGCAGTGGTCGATGTTGAGGCCATAACACATTTTCAGCCTCCTGCCACCCATCTTTATTCAGCCTCTCTCTCACTCTGTCTGAGCAATTTTGTCGAAAAGGTGTTGTGCAAAGCAAAAGTTTACAATTGAGCAAGGCAAGGGAGAAAGAAGTTGTCCCCTCTTCTCATTGGTAACCCGCCACCGCATATGTAGAAAAAGAGGGAGCGGAGAAGGAGGAACAACCGTTTTATCTGCTTCTCATAAGAGAGAGACTTGGTTGTGATGGTTTTTTTATCTGCTTCCCAGAACAGAGAGACGTGGACATGATGGTTTTTCTGTTCCTTAATTCATTTAATTATAATAGTGGTTGTTTGGTTAATTTACTTATTTATTCCTTTTAAATAAAAATGGTATATATGTTATAAGTTATAACAAATTACTCCAACCATGGGTATTTGTGGGTTATTCAAAAATTTCACCTAAAGGGAGCCTCCGCTAGGTGAAATTTTTCGGAATTCCAAAGATACCCTTTATCAACTAAAATAGTTAAAAACAACAATTTAGTATATTAAGGGTATAAAAGTATAAGAAAACCAAAATAAATAACAAATAAAGAGGAAAAAGAAAAAGAACGTGGGATAAATCAATGAAAGGAGTCCAACTTAGAAAAAGCGTCTTTTCAACCGTCTTTTACTCCTCCTAAGCTACCACTACACAGAATTGTAGTTACCCATAAATCTCCATTGTTTGAGATTACACAAATAGAAAATACACATTATTTCCAAGAAGAAGACTCCCAGTGCAAAAAGGTAAAAGAATGCAGTATCAGCAGCAGTTACTTTGCAGAACCACCAAAAGCATTAAAGTGCGAAGTTCAGTTGTGTCGAGCATCAGTTTGCTTCTTTTCTCTATCTCTGCATTTCACTTTTGTAACCATCTTATTTTTCAGTTTATTTGCTTTCTACATCTCTGACTACCACTCCTATAAATATATGGTAATTAAATTTCTTTTTTCTATTCTGCTACAGGACTTTGTAGAAGACTAAGAGAACACCTCCATTTGAGGCTTGAGCATTGGTGTTACGAGTTCTTACTTTTTTTCTTTTGAGTTTTTGTGAATTGGATGTTCACTTTGTTTTATTTGGGCAATTTCGGGGATTTTTTTTTTCCTGCAAATTTTTTCATTGTGAATTTTTTTTTTTTTTTGGTTTAATTGGATTTTTGTTTTAATTTCAGGTTCCTACACTTTCTTGAATTTGAAGATCCATTTTTCTTTTAGCTAAGGTATGTTTTTTTTCTTGGTTATAGCTTTGGTCTATTTTTGTTCATCTTAATCCATTCTTAACACCACGTTCAAAGCAGTTTAACAACGTCATGATTCTTCCTCTTCCTTGCAAATGTTTTAACCCATATTTCTTCACTTTTTGTTTTCTTTCCATTATATGAACTTCTTTGTTTCCGATTATCAAATTGTGTGTCTATTGAATTGTGTTTGTTGCATAGAAAAATCGTGTTCATGTGACCAAAGGCAGGTGTGTTTCCACTGCAAATCTATATTTGATGTTTTACTCTATTTTTCTTAATCAAGTTTATATTTGGCTTTGGCATTTGTATTAGGAGAGAACATCAGTTTGTAGACATGAATTCACTTTTACTTTGATTTGGATGCAGTATGTTTGAATTTCAGTTTACAGATTTTGTCAATTTTGGAATGTTAACTAATAACTATACCTGATTTTGATGTTGTAGGTCTAAGGTAACAAGGATATATTGGTTTTGAATCTATATATTTGAATGAAAATACAATAATTTAATACAAAGTATAAAGATAATTTGGTCCAAAGGGAAAAGCCTCTTGCGTGTATTACCTGAGATGAACCCGATACTAGACTCATAACAACAATTGTTGTAACAAATCAACGGTGTACGGGAAAAAGTTTAAGGTTAATCTTAAAAAGAATTAAAGAGTCTCACACTAGAAACAAAAAAACATCAAATGTGCACAATAATAAATGAAATGTATGTCCAAAAATTAAAGTATGTGCAATAGAAATAGTCAATTTGAATTCGCTAGTCCGTGGTTGCTTTTAAAGTATGATTGTCAGATCAATGTAGAAATATGTTGCAGTATAAAAAGTGTCAAGTACTTATATAAATATGTTTACAAAGGACCAGACAGAGTCGCCCTTGAAGTACAGCCAGATCCTATTAGAGACGAAATAAAGCAATTTGTCAATGCAAGATGGGTTTGTGCACCGGAAGCACTATGGCATATTTTCAAATTAACCATGAATAAGATATGCCTATCGGTGTGACGATTACAAATACATCTTCCGAACATGCAACAAGTCCAATATCAGACTAATGACACTATAACAAATATTTTGTCAAACCATGGATTATCAATAACAATGCTTAGTGAATATTTCACTCTGAATCGTACGGATGTGGAAGCGAGAAGATATTTGTATCGCGAGATGCCCGAACACTATAAATGGATCAGTAAGGAGAAAATATGGACTAAACGAGTAGGCCTTCAAAGGGTTATTGGGGGGATAGACACAGTCTCACCTTCTGAAGGTGAAAAGTTTTATCTTCGCATCCTCCTTAATCATGTGAAAGGACTAAGATCATTCGAGGATTTACGAACTGTTGATGATGTAATGTGTCCCACGTTTAAGCAAGCAGCCGAAAGACGGGGTTAGCCAATAAAATCTTATTTCTTGATTTTCAAATAATTTGAATCAGAATTTTTTATTTTTTTTTAACTTTCTTAATGTTGTTGTGGTTTTTGTGTGTAGGTTTATTAGAAGAAGATGACAGTATTCAACAATGTTTGCATGAGGCCTCTACTATGAGGATGCCATCAGCTTTACGAAGATTATTCGTCACAATTTTTGTGTATTGTGAACCAACTGGCGTACGGAGATTATGGGACAAATTTTATCCATTCTTGATTGAAGATTATCCTTCTTCAAGAGACGTAAATGATGTGTTCGTCGTCAACAGACTCTTGCGTGATTTAAACGGACTACTGGAGCAGTTTAACAAAAACATTTCACAATACGATCTTCTCCAAATGACAAGTGATGTCGAAACAAGCTCAATGGAGCCGAGATGTATTCAAGATGAAATGTTGATAAGCATTCCACAAGGGAACCTCGATGCAATTGAGCGTCTAAATGACGACCAAAAGTTTACATTCAACACAATAATGGGCGTAGTTGACCGTCATGAACATCAATATTCTTTGTGGATGGTCCAGGTGGAACTGGAAAAACTTACTTATATCGTGCATTGTTGGCAAACTTAAGGAGATTAGGTCTTATAGCATTGGCAACAACAACATCTAGAATAGTGGCTACGATATTGCCGGGTGGGAGGACAACCCATTCTAGATTCAAAATTTCACTAAACCCTGATGCATCATCAACGTGCTTTATTAGTAAACAATCTGATCTTGCAAAATTGATACAAAGGACAACAGCAATCATTTGGGATGAAGCCACAATGGCGCATCGTCATGCCTTTGAAGCATTGGATCGAACTTTCAGAGATATATTAGATGTCGATTTACCGTTTGGGGGGAAGATAATGATCTTTGGAGGAGATTTTCGACAAGTTCTTCCCGTAGTTCCGAAAGGGACCAAAGCTGAACTAATTCAAGCCAGTGTGGTGAAAGCATCATTTTGGTCGCAAATAAAGATTCTGAAACTCAAAGAAAATATGAGATCTAGAAATGATGAACACTTTTCTGAATTTTTACTTCATGTTGGCATTGGGGAAGAACATGTGATCAAGGATGACGTGATTAAAATACCAGAAAATATGGTTGTATCGTGGGAAAGCGAGCAATCTATTAATCAACTTATTGCTGAGGTTTTCCCTAATTTGGAAGATCATGTATATGATGCGAGGTACATGGTGGAAAGAGCCTTAATAACTCCTACAAACGAAGTTGTTGACATGTTGAATGAAAAGATAATTGGTATCTTTTCAGGTATGGAAGAGACTTTGTATTCATTTGACAAGGTCGAGGATGACACAAGGAATTTGTATCAACCAGAATTTTTAAATGCAATAACGGTTGGTGGTTTGCCGCCACACAAATTGACGTTAAAGAGAGGTGCTCCAATCATGTTGCTAAGGAATATTGATCCGAAATTGGGATTGTGTAATGGTACCAGATTATTGTGTCATGGTTCTTACCAAAACCTCATTGACGCTGAAATTCTAACTGGGCAATTTGCGGGAACTAGAGTTTTTCTACCAAGAATTCCTCTAAAGAATGCAGAGACTGCTGAACTCCCATTCAAATTGACAAGGAAGCAGTTTCCAGTTAAATTGAGTTTCTCCTTGACTATAAAAAAATCTCAAGGTCAGACAATACCACACGTAGGTATTTATCTTCCAGATCATGTTTTCAGTCATGGGCAGTTATGTGTGGCTTTATCGAGAGGGGTTTCAAGGTCAACAACTAAGGTTCAAGTAAAAAAAGGCTCAATAGCCGGTGAAAGTGGCATTTTTATCAAAAATGTGGTGTACAAAGAAGTTTTGCTCCAACCCGATAATGACGTGTCTCGCATAAGCAACCTAATCATATGGATTAGGGTGGTTTTCCCTACAACTTTATTGCTCATTTGCACATATATTTTGAGAACTATTTCAATAAATTTAGTAATTGCATTCTCAGTTAATCCATGCCTCCAAAAGTGACAACATTTACTACAAAGTGCGACGACAGTTTGGTCAGAAGGAAAAAGTCGGCCTCTCGCATGTATTACTTGAGATGAACCCGATACTTAGACTCATAACAACAACTATTGTAACAAATCAACGGTGTATGCGTAAAAAATTTGATGCCAATCTAAAAAAAAATGAAACATTCTTACACTAGAAACAAAAAAACTTCAAAGGTGCACATTAATAAATAGAATGTGCCCAAAAATTAAAGTATGTGCAATAGAAAGCGAGTGCGAAGCGGCTAGTTATAAATAAACATTAGATACTTAGATAGTGGAATGGAAATATATCGAATCATTTATTGCCTACTAATGCCTACAGGCTACAGCCCACTCATCTCTGTGACTCTATCCAAAGAAAAATCATTTATTGTTTGCTGTGTAAATTCGGAAGAAGTTTAACCCACAACTCCACAACACAAGGCCGTAAGTATTTGATAGATTTGGATATTTGGGTACAAGGTTGAAGATACCTGTTGAGTGCGCTGTGCGCGCAGGGGGTCACGCAGTCACGCCGGAGGTAGCTGGGTGCGCGCAGGGGGAGAAGACACAGAGAGAGATCTGAGAGATGAAATGGAAATGAGGCTGGGACTTTTGAGATCTGAGTTAGTCACAGCGAAATTTCGTCTAAATTTCACTAAATTTCGTCAAATTTCAACGAAATTTTACAAAAACACACTGTGGGGGGATTCGAAATTTCGGCCGAAATTTTAGCGAAATTACGCTGAAATATTAACGAAAATTAATGAATATGTTATAAAATTTCAGAACTCTAAAAAAACGAAAATTTCGACAAAATTTCACTCCTTGCTTTCGGGTTGATTTTCATGATAATAATTGGAAATGTTGATTGTTTTCGAGGAATTAAACAAGAAAGCTGCTATTTGCACACCTTTTTTTTTTTTCTTTTTGCACACACTTTTCTCCTACACACCTCCTATCATTTTTTAAAATGTAAAATTTCTCATTAACACACCCCTCTCATTACCAAAATACCTCACTCAACATTTCGATATCGTTCGGTAGTAAGCTGTCGAACTTTTCAGTTTTGTTCGGCAGCTTACTACTGAACAAAACTAAAAGGTTCGACAGCTTACTACCGAACGAAACCGAAATGTTCAGCATACTAGTGTCGAACGACCTGCGAATCCAAAAATGAAACACCAAAAAATTTACTCTTGCACTCTAAAATACCTCACTCCAAATGATCGCAAACAGACGAAAAAGGTATTATGATTGATTAACAAATTGAAATTAGATAAAAAAAGCATTAAATTTACATTCAAATCCAAAAAATTTAGGTTAGGGCATGCCTCCAACTTTCAATGGCTATGGTGGAGAGAGGATGCATGGGCGGCGATGAAGGCGGGTTGATGGCGGGAGGTGGGTGTCGGCAATTTTGGGATGGAGGTGGGGTCACGGGTGGGGTGTGTTTTGGTTGTGGTTGGAGGTGAGGTGTGTAGTTGTGGTTTAGGAGTGCTGGGTTTGAGGTGTGTAAGGAGAGTTTTTTTTTTTTCAAATGATGTGGGTTGTTTATGTTAATTAAGTAATTTTACAAAATAAGTTGGTGAGGATGTGCAAAAAAAAAAAAAAAAAAAAAGTGTGCAAATAGCCGCACTCTTAAACAATCCCATATGTCTAACTTATAAGATTTGGATATTTTTTTATCAGTGAAGCTTCTTAGTTTTATAGCTGTTGAGAAACAAAATCATATTTTTCAAACGAAAAAAATAAATAAATATGCATTTATTAACAATTACACTTCAATAGTATATCAAATGGAGTACAAAATTTCCTTTGAGTTAGTAGGGAGAAAGTACATAACGATGGTGTCTACCAATAATTCCCACATGTGCATGAATCATCTTTGAAATGATGGAATCTATTGATGTCCCTTGCTATAATCTCTCTCTCAGACAATTTTACAGATGAACTTGAATGCAGCATGGCAGTCCACACATATTCGTAGGTTCTCCTTCACCCTAATGGAAGCTCCTGGTGGAGTGACAATCAACCCAAAAGCCACCGCAAGCTTCTCACTATGGTATCATAGAAGCTGCTCATTTTTGCTTTGTTCCACATCGTAGAAGCTTCTTTGTCTTCCTTTCTCTCTTCCCTTGGTTAATGCATATTGATGAAAATTGAAAGAAGGTGGCACATTTGCCACTTCAAATGAACTTTTTCAATCCAATGGTTGACAAATGAAATTGATCAATGTCCCATTTAACATGGCTAAAAATGATTATTGAAATCCTGAGTGACAAGTAACTCTAATAAGTAAGGGGTGTGTTATATTCCCAAAGAAGGGTGGCTCCTGTGAATTTTTTAATCCTCGCGAAATTTCAGCATGATTTACTTTAAATTCTAATCTCACTGAAGGGAATCCATTCATTCCCAAGCTTCAGAAGCAGTACAAAGTATAATGGACAGAGACACTTTTGTTTCCCAGGAGACTGTTAGTTTTCAAGGCTGTTTTGCATTGTATTTAAATAAAAATAAATAAATAAATAAAAACCAAGAACTCCTATGATTAAATCCCATGTCGACCAATGATGGGATCAACATGGTCAATGAGGGTAAACATTGGTCCAACAAGGGCAGCTAAACAGAATGTAAAGCACATGCCCAAGTGGCTTTTCTCATGAACACCATATAAATAAAAGATCAAAAATAAAACAAGTAGTAATAAGTAATCCTTACATGTGTCCAAAATTTCATATGAATTCATGCATACAGGAACTAAAGGTTGACATTAAATGTTTGACAGGCAAAAGAAAAATACCTTGTCGTTCATGTACTGATCAAAGAATCTTGCATTGCATCCTCTTTTACTTTCTTAAACCGAGCAAGGTGCTTGTGATACTCTTCAAGTTCTTTCTCCAATTTTTCAATGAACTGACTTGTATGTTCAAGGGACTGCTCATACCTATATTTTTCCAGAGCCTGCATTTTTTTAAATGGACAAGCAATTGTAATGTTTAAGTTTTCCATCTGTAAGAGAATCAATGCCTTTCCAAACAAATGATCAATTGAGCTTTATAAATAAGCCATCCTCTCATGACCTTCTAGATGTGGTGGTTTGACTGAGAAAATCAAAATTGCATGCACACAAATATGATATGCAATGTAGAACTGTCAACATACTTTAATTCTGTTAAAGCGCCAAAGCTTCTCCTCCCCTTGAAAGGTTACAATTTTGAAGCTATTCTATTGAAAAATGGCCTAACCCGAATTGTATCATAAACTTGGGGCAGTGTCACAAACCAAAAAAAAGAATTCAAATAAAACAACTGTAAATTAACAATAAAGATCCAATAAATAAAATTACAAATAGTTGGGATTATATAATAAGATTTCTCATAAATACAAGACTAGAAGACAAAGACAGAGTAGCTCTACATAACGTCAAATCAATACAGTTTGGAGTTGGAAAACAATATACATATGTACATATGTATCTATGTAAGTGATTATTAAAGCATGAGAGTCGGATGCAGTGACAAATTGATATTCAGTTTCTAACTACACTTAATTTCACAGTCCCACTTGTCTTTTATAAATCTGTTAACATACCATTTATGATTTTTAATATATTTATATAAAACTTATAGATCCAGTACTCACCACCAACATTTCACATCCAAGGGACAAGGGTTTGAGCCTTAAGACTAAGGCAATCAAGCCCATTTGAAGAAGAACAATAGCTAGGAGCACATCTACTTAAAGAGAAATAGAAAATTACAGATTTGGTCAACTTATTTTATACCTAGTTCAATTTTGGTCCACGATCTTTTTTAAGTTCTGTTTTGGTCCACTAATTGTTCCACCACTTGTTCAATAAAGGTCCACTTCGAAACTTCAGTTTTGGAGTTTTTGATTTAAAATCCTTGGTGTTTTGTTTTCTTCAATTATAATTGAAGTATAAGTTGTAAATACATGTGGGAACTTCTGTATAAGTAATAATCTCAACAATAGCTAGGAGGGAACTTCTGTCTCTTCCATTGAAGGTGCATACATGTGCCAGTACTCAGTAAATAAGAAAAGAGAATATATGAGTCTTGAAACAATCAGTGTAATGGGGTGTCACAGAAAACAAAAGTTTTTCCCCCTACCCATGCACCATGTGAAAGGACATACAACCAAAAAGAAAAAAATAAAAGAATGGTACACCCACCTTTGGTGATTTACCAAATAATAGAAAGAAGTCAATGCAACGCTTTTCAGGTGCCATCTTCTAAAGAAGCTGGTTACAACATACAATCCTTAAAAATGTCTGGAAATGTCCCAAAAGATGAGATATGTATCATAAAAAATAAAAAAAAATAAAAAGTTGAGCTATATAGTGGAGATTTGTCCCTTTTTATACATTTCTGAAGATGCAGTGTTTCCACTTTTTTTATTCATTCAGGAAACAATAACATTTACTTTTCCTCTTCAAATTTAGAGTTATATTTACATTAGTGTTAATATCTATACAATTTATTATATAAATCTACTAATACAACTAAAACATAATTTAAGGGAAGCAATATCATACGCACAAAGTGCATGTGGGAGTGGCAGTTTATAATATGACAACTGCTAGTAGCCATCCCTCCATTATGCACTCATTGCAATGCAAATAGATGAACAACCACATATTAACAGCGAAATAATTTAACCCAAACCCATAGATAAATTAAAATATGTAAAAATGTCACTAACACTTTATTTTCAGGACAAGAGATGAAAGTTCCAGTCTACACCCCTTAACTTTCTCACATTAACTTCCAGAGTCAGAAAAATGGGCAATCTAATGATAGCTGAAATTACCTTATTTTTAGACAGTGTATCTGTAGGTGACATTACTTCCGGCTGCACATAGTTCTTTCCGCGGTAGAAAATTATAGTATTATCAGGTTTTATGTCAATCACAATGCCTTTGCTCAGTCGAGCAAGCTCTTGAGCATATTCATGAACCTGTCCTGGCTTACAAGGCTTGCAACTAACCTTTACTGTCTCATGCTTCTTCCAATGAAGATGCATATTTAGGACAACCCCTCCAAATACTCCTCGCCTTCCAACTGGGACATAGTGCTTCTTTTTCTCACCAGTTCGCTTTAAGTAATGTTTTTCTTCTTCGGTTAAAATTTCAGGATCATGTGTTTCAGCTGGGGCTTTGGGAAGCTCAAATTTCCTCAACTTCTCAATCAACCATGCTTCCTTTCTTTTTGCCTAAAAATACACAAGTTGACAAAGATTATAAAAAGAATAAAAATAAAAGAATGTAGTTAGAAAGAAAATGGTTAAATGAAAATATAAATCAAGCTACTAAATGTGTAAAACCAAACAAGATGATATAGATAAGGCAGACCATACAAAATAACAAAAATATATTGTCCCTGTGTCACCGCAGATGACTAAATCCATAATAGTGCCAAAGCAAATGCTGTTTGCATCACTAAATACAACATTACATGGAACACACCAGAAGAAGTTGAGTCATGACTCATGACAAGTATATCGAGATACCTAGAAATTAAAAAGTAAGAAGATAATACCGGAAAAATAAATGAAAAGTATATTTTGAAATAAGAATAGTTGATTCCACAGGATTTGATATAGTCAAACCCCAAGAAATGCAGAAACTTATGAACAGAGAAAAATAGAAAACCTAAAAGAGGTAATAAGCAGTAACCATAAACTGTTGTTAACATATCAAGATAACCGAGAAAATGTTTAGTTAAATAAATTTGGGAATAAATGTAAATTGAACAGAAACAGCACCAAAAAGCAAAAATCCTGAACCAGTGGCATCAAAAAGTTTATAAATAACAAAGCATCCAACCTTTTCAAGTTTGTATCTAATCCTAACTTCAGGATTTGGAGAATTCATCTTCTTTTTGGCCTTTAGACGATAAAATCGTAGTTCGTTCAGTTTGGCCTTCTTGGACATTTTAACTCGTTTGGCCATCTTCTTCCCGTTTGTTGAGGAACCAATTTTATCAAGTGGCTTACCAATCGAAAACCTCACAACATCATTATCTGTCTTCAGCTCAAATGATGTACTACTCATGCATCTAGCAGGTAGACTGTTTCTGAGAACACTTTGCCGCTCAAATGATCTCCGCACCAATAAAGAATCCAATGAGGAGGTTACACATGGAACTTCTAGAAAAGACGTCACAACCCTGAAGCTTCGCCTTTGCATACACATATGGCAAGAAAGAGACTTTGTTAAACACGTTATGGTTGGCAAAGATGGGTCCAAAACATTTTTCGCTAGACAAAGGAACCGGGCAAAAGAGTCCCTGCATAAAAAAATCACATTATCTATCACCAGTGGCCCTCAAAATGAAAATATAAAAAGTACAATAAGGTTAAAGGCTTCACATAAAATTCAAAGGATATTGTAATTTCATCAGACATTCTTTAGTTCATAATTTCCTAAAATTTCCCATTTCCAGTTTTATAAAGTTGTATCAATGAGCACAAAATGCTAACAAAAAACAGTAGAACACCAAAAATCATTGTCAAACAACAGCATAAAGCTTCAAACTAGTGACCACCTTGAGCTAATAGTAATATGGTAACAACATCAGGAGCAAGGTGAATAGTGATATGCATATGCAGCAATTCATGTACAGTAGCATTGCAAATTTGCAAGAAATGAAGTCAAAACTGTTTGCCTAACCTCGTTCCTCCTCTGCCCATGCTTTGAAATCCAGTCTTCCCTGTTTCTGCCGCCAGCCAACTTGTCGCCGCCGGAAAGCCACGTCCGACGCCCAGCCTTCGCTTCCGGCGACAACCCAATTGGTTCTAAGGAGTTGCGTTCTGACCTTTCTATTTACCACCACACCGATTTATCAAAAGAGAGATGGCTTTTTTTTGTTGGTCGAAAGAGATGGGCATTGATCTCTGCAATTTTTCTTCATGGCTGATATCTACACGCCCCATTTTCTTCTCATCTTACACTCTCTTCTTCAATTTGTTGCGAAGACAATTATTAGTTTTACTAATAATTAATTAATTATAATAAAATAAATAAATATTGGCAAAAAATTAATAATGCTATGAATTCCAAATTTATATTCCAAATTCATATGCCAAATTATGTGAGGGTCAGTGTTTTACTTGTTGTAAAAAAAAAAAAAAAAGGGTGTTATTTGCATACTTTTTTTTTGCAAACCCCTCCTAAAAAAAAAATTATTTAACACTTACAAAGTTACACACCCCTTACCCCGACCACCTCCCCTCCCCACTTCTCCTTTCTCCGGCACACACCCCATCCCCAACCACACCGAGCAGCCCACCATCGTCGAAACCCACCACCGCCAGCGACCACCCCACCTCATCCTTGCCCCTATCTCCCCTCTCATTTTCTCTCTCTTTATCTCATTCCCCATGTCTTCTAAAACTACAAACATCAAACAGCTGTGGACGGTGGAAACTGCAAACATCTTCTCCTCTCTCTCTCTCTCTCTCTCTCTCTCTCTCTCTCTCTCTCTCTCTCTCTCTCTCTCTCTCTCTCTCTCCTTCCCTCTTTCCTCTCCCTTTCTTCTGGCTTCTTGGACGGTGGCTGTGGCTTGGACGGGTTTGGCGGACCAATGCCGAACCCCCTGCAATTTTGTTGTTGAAGGTTTTGGTTGTCTGCGGGGCGAGAGGAAAAAGGGAAAGAGAGAGAAAGGAAGGACTGGGTTGGGTTTCGGGGAGAGAGAAAGAAGAGGGGGTGGGAGGCGGCAGGGAGAAAGGAGCCAAAGAGGAGAGGAGAGGAGAGGAGAGGAGAGGAGGGGAGGGGAGGGGGGGAAGTGATCAGGGTGGGGGGAAGAAGAAGAAGATGAAAAAGAAGAGATGAGGATGAGGTGTGTAGGTGAGGGAAGAAGAAAGAGAGGGAAAGATGGGAGGGACAATGTGGTCTTTTCTTTTGGGTTTTTTTTTTAAGAAGAGGTGTGCAAAAAGAAAAAAAAAAAGTGTGCAAATAGCAACCCTAAAAAAGAAATTCTACGGTAGACCCTAATATGGATTTATGATACACTGCCACATGTATTTGGAATTCAAATTTAAGATACAAATTTAGAATCCCTAGCAGCACTAAAACCCAGAACAACCCACAACCTTCATGATGGAACCATCTTTTTGGGGCTTATTTGGTTAGCTATGGTAGATAATTCAAGGCCTAAACCCTTTAAGAATTTCCTATGGTAGTGACTGTTATTTCCCACATTGTCATTTATGCATTTCTTCAGTTTTCCGAGAACTGATGTATGGTCTTGGTTGTGTAACATGTGTAGGAATCCTACATTAGGATGGTGATCACCTTACTAACAACCTGAAATTTTCGTTCTATTTAATTTTTAAAGTACTTAATTTTTTATGTTTAATTTGAAGTTATGATAATTTTTCTCTAATTTATTTTGTTGAAAATGAGAATTTATTTCCATGAATTTCAGGCAATTATCACAATTTATCAAGGTTCAATGGCCAATGTGGAACTATAGTTGGAAAATAGTTGTTGATACGAATCCCACAAAATTAGTATGTGTGGATTGGAGTTCAGGAGAATATGTTATGATTTTAACAATTTAATAAGCTTTCGAAATTATTTTGATTTTTCTGGAATTAACTTTAAGGAGTTAAAATTTTTTGGAAAAATTATGGAAGTCAAATAATTGTTTTAAGGTTATTAAAAAAAAATAATATTCAATGAGACGAATCTGTAGGATTTTTCAAGAAATTTTTCTAACTCCCGAACTATTTTTGGTGTTTTTTTTTAAGTTGAGAGAAATTAGAAAATATGAAAAGCTGACATGGTCGCTAACAGAGCACGCGTGGCACATTGTGGTTCGCTGAGCACACTGACGAAGTGCTACATAAGTTTTGACGCAAGCTGGCACCTTGGATTTGGGTCGTTGGATCTCCCCATTTTATCTCACATAAAACACACGCCTAGACCCCGTTTTCCGAGCCAACATGTTGGACATATTTCATAGCACATTTTTAGATACTAATGCCCTAATCTAGCTTGTAAGAACTCGAGGTTTTTGTAAGATTTTTGTTAGTTTTGTGTTTTTCAGGGTTTAGAATTAGTCTGAGGAAATTGTTATACCTAATCAGCCTGGAGTCAAAAAATTGCCGGAACAACCAAAGAGAACAAGGACTTAGAATTTTTTATCAATGAAGTTCGAAGTTGAAGATAAGGTTGAGCTCAAGGAAGTTAAGTGTAACATGGTTTATACTCTTCCGGCTGAATTCCAACCCTCATCAGGCCAAGCCAACTCTTTGCAAGAAGATTACCTCGACGAGGACATTCCAAGTATTGAAATCAATAATGTTGAAGTTCCTGCCGAAGAAGAAATGATCCAGGAGATTGGAAATGTGGTTGTAACCCAGTTTGGCCGGGCGTATTTTAGAAAACCCACTAGATGGCTTGTCATTTAAAGCCATTGTATATCACGGCCCATCTCAAGGGAGTTCCAATTACTAAAGTCATGATTGATAGCAGGGCAACAGTCAATGTTATTCCATCCACTTTAATGAGGAAGTTTCACAAAACGAAAGCTAACCTATTAACTACAGATCTCATGCTTATTGGTTTTGTCGGCGAAAAATTGAGAGCGAAATGAGTTCTACCTATGGAACTCACAGTCGGAAGCAAGTCCAGACTCAGGACATTTTACGTCGTAGACTCCACGGCCAACTATAACTTACTACTCGGCCGGGATTGGATCCACGCCAATTGGTGCATACTTTCATCCCTTCACCAAGCTCTGATTTTCTAGTATGAGGATCAAGTAGAGGTGGTCCAAGTCGAGCATAAGCCTTTCGAGGCAATGACAGGCGTGGTGGAAGCCCAATATTACGAGGAAGACATGGGCTACTTAGTGTTCGAAGGATAAGATGCTAACGATTGCCCAATAAGTGTTACGACCAAAATGAAGATAAGTGAGACCGCCGAAGAGACAGGGGTCCTCACGACAATGACTCAATTGTTCAAAAGACATGATTGATGTTGAGCGACCAAAAAGATATAGAAGAGGATCTGACGAAAGACCTCGTCCTAAGACTTCACACGTATGAGCGTTCTAAGCCCACAGTTGACTTGAATGTTGAATTTCATCACAAAACAAGAACAAGTCAGAAAGGACTGGGGTATGAATGACCTAGACCCGGCCCCCACCGAGCTCGAAGATTCAACTTGGGTATTAACGAAGACCTATGACCAATTTTCATCAATCAATTAAATTCAGAAGACCTAAGAGCAAAGTTGATTGTTTTGATCAAGGAGTACAAAGATTGTTTTGCTTGACATTATAGGGAGATGCCAGGTTTGGTTCAAGATTTGGTCGAGCACAGACTATCCTTGAAAGAAACATTCAAGCCATACGCTCAACCACCAAGACATTTCACCGTAAAAGTACAATGGCGAATAGAGAATGAGATCTGCCGACTCTATGAGGCTCAATTCATCAGGACGGAAATGTATATTAGTTGGGTATCAAATGTGGTCCTTATGCTCAAGAAAAACGGCAAGCTGACGGTATGTGTGGATTTTAGAAATCTTAATTTAACCACACCGAAGGATGAGTTTCCAATGCCCATAGCAGACTTGTTAGTAGACGGCTCAGCTAAACATGAAATTATATCTTTCATGGATAGTCATGCATGCCATATATAACCAAATCTTTATCGCCAATGAAGACGTCCACAAGACCGCATTCAAGTGCTCACCGCCGATAGGGATTTATAAGTGGATTATAATGTCATTTGGTTTAAAGAATGCCGGCGCAACATACCAAAAAGCCATGAATACTATCTTCCAAGGAATGATTGGCAACACAATCAAAGTTTACATAGATGATGTGGTTGTGAAGTCTCAGTCCAAGGATGACCATCTGGTAGACCTCAAACATGCTTTTGAAAGAATAAGACTGTCACGCTCCAATCCTGAATAAAATCTAATATCTAAGAGTGAAGCGTGACTTACGTCCTAATCGCAGATTAATAAAATTATTTCTACAATTAAGACGTGAAAAGAAAAGAAAAAATAAAAGAAAATAAAATAATTGAAGAAACTAAGTAAAGTGAAAATTAAAAAATAGACTTTATTTAACAAACTACTGTTCCAAGAGTACCATACTAGATGTTCATCTTCTTATATATTACAATGTATTGGTAACCAAACAAAACATAGTACTCCAGCAAATTCTCTAAATTTCCCTTGGGTATTCTACATCATCGGTCATATTTCCATCACCTGCACGATCTATTAGGGTGTGAGCTTTTAAGGCTCAGTAGGGTATAGTGATCCCTCATGGCCAGTTATCACATTTAATCAATGTCTCAGTAAAAGAAAAAAAAATACAGATAATGATTTCTATTATATGCATTGAGAATGTGTGTACTCACTCCTTAACCATTCCCGTTGACACATACCCAAGACAAACAAGCCTACACGTCCCATACCGTGCATCCTTCCACTGTGACCCCGAATGTCCCAAGTATGAGCCAACACCCGTCCGTCCCTTAAGCCCAAATATTTTGAATATAATTAATTCCACTTTTTCTTCAATAATTCTTCCACAAATCATGAGATCACCAAGTATATCTCCCTTTATCCATGGTATCTCTAATAAATCACAAGACCACCAAGTTCATCTCCCTCTCTTCTTGGTGTCTCAATTAATCATTTTCTTAACCTTATTCACAATCACACTTTTCTTATGCACTTATGATTATGCATGTATAGAGAAATTAAATAGTACATGCATAATAATTTAACCTTACGCAATTTGAGTGTATCACAGACTTAGGAATTTCACAGTGCACACACAAGATTAATAATAAAAGCTTATTCACAAATATAATGCACTTGATACATTTAATGAAGAAATAACATCACAAGTAATAAAGATAAATTATCACAAGAAAATAAATCACACAACATGACACAAGGATTAATTGTAATATAGTCCAATCATTGGGGAAAATAGAGACTCTACCTTAATTTCTTGAGCACGAGTTCCTTCTTGGTCCGTTCCTATGTGTTCGGGTCTAAAAAGTTTAAGAATAATATAGTTTAGATATAACTTAATTAAATTTAAATTTATTTCACTCTCTTTTTAAGGAGAGTGTAACTCACACTCTAACTTAGAGGTGTCGAATTAACGCGAAACTTGTATCAATGGACTTGTATCGAAAAATAGAGCTAAGAAGGTGAAAATTGGGCGAAAACGGTCGCCAAAAACAGACGCATGCGCAACCACGCACCGGCGGTGCGAGTGGGGTGGCTGGCCGGTCACTGTTCATCGTCTCTTTAAAACAGCCCCTGTTTTTCCAGATTTTCCAGTTTTTTTTATCTCATTTTTTACTCGACTTTTGACCTATCAAACCTTCACCAAATTGAGCAAACTTATACTTGTTTTAAAGCTCTACATCCCCTCTTTACAACCATATAAAGCACATGAAAACAGACGGTTAAAACTCAAGTTATAAGGCTCGAAAGGAGGCCTTACGAACATGCGAATTTTCTGGAAAAATTTCCAGATTTTTCATATTTCTTTGTTTTTCATTTTCCTTCAATTCCAAACCGCAAAACATGTTTCTAAGGCTATAATAAGGCTATCTACAACCTAATTTTTAGTTTTACAACATAAAAGAAAGGTGTGTAAATAAAATTATAAAACAACAAGTTTTAGAAAAAATTTGTGGACACCCATGTTTCCATGGGTTCCTTAAACTCACCTTTCTTTATACCCCCCCTTGAGTTCTATAGAGGCTAAAAGCTGTGAGTTCCTACAGTAAAGAAAAACCATAGATGACAAAAAGGGGTTAGTTTATGGAAAGTTTAAAGAAAAACTTCTAAGATAAAATTTCAATTTCAAACCTTACTAGAGTTTCCAACCTCTCCTTCTCTAACTCTTTCTAGTTCTCTCTCTCTCTCTCTCTCTCTCTCTCTCTCTCTCTCTCTCTCTTTCTCTTTCTCTTCCTCTCTCTCTCTCCCTCTGTTCTTTTCTCTGTTCAGTTTTTCTTCGTCGCTTCCTTAAGTGTGAGCTCTTCACACCAAAGCCCTTTATTTATAATCCAACTTGTTGGCTCAAATCTGGTTAAGTTCATTGGCTCTCATCATTGCCTAGAGGTGACTCATCCCTCTAAGAAGAATCAAAACCATTGATCAAGGCTTATGTGTAAAAACTTATGTATATGTAATTAAGGGAATGAACGTTGGTATTATCTTCAAATCCATTTAGATTTTTTTTTTTTTTAGTTGGGCTTTTCATCTCTTGTAAAACAATTGGGCTAAAGCCAAAACTTAGAAATTTAACCCAATTTTAAAGCCCATAAGTATTATTATTATTATTATTTTTTTTTTAGGACATTACAAAGACAAAACAAGTTAAAGGTGAACCCTCAGAAGTGTGCTTTTAGGGTCTCCGCAGGGAATTTCCTTGGTTTCTTAGTTCATTAAAGGGCCATTGAAATAGATAAGAACAAAACGAAGGCTATCATAGAGACATCCTTGCCGAAGAACAAGAAAGAGCTTTAGTCACTCTTAGGCAAGGTTAACTTCCTATGACGTTTTATCTCCAACTTGGCCGACAAAATACGGCCATTCTTAGCCCTCTAGCTTACAACTCAAGGCAATCGACGAGTTTGTTTGGGAAGAGGAGCATCAAGAAGCTTTAGACGCAATTAAGGAATATCTAACTCAACCTCCTGTCCTCATTTTGCTATGCCGAAATAGGCCCTTAAAGTTATACATTGCCGCAGCAGAGAATTCTATTGGTGCTTTACTTGCTCAAGAAAATGAGAATGGAAAGGAGCAAGCAATGCACTACATTAGTCTGATCCTAACTAAGGTTGAAACTAGATATTCGCCCATTGAGAAGCTATGCTTAGCTTTATACTTCTCGACAATGAAGTTGCGACACTACATGTTGCCAACCACGATTTTAATTATTTCAAAGACAGACGTGGTCAAGTACATGCTCACGCGGCCAATCATTCACGACCGGATAGGAAAGTGAACCATGGATCTTTCAAAATTTGATTTCGGGTACATCCCTCAGAAAGCACTCAATAGGTCAAGTTTTGGCTGACTTTTTGGCACACCATCCCTCCAAAGAGATAGAAGATGTTAGTGAAGTCGAGATTGATGCTGTTTCTAGTCATTGCGTGGGGATTGTGCCGTGGAGTCTGTGGTTTGATGGGTCAAGTCCAGATGGCTCGGCGGGAGCTGAGATAATCATAAAGTCGCCGCAGGGCATGATGTATCAATTCGCTTTCCAGCTAGGTTTTCCTTGCACTAATAACCAGGCAGAATACGAGGCCATCGAACTGGAGATTTTGGGAGAGCTTGGCGCACAGTACGTCTCCGTGCATGGTGATTCTTTATTGGTGATCAAACAAGTGACCGGCCAATATCAGTGTCTCGATCCGGTCCTTAGCCTATACTGGGCCGTGATAACACAGTTGGCAGTGGAATTCATAGAAATCACCTTTAATCATGTTAGAAGGGAAGACAATTATGAAGCTGACGAAATGGCCAAGATAGCTTGGGGCCCTTTCTAGAGGGCGCCGAGTTGCAAACAGTAAAGATAGAAAGACAAGAGTTACTTCACGCATGGCAACGAGTTAGACCCGACGCCATATACTCTGTTCAGGTCAGTGCCAATGATTGGAGGTGGGCTCTTATCCAATACCTAAAAAATCCACATCGACCTCACCCAATGAAAGTTAGGTATCAAGCAAGAAATTATGGGATGGTTGATGATGATTTATATAGAAAAAGTAAGGAAGAGTTACTAATGAAGTGCTTGGGAGAATAAGAATCCAAGACTGTTATGGTCGAGGTTCACGCCGGACTCTGCGACGCACACCAGGCAGACCACAAGATGAGATGACTGATCCACATGCACGACTATTACTGGGCGGCTATCTTGAAGGATTGCATCGAATTCGCCAAAACTAGGACACAAATATAGTTAGTGTTAGCTTGTGTGGGATTGCATAACTTTTTCGCAAGGAGTGTCATTATGATGAATTTCCTATTAAACTAGGCAATGAAAATGTTTAGAAATTCGTCAAAATCCTTAGAAATCCATATAAATTTTTCCAACATAATTTATTAAAGGCCCGTTTAGCACTGCTTCTGGAAGGGTTGAAAGCGCTTCTAAATAAGGTAAATCACTTTTATTTTTTTAAATTGATGTTTGGCTAAAATTTTAAAGGTGCTTTGGCTAGAACTAAGAAGCACTTGAAGTGGTTTTTGAAGAAGCACATATGAGGTGCTTCTTCATGGAAGTGCTGCAGCAAGGAAACACAGGAAGCACTTGGTCCTTTTAATGAAATTTTCAAAATGGCCAATATATCCCTATTGTGTTTACTGAAATTCTAAACTACCCTTTTCTTTTTTCTATACCTCTCCCAAATGTTTTCACCATACCAATCCACATTAAGCTTGCTCCAAACAATCCTGCACAATCATGATCCTTCTATTGAGAGGGAGAAAGAAGAGGAAATAAGAAAGTTCAGTTCAGTACACTTGCCCCAATATCGGTCCTCTGGGTTTGAATATTAGAGAAGACATAGTGAAGGATATGGCAAACAGACTAGAGCACGATCACTGTGGTCTGAACCGCCAGACCAAAGTCTATGTGGTCCGTCAATTGTGGCACTGGTCATCAAGGCCAAAGACTCGAACACCGACGCCCACAACATACTCTGACTATCAAAATTTCCATATTTTTCCAAGTAGGCTGCTTTTGGAGATTAATTAGGAGCAGTATTTTGGATTCTCTCAAGATAAAAAGATCTACAAAAAGGATCCTCCATGCTTATCTCCATTGGAGCAATGCTCAAGTGTTCTCAGTTCTCACCCATTGTATTCTTTAAATTGTTTTTAGCACTTTCATAGGAGAAATTCTTTGAGAAAATAAAATAAAATATATACGAAAAATTTAGGACTTTGGTACAAGAATTGATACACCGATTGCAGATTCATATGGAACTTTGACTATTTAGTCCTTTGTTTTCTTCATAAAATATTCTCAAATACTATTTTCCATATTTTTTCAATTCTTATTGTTTTTGTGATTATTTATTTTGTTGGGTTTTCAATTTTCCCAATATGTAAATGCTTATTATTTACAATTATGTTTTTGTTGGTAGGTACAATCTGATGAAAGGATAAACAATTTTCTCTCCTTGTAGCTTGCATGGTTTTCTATGGCGTGTTGCATTTTTTGAAGATGACAATTGAATTCAATTTGTGTTAATTTTACATCTCAAATATTATGCAAGCACTTTTTTCTTAAGCAACCAAACATCATTAAAAGTACTTTTGTACAGTATGAAAACACTTTTATGTATATAACCAAACGCAAACTACTTCTGTGTAAAAGTGTTACAAATAGGAAGCGCTACAAATAAGAAGTGCTACTGCTAAAAGCGCTACAACCAAAACCACTTTCTAAGAAGCAGTGCCAAACGAATCTTCATTAAATTCCATATAGAATTTTGTGGAATCTATGAAATTCTGTCAAATTCATCAAAATCTATGATTCCTTTAAAATTCATTAAACTCCAAATTAATTTTGTGGTTTGTGATCTATTCTTAATGCATTTGGTTTGTGAATTTGTTCTGAATGCATTTGGTTTGTGAATCTTCTGTTAATGCCCTAACAAACCCACTGCCAATTGTAATTATTATAAGGCAGCTTATGCATGCCACTTTAAGACTGTAGAGACTTCATTTCTTAAGGACCACATAAAGAATAAGTGCAAAAAATACTTTTTTAGACTAGAGCAGAAAAGACAAAAGGTGCTATTAACCTTTGTGAGGAATGAGAGTTAGTGAAGCTGTGGAGCAAGGTAAGATAACTTCTAAACTGATTTCTATTGCATTTTCACTTCAAATCACTCATATTATGTTATTTGTAATTATATTAATTTCCTTTAATTTTTTGTTTTGTAGAATTTTGTGTCTTTGGATTAACATCAACAACTTAAGTGCTCATGATGCTGCCTGAGTGCCTGGTTTTTCCTTTCTACTATTGCTGAGTGTTGCCTGGTTCTTTCCTACTGCTGTTGCATGATTTTGCTTGATTGTTAATTTGTTCTTTTGTTATTATTGTTTGGTGTTGGGTATATGTAATGGATTGTGATTGATTATTGGATTATGTTAATTATTGTTTGTTAGACTTGTTTTGAATTTGTTAGAGTTAGTATTGATTTGAACTAGGTGGATGACTGGATTGTGATGGATTATGTTTAACATTATTTGTTAGTTTTTAATTTTTTGTTAAATTTGATTAAGAAATATAAATTTATTCAGTTTAGTGCTTAACGGGTCCAAAAACAATTTAGTACTCAATATGAATACAGATTTTTTGCTAAACTGAGCCCAAAAATAAACAAGCCCAGGAAAAATCAATTTATTCCTGGTTGGGCCGAAACGGACCAGACCATCCCAAACCCGATGAACCCGAATTTTGTGCAGCTAGTATGGGTTGGGCTTTTCCCAACCCAACATATGCGGCCCGGCTAGAGGGTTGGGCCTCAACCCGACCCTGCCCAACCGGTGCCCAGCCCAACGGCACCACTAGAGACCCAGCCGCGCAGCTCCGCGCGCTTCATCTCTTTTTCTTTCTTCAAAATTTCTTCATTCATTCTTTCTTCAATTCTTCTAGTTCTAGTCTTCTAGAGTCTGGACTGCAGCCGAAAGGAGCAGGTAAGTTTAACCAGTGACTTGTGTTTTTTGCATTTCGAACTCGTTTCATGTATTTGGACTTGTGTTAAAAATGAATTACTCAAAAACTAAAAAAGCGTCTTGATGATTTGAAAAGCTCTCGAAGGGTTTTCATTTTCATAATTTTGCTGCAGGGGTTTGGGAAAGTGGATTTTGCGGCATATGGAAGGGTATTATTCTGAGACCGGTTCAGGCAGTTCTGAACCGGAAGACTTAACCAGAAAGGGAAAGGGTACTTTTCGTAATTCATTGACTTCACTTTCTCTGTTCATATGATTTGTACATTTTAAATTCACAGGTGCTGCTGTCAAATATACATTTTGGTTTTATTTTGTTTAGGTAAGAGAACAAAAGGAAGCAGACGCTATGTTCCGCAAAAGAATTCGGTGACATATGCATTGTTGATCACACTTTACAGGTAAAACTAGAATTCCATTGCTGTAATTGGGTTTTCGGTTTTGGAAGTAGCAGTTACTGATGGGTTTTCATCAGGGGAATTGAAAATGGGAATGAATTTATGCTTAAACAGGAGCTTATTGATGCAGCTGAAGCAAGTGGGCTTTCTCGTGTGCCGATTATGTATGTTGATTCATTTATTAATTCTGTAATTGTGTGTTGTTGTCATGACTCATTTGTGTTTCATATTGATGTGTGTGGTGTTCTGAGGCCTGGTTTGTGTGTTCTTAGGCCAGAGAAGGGAAAGGGGAAACCCGGACGTGTTGTAAGTTCTGCAAGGGACTGGTATAGTGGATGGTCTTGCATGAAGACATTGATAAACAAGGGATTGGTTATGAAATCAAGTTGTCCAGCAAAGTATGGCTTTTGTTTTTACATTCCTTTTTCTCGTTGATTATGCTAACAAGGAATTATATTTTTATCTTATATTGTTTTTCTCCCTCAGAACTTGTAAACTTTAATGACAAGTACTACGGAATTATGCCCTGCACAATTATATGAGGAAGCATTTACTTGTTTGTTAACAGGGAATAATAATTCACATTGTCTTAATGGAAGCTGAATATATTACTTACAAAATAATCCATCATTAGAAATAATAAAGTAGGAAAGATCTACTTAGACGTGAATGATGATTTACGGGTAGACTATGATGTAGAATTTATTAGAATGCTTGATGCATTGTAATAATTCTTTGCCGTTTAATAGAAGCATATCTTATTTATTTATTTATTTTGGATGGGAATAGAAGCATCTCTATCAATGGGCACATGGGAGAATATTTGGTTTTTAGGTAAATGAAATTTTAGTTCATTAAAGGCTTATAGAAAATAAATATTACCGGATGGAACCTTGTCTGTGATATGGTTAGTTTCAACATAAGTTAGTACTTGCCTGAACCAGATGCTGAGAAATCATGTACCATGGCAAGTAGTTCTTATAAGCTTAGACCTTGAAGTTGTCAGTTGCACTTAGATCACATTTGTACTATTAGCAGACGTGTAATGCATGTAGAAACTGCAGGTACACACTTACTCAAGAAGGTCAGAAAGCTGCACGTGAATGTCTCATGAGATCTGGTTTGACGGACCCCATAGAAAAAGCTAATAATGCTAAAGAGCTTTCTGTTCTGGATGAGGGCAATATTTCACATCAGGAGCTTGTTCATCTTGACTCAGACACTGAGGTGACAATGTTATCCACTAATTTGAGTAGGGAGGAGAAATCAATTGATATCCCACAGGATTACCTTGGGAAGGTATATGTCTAACTTTCTTTTTAAGATTTATCTTGAATTGTTGACTGGGAACAATAATCAGTTTTCAAATGTGCATTTTTTCAATTTTTTTATTTTATTTTTATTTTTTCTGAATACCCTTCTTTCCAAGATGAAACTTTGATTTAAAGCTTCTGGTCTTAGTTGCTCAGATCAGTTGACATCTTCCCTCTGATATGGGTTTCTTGTCCACTATATCTTGTCATGTGTTGCCGTCTTATTTGATACCTCTAGACTTGATGTCTCTTTGCATCAAATCATCTCATCCCCCTTAACCCTAGCTTTGCATTTTCATTTTTTCGTCTCTTGCTCTCATCTGCTGTTGACTGTTGCCACCCTCAGTTTCTCTCATTTCATTTTTCTCTTCTATCTTTTGTAGTTGCCACCATCACCCTCTTCTCTCGTCCTCTCCTCACCCTCAACCTCTCTTAGACTTTTGCAGCCTCTCTCAGCATAAGAGTCTCGTATTTTCTCCTTTCTCAGGCTCAATCCTGTTCTGTTGGTTTGGATTTACTTGTTAGATTTAGTTGTTTGATATGTCTGTTTCTTCCCCTTTTCCTTATTTGCAGCCATGGTTAATTTTGCTTTTGCTTAAAATTGCTGCTTTAATATTTGCTTATAGACTTATATATGCATGATGCTTTTGTGGTTGTGAGTTGCTTGGATTTTTTATTTTTTATTTTTGCCTCCTTGGCTTGGGTGAAACCCATATTCAGTTGGCTTTGGTTTCTTATTTTGTTTATCACAATTAACTTGGGTCAGTTTGGTGTAACGGTCTAACCCGCATTAACCCGACTCATGCCCACCCCTATTTATTGCATTTCTTAAGTGATCATTTATTCTAAAAGTTTAAACTGTGTAGAAATGACCCAACAACCACCTAGCTCTTAAGTTTTTTACTTACAATTTATCCATATAGCACTTTTTTCATTGGTTCGAAAGTCACATTTTCCAGTATTGTGGAACACAGCTGAGTATATTTTCATGTGTTGCTCATTGACTTGTTGATTTCTTAGAGCTATCCTGTGCCAAAGTCTAGTTACTATGGTATTGAAGCAAGTCCGAATGTTTTATCCATGCCACCTTTAAGCTTTGGGGAGAGATTTGAGGATGCATATGAAGTAATCTTAGTATTGGATGATCGAGAGCAGTTTGCCACTCATGGGTCAGTAAATTCTGAATTTTTCTTCTGCCTTCCTTTTTCGTTTTGTTTAAATGATGAAGCTAGTTAAAGATACTTGACATCCAAAGAGTTTTATTATTAAGTCAATAATTGTTTCATTTGAGCAATTTGACTGGTCCTTGCATACATGCTCCCTAATAGAATCCATTGCTTGCAATTATCCATTTTCTTTAATTAGGGAAGACAATGGGATATGATGGGCTGGACTCCACTACCATTTCAGCATTTCTTATCCCCATCCTCGCCCCCATCCTTTCCCAAAGGGTGTTGTGATTCCCCCGTCCCCGCCTACCCAATAATTGGTTTCCCCATTCTCTCCCTGTATCCCTATCCCCCATTTCCAAATAACAAATATACAGAACAAAAACTTTTTTTTTTCTCACATAGCCCTGAGAATGCAACATCCAAGTAATTGTTCAGATATAAAAGAATATCATAAAATTAATACAACTCAACGTTAAGCAAATGATAGACTGAGCGATTCCACGTCAAGAGAGTTTGGGAGGAGTGGTGGCCTGAAATAAAGAGGGAGAATGTGAGCTGAGTCGGTGGTGATTGAATCCGGAGGATGGGAAAATGGAGATTAGGGGGTGGGAGCTGAAGAGTGAAGAGAAAAGAAAGAGAGGTTGGAGGGGGGGGGGGGGGGGGTTGAACAGTGAAAACCCGTAGTCCTTCCCCAAATTTAATTATATATAAATATAATTTTTTATATTACAAATTAAATGCGAGGGGATCCCCATATATATAATGGACGATGGCCACCTAATTGATATATTATTTGTACCCCAAGCATACTTGTAGCCAGGAAGTTTTCCCTAGAGTAAAACTTATATTTCCAAATATGATTTTAGGACTCTTTAATTAATTAAGGAAAGGGGCTCAAGTTCACTAAATTACAATGATCTGAATCTAAATCATTATGTTAAAAATAATTCATATATAATATATTATATGATTTTATATTATCATGCCCAAGTTGTATCTGTGTCCTAAATTCTTGAGATTTTTTGTGACACAATGTTCGTGTCTTGTTGTAAGCCCCTTGTAAGTAGACTTCTGGTTGGATTCTTGTTAATTTACTATGTTCAATGGTAATGTTCACTCCTATTTTCTGTATATTGTTTTTGCTGGTGTTCATACCAACTGTGACTAATTTTATATATATTGGGTTTTAGATTGCGGTCTAGGAGAATTATTGAGAACCTTCGTACGCAATTCAAAATCAAAATAGAGGTGAGTTCTTTTAGTCTTTTATCACTTAGTTCTAATAGTTTCATTCAACAGTAACTGGAATTTGTAGTGATGTGTATAATTTTTTTTTTTTTTTTTGTATTGGTTTCACAAAACATAGCAACTTTTGGTATTGTTTTTTTTACTTGGTTTTTTTTTTTTTTTTTTTTTGTATTGTGTTTGACATACTTTTTGCATCATGATTGAGTTAGCTGGAATTTTGAATTAAAATGAGGAAGCTTTTTGATGTAATGGTGCAATGGATTATGTGCAAGTTACCTATTGGTCTTTCTCCGAAAAAGTACATACCTGTAGAATTGTCAAGAATATTAGGTCCGTTTGGTTTTAGTTCTTGGGAGTGGGTACGAGATTTCATTATCATGTTTGGCGAGCACACTCTTGGGAATGTGTTACCTTTTACATGGGTATGAGATACCCATGAGTGGGGGAATTTGAAACCCTTGAGCTCCCCTTGGGTTTTCTATTCCCATCACTTGGGAAAGCATTTACTATGAGTTGTTATTACCTATTACTTCCACTATAAATTTGAAATATCATTTTGTTTGTATTCAAGTATGAATAACTTTAAACATAATAAATAAGGGTATTATTGGAAAACAAGTTTTGATTCCATGAAACATTAAAATGGTAATAATTTTCTGGTTACCATTCTCAGCATCTCCAAACTCTGGAATGAGAATTATTTACTCATTTGCATCCCCCTGGAATGAGAATAGGTATGACATTGCCAAAGAACACATTCCGCGAATCGATGTTGTATTATAAAAAAGTTATCTTGAATTTAGAGTATGCAGTTTTGGAAAATTGTGACATTCTTGAACTTGGGGCTTACTGATGTACACAGATTTAAATAGGATAGTAACCCTAGCAATAGATGTGAATTGAAACCCTTTTATTGCAGCTGTAGGATAGGTGAGAGTCAAATTGGCTAGTAAGCTCAGCAATAGATGTATGATGAGATAGTGATAGACTTGAGAGCATTTCCTTCCCATCTTCTAGTCCATTCTACTTAGGGCATGTTTACTAACCAGGAATGGGAATAAGAGGCATGTTTATTTCATTCCTATTCCCATTCCTGTGTTTACTAACATATGGGAATCATTCCCATTCCTTATTCTTGTGTTTACTAACATATTGGGAATCAACATTGATGTGGCGTCCGCATGAAATGAGGAATGAGATTCCTTAGGGGGGTCCACATTGGAAGATGGGAATCATAATGAAAATTCTCATGTCAAAAATACCCTTCCAATTTTTCCGAAAATCCAAAAATGTCCTCTACATATAAACAAAATTAATTTTAATTGAAGGGATAAACTTTAAAATTGAAAAAAACTAAATTAATCTATATAAACTGAAAAAAACTAAATAAATCTTAACATCTAAATAACCAATTTTAGTTGGGAAACAAAAGTTAATTGTAGGGTTAGTAAGTATTTAGTTGTGATTAGTCAAGTAGTTGATAGAAAAATTAACTTTGTTTTGTACAAGGGCATTTAGTAATCAAACTGGTTTTGATTTTGATTCTTGCTAGTTTGTAAGCACTTTTATGGGAATCATCTTTTTTCATTCCAATTCATCATCGTTAGTAAACACGTCAATGAGAATGTCTGATTATGATTCCGATTCCTACTCATTCCGTCCTGCTCATACCGATTCCCTTTCATTCCGATTCTGCTCATTATGATTCCTTCTCATTCCAATTTATGCTCATTACGATTCCAGTTTAGTAAACATGCCCTTATTGTTTTTACTTTTTGCCCTAAATTCAAATTGGCTATGTTTTGGTATATGCTGATATTCATGTAATTTAGTTATGATTTTAGAATTCGTTTAAAAGTCTTTGCCTCCAGCAACCATGCCGTTCTAGTTAAAAACGTTTTGGGTTTCTCATAGTGTTCTTCATGTGTGTTTGCTAGTTCAAATCTCAAATTGTTGTGATTATTGACCTAAATGGTATCATTAGACAGTTTTTGAGATTTGTGACTTACTAACTTGAAACTTACTGTCTTGTCTTTACTGTTGCAACATCTTCTTTTCTACTTCTGCAAACTGTAATTAACAAACTGACACTTCTACAGGTTAGGCGGTTACCAGTTGGAGACGGAATCTGGATAGCTCACCATAAACATCTTGAGAGTGAATATGTACTTGATTTTATTGTTGAGAGGAAGGATGTTGATGATTTATGCTGTTCAATCAGAGACAATCGTTACAAGGATCAGAAATTGAGACTTTTGGTATTGATTCTTAATCAAAAGACTACGCTGTTGTTTGCATGCTTAGTATTATACCATTTTGTTGTGAAACTGTTGCAACAGAAACTAAGCTGTTGTTAGTATTTACCATTTTATAGTGGAAACTTCGGTTTCTTCCAGTTTAACTATTAATGTCGCTTTTGCTGCATCTTAGTTTCCAAAAGATAAATTTCCAGCTTTAGAATTTATAGGCCGAAAACATATTAGTATTGGTTATTGCTCTTATTATTTTTCATCACTTTATGCGTGGATGCTATAAACTGAAATTTACATAATTGTCCCCTATTGAGAATTTATAACATTTTGCCATTCTCATGTCCCCTATAGTTGAAATAAAGTGAATTAACCTTTGATTTGTTTTATCAACTCTTTCTTGATTTGCTTCACTACCGTTAATGTATTTATTAATAATTTTTTTTTATATTCAGGAAAAAGTTGTTTTTGATCCTAGGAATATTAATGATACATAGAAAGATATCTATGTATATCTTTTCAATGAAATTTTTTAAAAAATAATGTGATTTACGGATTATTCGAACATTTCTTCTTTTTAATATCTGCAAAATATTTTTTTGTGATTCAAATCTTTTATCATCATAACTTATTTTGTTAGAACTAATATTTCTATCTGGAGTTATAAATCCTTTAAGTATATGCAACCCAAGGATGAACAATTTGATAAAGGTAACCATATATCTTCTGTACGTGTACTTAGGCAAGCAATTCGGTGTTTTAGGCCCATCTAAGATAATTTTTTTCCCGGTCTATGTAGATGATGTTTGTTTGTTAGCTGTTGAGGATAAGCATACTTGCTTATTGAAAGGAAATGATTCAAAAGTTTGAATTCATACAAAACCTGTATGCATGTTGATAATTTAGATTGGCGTAGAATTTTAAGAATTCTGAGTTTAGAGAAAACACTTGAGGTAGAATTTTGAGCAAGAACCAATGAAAATGTAGCATTTTCGTGGGTGATATTTTTATGGACCTCACATGCTGTGCTTTTTGCTCAGTGGAGCGTTAGTTTCTTTTCTGACATGGATTTATTGCTGCCAACTAGGATCACTATTTAGGATAGCACTGGCAGAGTAAATTGGTTGACATTGAGTTTATCATGTTTGCAGAATTTTGGTTTTCCTAACTTTGTTGCAGTGATATTGTTGCATTTTTTCGCATTATATTTCCTAACCTAAAGGAAAAGCATTTTATTTAATATTCAAATATTCTGGACTGCATTGGGTTTTTAAGTACTTAAATGAGGATAAAATGTCATCCTGATTTTACGTTTGTGCAAGGATAGTTTGATGCACTCCATTGCATAGTTGTGAATTATTAAAAATATAAAACTGATTAGTGATGCCTTTGTTAGATTCTTCAAATATGCAATATAATGACAAAAAAATTATTGTGCATTTGTTGATGTAGTTTGAGAATTAAATCCTAATTCCCACCTTCACGGCGTACAAGCAATAATTCGATGAAAGATAAATAACAAACACAGCCAAGAAAACAGAAAATAATAAACCAACAAGCACACACAATCACACCGAGATTTGTTACGAGGTTCGGCAAAATTCCTGCCTACGTCCCCGGGAGAGATCTCCGTTCTTCACTATGAGAATAATAAGTATTAAGATTACAATTGGACTAAATCACATAACCCAATCCCCAAATCCCTTGTACACCATTTCACAAAGTGTTTCCCAAAACCCTAGATCTCTCACCCAAGATTAATTACCTAATCTTGATCTCACCAATTCTAGATTGTGTGCCTCCCAAGAATCCTAAGGACTTGCTCACTCTAATCTGATTCTCTCACGTTTTTCTAAGCCCCTAAGGTCCTATTTATAACCATAGGCCTTAGATTACAATCCTAGATAAAGTAGGAAGAAAGTTAACTTTGAGTAGGAAATAAGTTTCCTTTATACACAAGGAAAACCTCAAAACTTGCCCAAAACGAAGTCCAAAACGCACCAGGAATTAATAACCTTCCAACACCTATTTGGACTCCTAACTTCATCCTAGAATACCATGGAAATCCCCCATGAACCAGGAAGTCTTCAAATGCGAGCCAAATTAACAACAATCTCCACCTTGGCGAGCATATCATGCAAATTACCTTGCACCAAATACCATTGGCCTTGACCTTGTACCAACTACACATAACCCGAATCAAGAAACTATGGTCCACCCTTGATTCACACGGCCAATACCTATGTGCAGCTGCATCGTGTAACCAATTACCGGTTAGCACCGAAGAGGGGCCTCGATTCACCCCCTCCTCCAGTAGGATCTCCTTTCTCACCATCGTTTGAACCTTGGAAACATGTCACAACCGTCTCTGCTGTACCCGCAAACGAGACCTTCCTCAAGCGCTTGATTTCTTGTGCATTTCGTTTCCAACCAACCATCGAGGTTTGAGTTCCTATCAAACGATATAAACCACCACACTTCTCTCCCTTCATTAGGACCATGCTTCCATGAGTAATTTTCATGACTCCACCTGCTATCAAAACCAGGTAGCCCTTGGAATCCAACCTACTCAAGGATATCAAATTCCTTTGTAGCTTTGGGACATAAGCGACTCCACCCAAAGTATGCTCCACCCCATTGAACATCTTGATCTTCACCGTTCCAACCCCCATGACGTCAACTTTGGACCCGTCAGGCAAAGAGAAAGATCCTCCCTTTGATTCTTGAAACTTTTCAAAATATTCTTTCCTAGAGCATATATGGTGAGTAGAACCCGAATCCAATATCCAATCACCATGAGAAGAAGTGTTACCTATAGAGACTGTGAGAAGTTCTCCAGATTCATTATAGTCTGCTACCGCTGTAGAGCCATGACCATCCTTCTTATTCCAAGTCGGACAGTCCTTCTTTATGTGTCCCCACTCTTTGCACTTGTAGCACTGCCAGCCCTTACCACTACCCTTTGATCTAGCCTTGCTATCACTAGAACCCTTGGTAGTTTGCCTTCCTCTTTGACCATGAGCAACAAACAAGGAATCTTTATCCTCAACTTTCTTTCTCCTTTCACTAGACAAGAGAGTTGACTCGACCTCCTCCATCTTCAGTGTATCCTTACCATACAAGAAGATATCCACTATGTTGTCATATGTATCAGGAAGTGAGGTTAGAAGTAAGAGGGCTCGATCTTCTTCCTCAATCTTTACCCCAACTCTTTCGAGTTGATTTAGCAGTCCTTTGAACACGTTCATATGATCCATGAGATTTGCACCCGCTTCCATCTTCAGCTTATATATGTCCCGCTTCAGATTCAACTTTGTGGCCATAGACTTCTGAGCTAAATAAAGCTTTTCTAGTTTCTTCCACAATTCCGGGGCAGAATCTTCATCTATATTGTTGATAATATTATCAGCAATATAAAGCCGAATCGTGCTCACACACCTGCACTCCAAGTCTTCCCAGTCATCATCTGTCATCTTTGCCGGCTTTCCTACTTCCTTTCCCTTCAAGGCGCGTGCCAAGCCTTGCGAAACTAGGACATCTTTCACTCTCTTTTGCCATAGAGTAAAGTTACCTCTTCCATCAAATTGCTCCACCTTAAAGGATGAAACACCACTACTTCCCGCTGCCATGACAAACTACCCTCGATCGATAAACACGGAACCACGATCGATGAACACGAAACCTGGCTCTGATACCACTTGTTGATGTAGTTTGAGAATTAAATCCTAATTCCCACCTTCACGGCGTACAAGCAATAATTCGATGAAAGATAAATAACAAACACAGCCAAGAAAACAGAAAATAATAAACCAACAAGCACACACAATCACACCGAGATTTGTTACGAGGTTCGGCAAAATTCCTGCCTACGTCCCCGGGAGAGATCTCCGTTCTTCACTATGAGAATAATAAGTATTAAGATTACAATTGGACTAAATCACATAACCCAATCCCCAAATCCCTTGTACACCATTTCACAAAGTGTTTCCCAAAACCCTAGATCTCTCACCCAAGATTAATTACCTAATCTTGATCTCACCAATTCTAGATTGTGTGCCTCCCAAGAATCCTAAGGACTTGCTCACTCTAATCTGATTCTCTCACGTTTTTCTAAGCCCCTAAGGTCCTATTTATAACCATAGGCCTTAGATTACAATCCTAGATAAAGTAGGAAGAAAGTTAACTTTGAGTAGGAAATAAGTTTCCTTTATACACAAGGAAAACCTCAAAACTTGCCCAAAACGAAGTCCAAAACGCACCAGGAATTAATAACCTTCCAACACCTATTTGGACTCCTAACTTCATCCTAGAATACCATGGAAATCCCCCATGAACCAGGAAGTCTTCAAATGCGAGCCAAATTAACAACAGCATTTGCCTGTTATTGGTTTCTTGTCTGTTCATTTTAGTTTTTTTTGTTTCTCACTATCTACTGGATAAATTTGTCGACTTAGATTGTGAGCTTTTATATGCATTTGATGGTTTATCTTTCTTGAACTTTGGATATAATTGTGCGAATATTATTTTGCATTGTTCTGATGTGTTTGGTGACTTGGTCCTTAAATTGCATATTAGAGGTGCGGACTTAAGAAACTGATATATCTTGTGGAAGGTGATCCAAATTCTTCTGAAGCAGCAGAAAACATTAAAACAGCGTAAGCATTTCTTTGAATATTATTAGGGGCTAAATATCTTCCTACTTGATTATAAGTAGATTTAAAGCAAATCACCATGTTTAAACTAGGAAAGTAAACCTTGCCAATCTATATCACTGTCATAAATAACGGTGATGATTAATTTTTTCTGACTTTCTTAATTTTCTATACAAATTTTCTTCGAAGTAAGCCAACTGACCAAGCCACCACCAACATTCACTCTACTGACTACTCGCAGTAAAAACCCTAAATTACTGCCCTTAAAACCCTAACTCAGTACACCATCAAAATAGCTTCCAAGACCACTACCCAGCCAAATTTTTCTCTTCTGGGCACTGTTCTCAGCCCGTTAGCAGTCCCAAAATGGACTCTTTCCATCCCAAACAAGTCCCTAAACCAAACCTCCCACATGCTACACTTTTCAAACCCAAATTTTCAACCTTTAACCGTCAAATAGGCTTAAAAAATAATGCCCAAGATCAAACCTTTGCTGTCCTATATCAGTGTATTATTAAGCTGGAAATTTAATCTCATCGGACCTGCAGTTTGAGTTGTTTTATGTATCCATTATGGTTTTTGAAGTGGGTTATTATTGAAGGCTAAGTAAAAAGTGGTTAGTATAATGAGCTTGTTATGAAAAGCTCAAAGGTTTACACAACATATGATTGCCTTTTTTGCCTTTCCTTTTTTATTATAGTTGCAAGTAAGATCTCCTTTTCCCATAGGCAGTCTGCAAGCTTGTATTAGGTTCTTCATAGATTTTAGGAATCCAATAAGTTTGACATGTGAAATATATCTTTGCATCTTATTTTCTTGATTAGTTTTAAACTTCAACCCCATGTCCTAGGATGCTTTCTTTTTGGATCCTTTCAATTTGGCTTTCAAGTTTTTGAACATCCGTAATTTGGCATCCGCGATTTTGCACATCTCAAATCCCTTTGTGCTAGTGACTGAAATAATTTATTATAATAATCCTAATGATGTCTAATGACTGGGAAGAGTAATTATTATTATTATTATCTATTAGTTGTTGCTGTTGGTTTTTATTATGATCCGAATCCATCTTCAACAGTTATAATTCTCATCTTGTGCAGCTGTTTCACAACTGAGGTTTTGGAGGGATTTGATGTTCAGAGAACCAGTGGCTTGTCTGATACATTGAAGAAGTATGGTTATCTAACTCAAGCAATAACTCAATATTACAAATCAGAGTTTTCAAAGGATCAATGTAAATGTGCTGGGGTTTGTCCTCCTTTTGATGAATTTATCGAAAGGTGCCAGTGCCTGGATAAAATGACCGTCAGTGACGTATTTGCCATTCAGCTCATGCAGGTATGAACTGTTTTTGAGATAGAGGAATATATAATTCCTTATTTGACAGTCAGTGACATATTGGCTCTAATCTCTGGATGTAAAAAACTATGGGTCATTCATACATAACATTGCTATAAAGTATAAACGATTTAGAGAAAATTAAATTCTAGTGGTTTACATTTTTTTTTCCTTTTAGATTTATATGTAGGGAAAACTTAGCAATGCCCCCTAAACAATAGGGTGTTTTGTACTTCTCCCTGACCAAATAATTTGGCTTTCACACCCCCTAAACTTTCAGAAAATTCTAACATGCCCTCTACCATTAAATCGGTCAAATGTTATGTTTATTTTAATCATGTGTCATGCACATGACTCTCTTCTTGAGGTCCCTTCTCCTCTCTTCTATCACTCTCTTCTCTCTCCTTCTCTTCCTTCTCTATTTTCTTTCTGCACCTCTCTTTCTTCTGAGATTCTGGGTAAGCATCTCCAATGGCTATGGTCCAAACACTCCAATATAGCAAACCCAACTCTGCAACATTCACATCACTGATCTCCATGTGTATCGCCATTTTTCAATTTGGTCCTCTGGGAGTGGATGTTAGAATTCTTTTTATTTCAATCTCTCTTGCATTTCTTCATCAAGGCTTCTTGGGACAAGTTCATCAACAAGCCTTCTTGGGCATTTCTTTCAATTTCTCCTGCATCTTTTCATTTTTGACTTGTTATCCCCATTTGAACAAGTTCAACAGCAAACCAATTTCGAAATTTCAAGTTACACCGAAAATTACTCATCAGTGTTGACAACTAAGATATTAGGATGATCATCAAAAATGGGTTTCTCTTCCATTGTTGAAAAAAAGAGAGAAACAAAAAATTACTCACTTACATTGTTTACACAACAACCATATTTAACTTAATTATAAGTAATAAAGAAAAACGAGAAATAAATCAAAAGGGAACCTAAATGAGATAAGCCACCAATTAGTAATCACCTAAGCTAATTGGGTTTCAAAGTTCAAAATTTCATTGTGAACGTGGAAAAATTATTGAGTGTATCCGATACACCGCCACGTGGTGTAACCAATCCGTGTGAGGGTATTATTGGACGGTATATTTATATTAGTAGGGTATAATATTAATAACATCCACTCATATTATGACACGTTTGATTGGTTACACCACGTGGCGGTGTATCGGATACACATAATAATTTATCGTGAACGTGGGCACTATTTTCTTGGGAAAACATAAACAACATAGTAAGCAATTGAGGTCTCTCCTGGAGTACCTCTCCATCATATGTAGGAAGCGACCATTGTCGTGGACCATTCATTTGGGATCTTTGTACCTCTCATCTGGGTCATGTTTGGGGTGTTGGTATTATGAGAATTTAGAGAAGAAGGAAAAGAGAAGGAAGAAGGAGAGAGAGAGAGAGAGAGAGAGAGAGAGAGAGAGAGAGAGAGAGAGAGAGAGAGAGAGAGAGAGAGAGAGAAGATAGAGCCAGTAGAGAGAGGATGGGAGAAGGAAAAATTACTCTTAAAAAGTCCACCCTGTGTGGGCCAGCATGGCTAAATTAACAGAAAATTTGACAAATTTGATGGGAATTTTTTGAAAGTTTAGGGGGTTTGAAAGCCAAATTATTTGTTTAGGGGGCAACATAGAACACAGCCTATAGTACAGGGGCATTGCTAAATTTTCTCTATAAATGGGATAAAAAGAATGCAGGTAAAAGGTGCATTTCTGCAAACATATGTGGACAATGTTTCTGTTGGATTCTTCTAGATGTGTTCTTGTCTTTGGTCTACTGGACCCTTCTTCTTGCCTGTTTTTAGCATCAAAAATCCGTTAGAAATACAGTGTATATGGGGTTGAATTGGCTAAATTACTCTAGATTTTATTAATTTGTGATATGGTTTGGTTATTTCTTAGTTTGGAGAACTAGGATATTTCTAGTGACAATATTGTGAACAAGTACTTACATCTTTACTTATGAATGCAGGTCCCCTGGGTAACTGAGGAAAGTGCCATAGCTGTTCTGGATTTGTACCCAACACTTTTATCTCTTGCCCATGCCTATTTTCTACTTGTAAGTCCTCATTTCCTTGATATTTGAAATGAGTTAGTTAATATCTGTTTAACCAAATGTTCCACTCTTGGAATTTAGAATCAAGCCTAATGTCTAGATATCCAGCATGGTCTCTGATCTTTAGAAAAGAAGAATTTGAGAAACGTGAAAAAAATATGAAATATCTAACTGTTATAAACAGCATAAGTAAGTTTATATTTTTCAAACTTTGGAATTACAATAGAGGAATACATAAATATTTAAACGAGTTTGTGTGACAGAGTCAAGAGATAGAGGGAGGGAGGGGGAAGAGAGAGAGAGAGGCCAATATGGGCTATGGTTTTCTGGTTTTTAGGGTGCTTCTATTTACAATCCTTTTACTACTCATCACTTCTCCCTCCCTATAAAATTTTCAAAACTTTTCCATTCTACCCTCATTAATTTCAATTTTTTTTTTCTTTTGAAGTTAAAAAAAAAAAAATCAACCATGGCTGTGACGTGGTCATGGGGGAGGGAGGAAAGGGTAGGTGGTGGGGAAGGGGAGGAGGGGAGAGAGGAAAAAATGTTTTATTTTAAATATAAATAAGAAAGGAATTATGAAACTGGGGGATGGAGGATGGGCCGGATGGCATAGAGGTAAAGAGATATTTATTTTTCTTTTCATTTTTTAAATAAATGATAAAGGACAAAATGGGAATATAAAACTTGGGGAGTGATGGAAAAATATGGGTGCAAATAGAATTACCTGTTTCGATTGCTTAATCTAGCTGAGTGCCCACACCGTATTAAAAGATTGTTGGTTCTATTCAGTCCCTTATGTTGTCTAGTGTTTGGAATTATAGTTTGGTAGACTAATTTGGTGAAGATCAGAATTGTCATAAGGACGCATAAAATGCCTGATTTTCTGTGGGTGCTGGAATAAAATGCTATTCAGTCTCTTATAATTGGAAGAAGCCATTAGATACACATCATGAGCTGGAATGATGGTTCACTAGTACTTTTTTTAAGAGTGCTGTTATGCCCTTTTTCTGTGTTAAAAATGGGTTGTTAAAACTAGTAAAAATAAAATAGGTTGTTAAAATTGTGGACCCTAGTTTCAGTTGTTAATCTGCACTTTGGTGGTGCACTTGGTCTTGGGATTAACTATAGATGCATGATTCATGAGGTACGATTTCATAGATGTTGGAAAGTATTGTTGATTTTCTTGAATCTTCATTTTTGAATATAAAATATATTTGAAAGTTTGTTGGAGCTGAATTGCTCCATGATGACCCTTTTGGCTATGGGTTCGTTCATATATAGCACTGCTATAAATGGTTATAGTGAAAATTAAATTCTAAGGCTTGAATGTAAGAAGCTATTGTGCACAAGATCTTGGGATAGATTGCATGACTCACAATGGTAAGAATGTGTGTAGATGTTGGAATCTACTGTCGTTTAAAAAATAATGTCGAATAGAAAATGCATGTTAAATCCTTTCACATGTGAAAAAGGTATATTATTTCCATTCAGATTTGCCTGGAGGACAAATTAAGTCTAAATTGTTCTAATGAGCTCATTTTAAATCATTTTTCATGTAGTTGATTTTAGGCTGACTTCAATTTGAGTCTGCATCTCTTGATTGTTTTCTACAATTTAACATTAGTACTGAAGAGTGCATTGATGAGGAATTACCACTCTATATCCTTTGCGAAATTGTTTCTTGTTTGTTCATTGTTCCAGTGGTTGTGGTTCATTGCATACACCCTATGCACCAGACTAATTTATTTTCTACTTGTATTGGTTGGCATGAAGTTCTATCTGATTAATTTTTGTTGTTGTATTGATCTTAAAGGATGAATGGTCAAATGAACAGAAAGCCTTTTTTAGCCCCTTTGTTGTACCCACGTAAATTTAATTATATATTCTTTGCTAGGAGGGTCATGTCGGTGAACAAGAGGACATGCTTAGAACACAGAGTAAGAATGTCGTCAATGCAGTTGCTAGTAAGAATATCTTTCACTTGGTTTGGGGCAATTGATTGTTGCGTTTCTCGCATTTTGAAAAATATGGTTCGATAATTACTCATGTAATCTACATAATTTGCAATGTAAGTAAGATGGACAGCTCTCTCTCTCTCTCTCTCTCTCTCTCTCTCTCTCTCTCGACATTTTATTGTTAAAATTTACAAAAGTAACACGTTGTACAATATTTCTGAAGTGAATGCCATTTCACTTCATTTGCACAGGTAGGAAAGGCACTTTCTTCTGCTTGTTGTTTGCACTATCTGTTTAGTAATCCATGTCATAGTAGTATATTTAACTATGAATGGCCGGTTGCATTTTGACTATTTTATTGAAAGGAGTTTTGACTATTTTATTGACTATTCTGGTGTGGATGGGTTAGGTCGTAGTTTTGAATTTTTCCAGGCAAAAAATATGTATATCCATGGCTAAATGTTGTATATCAATTGGAAGCACAGAAGGGAAATGATTGAGAAATGGTTTGTGATATAAACATAAAAACAGATAATTATATGTAATCTCAATGAAAAGCAAACTGAAACAGAAGTGGGCAGGATTATTTAGAAACAAGAGTTAACACTAGAATTGCATCAAATGAGGGACAATTATTCAATAAAATGATCACGTAATTTTTCTTTAATTTTGTTTTATACGAGTGTTCAAGTAATATTATCTATGGTAAAACCAACATTCCCTCGAATTACAATATTTGTGTGAAAAAGACATGAACCTTATATTTTGTAAAGAAAATATTGAGCGACATTTTCAAACCATCCTTCATATGAACACCCCTTTCCTTCACATGGAAATCTCTTCACCTCTGTTTTGTGTGTTCAACTCATCTATAGTTTTAACTTCATATTTCTATTAGCTGGACCAGACTTTCATTATGCAGAAGCTGTCTTGAACTTTTCTTGTATCTGCCTTCACAAACAGGGAAAATGAAAGAAATTTAGAGAACGTGTAAATCTCATAGTGAAATTTGCATATCAGAATCATTTGATAGATACTCTAAATGCTAGTTTTTTTGTTCGTCTACCTTGTGGGAGCTTAGAGATTGAGGGGTAAGTAATGTTTTTGTAGTTGATATTTAACAAGTAATATTGTTAGACAATTTTTTTTTTTTTTTTGGGACGAACTAAGATTCATAGTTTGAATCACACATGTAAACAATGTAAGTTGAGTGTTTCAGACAATCTGTACTTCTGTAGTATTTGTTTCAATCTTAAAGTTGTATATTGACCTCTAATTTCATCGATGGTGCAAGCCCTCTTTAGATTTTTGATGTCAGAAATCCTTAATAAACTCTCAACTATTATTACCCTAGTTGATCAAAGTCCAATTCCATGTAAAGATCAATAAAGAACATACTTGTACTCGTATGCATGTATACATATATTTGGAGGGAGACTTGCACCAGTTGGAAATTTGTCCAAGGTAAAGCTAGCCATACCAATAATTTCCTGCACAGGGCACTGGAATTACAGTTACACTATGATCATATATGTTAAAAAGAAACTAGAAAGATCCTTTTTTTTGGGGTATCAAACGATATTGGAGACGTGAGGACTCGAATTTGAGAAGCTAAGTATAGGAGTAAATATTTTAATCAGTAGAGTTACAAGTCCTTATAGAAAGACCCAATTTTATACCTAGAAAATTAGGATTAAATACCAAATCCTAATAACTTTTTAAAATAGCATGAAAATCATATAATATTTCAATTGGACTATCAAATTTAAATGTAGTTTTTTAGATTAGTTCACAAATATGTTGGCTCTTTTGTTTTAAGCCTTTTCATTTGACATTTTTGTTCTTTGACCCACATGTGACGAGTGTTAGTTAAAATGTATAAGGTTTTAACAAAATTATCCTTGAGTCTTTTATATTGTCTTCGAAGTAAGCTAATGTGTCTCAACTTCAGATTTAGTTGTGATTGTACGACACTCACAACTTCAAATTTAATTAGTTGTGATTGAACGACATGCACAGCTAAATTATGAGACAGTCACAGTTAAGTTGTGACTGAATTGAATTTTTTTTTTTTAAGAGAAATTGTACTACAATAGAGTATAAATAGATGTCAAAACAATACTTTTACTCAAAATAATACCTATTGTATAGTGGTGGGAATTGTCTCTTTCTACTTATAAATAATCACAATTAAATTATGAGACAGTCACAATTAAGTTGTGACAAGATTGATTTTTTTTAAAAAAATTTGGCATAAATTCAATTTAGACACATAACTATATATGCTATTTCAACGAGGTCCACGAATTTTCAAATATTTCAAATATACACCTGATTTATTATGTAAATTGAAAAATGAAATTTCGTCTATCAATTTATTGAGAGATCAGTTAAATGTCAACTTGGCTTTTATTAACGGGGATTAATTGGCGACGTCGCACCAACTCAGCATACATTTCTCGCCAAATGAGCAACACATGTCCACTTGACATGTGCCCACACACACATCACTTCTTTCCCGCTCGTCGAACGCTCTCCTGACCATTTAGTCTCCTAAAAACATCACGTTTTCTCCCAAATTCGAATATAAATCTCTCACTTGTGTTCAACGAGCGAGAAAGAGATGATGAGTTTGTGGACCCGTGTCAGGGGTTAGGTGGACCCGTGTCGCTCATTTGGCGGGAAATGAGTGACATGGGTCAACCTAACCCCTTACACGGGCCCACAAACTCTCTCTCTCTCTCTATTATTATTAAATTGTGGGCTGTGTCGCTCATTTGGCAGGATATGTTTGCTGAGATAGTGTCACATCGCCAAGTAATCCCGGTCAGCAAAAGCCAAGCTATCATTTAACTGATCTCTCAACGAATCAATTGACAGAAATTCATTTTTCAATTTAGATAATAGATCAGGTGTATATTTGAAATATTTTAAAGTTCATGTACCCCGTTGAAATAGCTTATATAGTTATGTGTCTAAATTGAATTTATGCCAAAATTTTTTTAATACAATATAGTATAAATTAATGTAATATTTGTTATGTAATTTTAGTTTTTTATTTTATTGTAGTGGCATGTGATGTAATATTTGTGAATTCTAATACTTTTTAATTTATTATTTTGTTTAACTTTTCAACTAGTACTTAATTTAAAATGTTATTAAATTTTTGTATCTAAACTAAAAAATTACTAAAATTTAGTATTTAAAATCAATGGATCTTTTTATACCTAATGTATCTAGTCAAAATCCTCTATTATTGTGTGAAAAAAAAAATTTCCTTCCCTTTTATCTAAGACAAAGTAAGCAAAGGAAATAAAGATGAACCAAAAGAAAAAAAAAAAAACACACACACACACAAAGGAGGCAATAACTAATGGGTCAACTAGACTAGGACATCACGGTTCAACTTCGTCAACAAATTTTTTATCTACATCTTAAAGTCCAAATGAATGATAGATAAAATATATTTAATTTTATTAATTATTATATCAAGTCCAAAGAAATATATATAATTATTTTTCACACTTAATAAAAAAATAAATAAAATTAAATATGACCGGTACGGTATGAGGTCAATTGGGATTGAGATGTGGAAACCACTCTCATCGCATTGAGCTTCAGTACGGTTCAGGTCCAGTATAGGATAATGGCAGGTATCATTTTGTGGCACGAAATTCATAGAACGGGATGAAATCGGTTTAGTTTTCGATTTTCGATTTTAGTGCCTAGCCCTATGTGCGAGTGTGAGGGTGAGGTGAGGGTCTAGATTTCGTCTTTACATTTGTGTTTTTTAGCCTTTTAGAGTTTTATGAATTTTAGGTATTAAAAATTTAATAAAAACTAATTAAAACATATATAAACTAAAATAAGGGGTTTATATTTAGGGAGGAAAATTTAGCACCTTTTTGTCCTTTTTTATTTCAAGAGCGCCTTTTTGTACTAAGTCAACCTTTTTGTCCTTCATGCTTTAGTTATTAATTTTTATAAATTTGTTGGTCAAAGGGCATATGTTTATATATCCATTATAAACCTTGGTAATATATAATTTAGTTTAGATAACAGGCTTGTCATTAACAGTTGAAAAATGAATCGATATCTAAATTTCTATAATATTGAATTCGTAATAAACTGATATTAAAAAAGTGATGCCCATTAAGGTTTTGGTAGTAGTATATATAGGGCAGAGGGATGAGTGCTGCACAAGTGAGGTATGAATATTTTCTATGTTGGTTTCTTTTTTTCAATTTTATTTGTTAATTGAATTTTTATTTTTTAATAATAATTTTAAAATAAAAAAGGGTTTTTTTTTTAAAAGTCCAAAACGAAAAAATCCAGTGATTGGCCAGTCAATTTTAATGAGCCGACCAATCGGCAGGAAAAAAATTTGTTTCTTAAAACAGGGCAAAAATGCCACTATGTACCGTAAATTGCCAAGACATTGACAATTATTTTTACTGTGCGACAGTAGCTACTTAAATTGCAAAAACACTCTTTATGAGGGTTAATTGTCAAACATTTAGTTTTGGGGTATAGTGCGAAATCCCAATAATTTGGGGGATAAATTGTAATTAGCTCAAAATCTTTTACAGTTTTACCCAAATCCCCGTCAGATTATACCCTCCTTCCCCATCTCTCACTGGAAAATACTCCTTCCCCGTCGATTAGGGCAATGGTGTTCACGACTGCGACTCCAGGTTGAGCTGCTCCGCCAAAGACTCCATTCGAGCTCGAGGTTAGGATTTTTACTTCTCTTTGTTTGGTTGTGATTGCATAAGGTTCTCTATCTATGTTTCAGAGAATGCACTATACGTTTGAAATTCTCTGATTTTATGTGGTTTTCCATTGTGGGTAATTTCTGTTAAGTCATCTGCATATGCATAGCTGAGTTTTCAGTTATATTGCGTTGCTTTGAGGAGTAAAGATTGGGTCCTTGGGATTTCCAAATATTTGAAAATAGATAAATAATGGATTTTGGATTTAGCTGCAGTCTGTGAATTTTTTTGAATCATGTTTTATGAACTCTATATTTATCATCAGGGTGTATACAAATCTATTTTCATTTTTCCTATACATCTTATGAAACATCAATGACTTGAAATGATTGTTTTGCTCTCAGCCGTCATGGGTATGATTGTTTTGCACACAAACTCTAACTCTGAAGTTGTTGTGTTAGAATATCGTGAACCTTGCCAATTGTAAACACTATTAAGTGCATTCAACCCCAAAATAGTCCTAGGAATGTCAACAGCCCTATTGAGTCTCACTTGGTTTTTATGTTCGAAGTCATATACCCAGAAAATCTGATCAAACGAGACCTTTTCCTTCAGCTTCAAAAGTGCAATTTGCAGAAAGTTGGCTCGCTCGTTTGGTGATTGAAGAAACGGGTGAAAGTATAAGTTCTTAAATGAAGACCTAAACCAATGAAAAATTTTATGTAATTAGATTTGGAAAAAAAATGATTTTTTTTTTTATAACAGAAAAGGAAAAAACAAAAACAAAACAAAACAAAAATTTGCTCTCTTACTCAGTAGGCTGGAGGCGATTGACCGAACGAAGAAAGTTGTCCAAGTCATCGCTGGGAACTGGAATAACAACACTGCTCGCATAAGGTTTCTGAATTCAGCTACATAGTATGGACCTAAATTAATTGAATCTTCCAGTTTTGAAGTGAGTTTAGAGAATTATTTGAAGCAAAACCAAATATGGCAAGTCCTCAACATTCCTGGATTCCAACAACAGGTGTACCGTTTGATCAAGTGTTGCCAAAATTTAATACGGTTAGAATAGTTTACTAAAATTTTTATTTCTATTGTAGTATATGATATACTTTTGTACTTGTAGTATATAGAAATAAAAATTTTAGTAAACTATTCTAACCGTATTAAATTTTGGCAACACTTGATCAAACGGTACACCTGCTGTTGGAATCCAGGAATGTTGAGGACTTGCCATATTTGGTTTTGCTTCAAATAATTCTCTAAACTCACTTCAAAACTGGAAGATTCAATTAATTTAGGTCCATACTATGTAGCTGAATTCAGAAATCTCATGCGAGCAGTGTTAGTTATTCCAGTTCCCAGCAATGACTTGGACAACTTTTTTCGTTCGGTCGATCGCCTCCAGCCTACTGAGTAAGAGAGCAAATTGTTGTTTTGTTTTGTTTTTGTTTTTTCCTTTTCTGTTATTAAAAAAAAAAAATCATTTTTTTCGGAATCTAATTACATAAAAATTTTCATTGGTTTAGGTCTTCATTTAAGAACTTATACTTTCACCCGTTTCTTCAATCACCAAACGAGCGAGCCAACTTTCCGCAAATTGCACTTTTGAAGCTGAGGGAAAAGGGCTCGTTTGATCAGATTTTCTGGGTATATGACTTCGAACATAAAAACCAAGTGAGACTCAATAGGGATGTTGACATTCCTAGGACTATTTTGGGGTTGAATGCACTTAATAGTGTTTATAATTGGCAAGGTTCACGATATTCTAACACAACAACTTCAGAGTTAGAGTTTGTGCGCAACGTATACACGCACATCAACAGTCACTTGAGGTCTTTGGGGCAACCTACGGTAACTTAACTAAACTTCTTTTATGAACTTTTTTCATATACACATGAGAATTTAATGTTGTCACGTCCCAAATTAGGGCTTAGATAATTTAGGCTCGTGGCAGTCGCCGTATTGTTCACATAACTCAAGAATAAATTACAAAGCGAGAGGTAATTCGCTCTTAAGTTAGATGGACAATACAAGGCTATTTTTTTTTTTTTGATCTATGTGAACATTAAAATAGTTCTAATTCGCAGGCGAAGTTGTAGCCATTAGTGAGCCCTAAGAGTTTAGGGTTATCTAATTCATTTTAAGAAAAGAGCTAGGCCCAAATATTCATTTAGGTTTAATTAAAACATTAAAATAATTCTAATTCGCAGACGAAGTTGTAGCCATTAGTGAGCCCAAATATTCATTTAGGTTTAATTAAAACATTATTTTTATTAATTCTTTGTTGGTCGGTCTATAGATCTCCAATTGCAAGAGCTAAGAAATTGAATAAGACTCCCTCAATCTCATTTTATTAAAACAGAATCCATTCAATTTACAAAGAACCTCTTTGAAAGAATGTAGTTCTAAAACAAGGCAAAAGAAAACTAACGTAGATCATGGGACAGAGAAAGAATAGAAGTTAGATCTAACTCTACTATAGAGGAGTCTTCTTCCTCACTAGACATTTCAGAAGCTGGGGAATTAGGTGGAGCTACAGGCCCTTCTCCCACCTCTGAATCTGACTACAAGTCGGAAAGGATAATAGGGATTACCATTTAGCCTTAGGGTTCCTGCAAAACTAAACCTATGTAGGGGTGAACATCACCAAAACCAGCTGATTACTTGCTCAGTCAACCAAATCTTTTAATCATACAATCAAGTAAGTTAAATTAAGTCCACGTAAGGTTAGCTACTAGTAAGCAGTCTAAGGGTACCTTCCATGCTTTAGCCATACAACTAATATTTGGACAACCAAGCAATACAAGGAGTACACGACAATCAAATAGGATTTTCAATACGTCCAGCATATATCAGATATACACATATCATAATAAGGTTTTCAAATGGCATTTCACATTTCTCCTGCCTTTGCACACGTTCAGGGCAATCACATACAAAAATAATTATATAAACACACAGCCGTACCTCATATCGCAAGAGTGATGTACCTGAAAAAGAAATCACATACAGTGGACCTCCTAATCGATAGGTTGCCCTATCCACTACCCCACTTAACCCCAGTTTTCCTACCCTAAACAATTGATAGGAACTAGGTAGCGAGACGTCCTACTGATTTGATTCTCAGAGGCCATCAGCATGTAATCAAACCCCCAACATACTAGAAAAAGTGTATATTCTAGGTAATCCACAGTGGTTTAGGGGATCGAACCCAAGGTCAACAAAACATAACCCCTCGTCTCAAACTAGGAAGGTCCAAACACTTCAAACTCATTGGATTATCAATCCAATTAAGATAATTATGTAGAATATCAATAAATAAATCAATCATTGAGAGATATACAAGTAATATGCATATCAAAACAGTATACTAATTTCACATTTAAACTTATATCTAAGAAATAATTAATCCATGAATTTGGACAAGACAGTTCACACAATAAATTTCATAGAAAAATGACAAAAATCGTGAATTTATAAATAATACATCTTCATTATCATCAATTTAATTAATATTGGTGTATAACATGAATAAATATATAATTCAATCATTTAGAGACAGACAAATGAATAAGTAGAGATGACAACCAATATACGTACAATACTTAAGACCTAGTTTCGAGAAGCAAGTTGGCATAAGAAATTAAGCTATCAGTAATTGACTCCATAATTTGCGTGGAAGAATAAAACAAACATTCCTTTATTTGGCAGTATATAATTTATTGCTTAAGCTACTTAGATGATTAATGTTTGTAAGAATGTAGTTTCTTCTTCTTTTCTATCATCTTTCCTAGAGAGAAAAATAGATGGTGATGAGTAGTGGCGTGCAAATACTAAATCAAGATTTTAATTGTAGTTGCGGCACACCAGATGTTATAAAGAAAAGAAAAGTCTCAATGCCGTTTATCAATTTAACCAAATTGACAAGACCACTACAAGCATAATAAGGGTCAGTGTATTAACATCTTGAAATATACTTAATAATTTTAATAATTGAAAGAACCTGATGAATTTGTACCTTCCCACTTTACTCATGTTCTCATTAAAACTTTTATACAGTAGTCAAGTCTACCATACTATAATTTACCAATATTATTGCTTAAATTCATAATTACCAATTCAGAAACAAAACTAGTGTTTAATTATCAACTAGTACTCTGTAATAGCGGATCTTTAGTCTAATTATCTACTAGTCTAAGAGTTCTTTCCATCTGCCCTTCACTTCTCATCTCTTAGGCCTCAATAGACTTATCACAAATAAATAGAGAGATACACCAATATTATCCAAATCCCCTTATGTTATTTGTTTATTACTGACCAAAATTTCTCTTGAAATCTTAATCTGCTGACTTTAGAATTCACAGAAAAACATACCCAAACAGATTTATATTTTTTAAAAAAAATGAGTACAGCACCTAGGCTAAATTAAGATACACAATTACGACACTAACAGCACATATATAGTTTCTACTCAATTAATACACAAGTAACACAACCAAACACAACATACATGTGTAGCACAGCAGACAATGAATTGATACCTTCCTACTCTTAGAATTGTGAATTTACCAAACAAGAAGTATTAATTGTGTCTTATTCAGGGAATTATTAATTTGGTGGGTTGACTCCCCCTACCTGAGTTTTGGAAGTGAAAATCTATTCTCCTCTGAGCTTGATTCCCAGGGGTCTACTGGACTTGACTCAGAATTTTAGGTCTCTCAATCTTACCCTGTTACCCACACATCGACCATGTATCCCAAGGAAAGGTTTTAATCAGCTAAGCATTTAAAATTCGGGTTAATCATAAGCAATAGAGAGCCGAATTAGAAACTGCCACCTGGTATTTGAATTAGAGCAGAGTTTCTACACACAAGTACTAAGAGAGGAATCAGGGATTGTGAAACCAAGGAATTCGACTTGCATGTAGGATTTAAGTGTCGTCTGGAGTTGAAGAACAAAACAGAGGATTGTGTTTCTGTATGACTTGGTATTCTGGGAAGGCTTGTTAGTAGAGTAGTGGCGTCACCACCACTCAGAGATGCTGTCTTTTCCTCCTCACATTCAGAAAGCATGGAGGTTTGCTAGTCTGGAAGAAGGAGTTCGACTTGGGATTGGACAAGTGCAAGTGGTCGGGGTTTAAGTAAGGGAGGGAAGAACGTGGGTAGGTGAAGCATACCTGTGAGCTGGACTGGGATTTCAGGGGTGTGAGTCCACGTGTCTTGGTCCTGGCCAGTTTGCTTCCTATTCCTTTCTCTTTAAATGACACATAAGGGAGTCAAAACTTGACTGAGAATTTGACTTACTTTCTCCCCAAGCATGGGTGGTTTGGAGAACAAGAGACCTCTCATTGGTGTTTAAGAAAATTAATCTAATTTGACACTAGAAAGGATTTTAGGGTCTCTAAGAAAGTCCAGTTTAGCTAATTGGATTCTAATGAAAACTTTGCAACCCATTTTGAGAAAATAGTCATTATTAAGCTTTCCTCTACCAAAAATAAAACAAAAGTTGGGGACAAATTCTAAACCTTGGTCTTTTATTTCTCACAAAATGTTTACTTCCAGAAATACCATCACAAGTTCAATTTCCTCATAAATCAAAGAAAATCATTTTCTCAGCATATCATACACTCAACTATCAACATGTCATATATGAAATTTTTAATTAAAAATAAAAATCAAATACACATATATTGGCATAAATATAGGCTGCATATTCACATTATCAACTTAGAGTTTAAATACATAGGTCAAATTACATCTAGTCGCAAGTCAAAAAGTACAAAATCAAGTTACTGCACAACTTGTTCAACTAGACATACAAAAGATTCACTTAGCATTTTTCAGGGTCTTCACAAATGTTATATTAAAAATAATGCAGGAAACACTTGAAGAAACAGAGAGATATATTTCTCAGTTGTTTCCACACTTGTTGATGGATCTCTTCTCTTACTTTTCCTATGATCATCATCTTGAACTGGATTTTCTTGATCAGTTTAGGTGAGCATTCTTTTACTTCATCCTGGAGTTATGATTATTTATATATATCATTGTGTTGTGTCATGTATCTTGACTCTTTGATGTATGCTTAAATCTAGTGAAAAACAATTCTATATTAGTTTTTGTTAGAATGTGAAACAAGTGTTGGTCTGCATCCTAGCAACTTAAGCTTTTGGATGGAATTCAATTGGGCTGTGATTGTACGCCTAATTAATGGGTTATATTATGGATAACCGAGGGAAAATGGGAGAGAGAGAGAGAGAGAGAGAGAGCCCAAGAGTGAACTATACACACCCGAGGGGCTGCCATTCAATCTTTGGAATTAAGAAATTCTCACTGATATTGGGAAGGCTTGTGGAGGTTTTGTTGCGATTGATTGGGGAATAAAAAATGTGGAGAATCGGTTTGAAGTCAGGATTAGGGTAAACGATAACGACAAAGGCTGATTTTTATTTATTTATTTTTTGGAAGATTCAACCCCTGTCGATAACTAGAAGTACCTCTAGTGGTGGACACAAAATTCTCAATGAACAGATTCCGACAAGACATAGGGAGAAGAAAGGTGAGATGTCACAGGAAGTTGAAGTGGTAGGAGCAGAGTGGCGTGGAGAAGGAATTGCAGAAACATGTAATTAATGAAGGCACCTTGAGAATAGAAAAGTCGGCTTTGGAGGAAGAGATAGGTTCTAGAATAAAAGGTTTTTAAACTTCAATGAAAAGTTAATGGTGGGATTAAATGATCCTTTTATGAATCTGATTGGGTGGGCAATGGGCTGAAATTAGAAGAGGACCACTATGATCCATTTAACTTGGGCTTTGCTGATTATGTTCTTACAAAAGAGTGGAGTGAGGCTGAATTAAAATCAGTGGATGCTGGCTGCTATAAAAGACACCCAAAAATAAATGGAAGACTCAAGAGATAAGGAAGGGGGACCTTGACCTGGGCTGGGGCATCTTACGAGATCAGAAATTAAGGAAGGGGGCAGAAAGTAGGGCTATCTTAGTGACGGTGGATTACACTTTAAAAGATTTAAAACCCAAACACGCTCAGACTCAAAATTCCTTGGAATACCATGGTGTCTCAGTTAAAGAGAAAGGTTTAGACCCTTGGGCCCAAAATAATTTGGTGCCCAATTAAAGTTTTCAGCTGAAGTAATAGAAGGAAGTTACTTCAGTTAAGACTACGAACGATGGAACACCAAAATCAGCATCTTTACTTCGGGTGAGAGAGGGTGAAGAAGAGGGGTAGTATTAGGGGCCATGGGTAACAATGCCAAGGGGCTGATTGTGTGGACTGGAATCTAGTGGTGGCTGTAGGCAGAGCAACGTAAGGCATAACACTGATTTGGATATGCAAGAGAAGATAGAGGAGGATGCAATTGCAAAGAGAAGTAGAGGTGTACATGGAAAGAGGGATGGAAGCCTTGACTTCCATGTGGGACCACGAGAGTGTTCAAAAGGAAGTGGGCATGCAGATATTGATTTGAATACAGATGAAGGTCTGCTATTGAATGGAGAATATGAAATTTTGGAGCTGATTTCAAATCAACTAGAAGGGTTGGCTCCTAAAGGCAGTGAAGATGAAAAATCACTAATGGAGAGGTCCTGGAAATTTTGGAAAGTGAAGACGATAAGAGGAAGAGGGGATTGACGAACAAGAGGAGATGATTAAGAGGAATGTGGATATGGAAGCACTCGATCTAGAGGGCTTTTTTAGTAAAAAGGGACCATCCAAAGAACCAGAGGAAGTAAATAATTGTGAATATTTTGGCTAATTACCAGTCTTCTAGTTTTGCAGGTGAGGGTCCCAATTGTGAGAAAGAGAAGGAAATTAATCACAATGAAATTATAGGGGGGAAAAAATGAGGGAGGGGGAAGTGCAGGACCAACTTCGATGTCCTACAGATTGGAGAAGGCCTTCGTGGGGAATCAGACCTTGGGACAAAGAGGACGGTCAGAGTCTTAATTCATGGGTTCCCATCAAGGCCCTATCAATAAAAAAAAGCCCAATTTTGATGACAGCACAATAGAGTAACTTAAATCTCTAGCAAGAATTGAGGGGTTGGATTTGTGGCCAATTGGAGAAGATCGAACGATTTGGTTGATAAGGCCTTTTAAAGAGTAGGTGAGGAAAACAATTTTCGATTGCGGTAGGGATAAGTCACCCGTCCAGATGGATACTCTTTGGCGGTATATCAACAGTGTTGGGACATTATTAAGGTGTTGGAGGAATTTCATAATAGTGGGGTGATAAATTCTATAATAAATGAGAACTATATTTGCCTTATTCCCAAGAGAGTGGATTCAGTTCGAGGCGAGATGTTAGGCCAATTAGTCTTGTGACAAGTCTATATTGGTTGTTGTAAAGGTATTGTCACAAAGAATAAAACAGTAGTTGAGGGATACATTTTCACAAGCTCTCCCTTCTATTAATTGGATTACATTGCTTGTGTTCGTGTTTGTGTTCTTAGCTTGACTGCCCAACTGATTTACTGTAAATGACAATCTGCAGATTAGGGGAATGGCATTTGTATTTGAGATGAATCACAAATCTATGAGGCAGTATCTAGCAAAAATTGCCAAAAAAGTGAGGATAAGTACACCAATTTTGAATGGTCACCTGAGGAGGGGTCCATAAGTGGAGAAATGCCATGAAAAGGTGGTTAAAGGGAGGAAAATTTTAGATGCAATTTTAATTGCAAATGAGGTTGTGGAGGAAGTGCAAAAAAAGAAGGGGGTTTTGTGTTTCAAGATTGATTTTGAGAAAGCTTACGACCATGTGGATTGGGAATTTTGGATTTTGTGTTAGAGAAAAGGGTTTTGGGGCTGTTTGGAGGAAATGGACTAAGGGCTGTGTACGGTCTGACAATTTTACTGAATGGGAGGCCCAGGGATAAATTTGGAGCTTTAAGGGGTTTGAGGCAAGGTGACCCTTTTTCACATTTCTTTTTTACCCTGCTTGTGGATGGATTGAGTAGGTTGGTGGAGAGAGCAAGAGAAGTTTAGTTAATGGAGGACTTGGTTGTTGGCAGAGAAAAGGATAGATGTTTCTCATTTGCTGTTTGCATATGATACAATCTTCTTTCTTTAATGGAAAGGACAAAACTTAGTGGAACGTATTAATGGTGTTAGAAGTGTTTGGAGTTATGTTAGGATTGAAGTTTAATAGAGCAAAATGTTTGATATCAGGGATTAATACTTAAGAAGTGGAGAGTAGCAGCAGTTCTAGGTTGTGAGGTTGGGAGATGACCTATGAATTCCTTGGGTTTGCCACTAGGGGCAACTCAAAGGCAATTAGCTTTTGGTCATGTGATGGAGAAGGAAGAGAGAAGGTTCGAAGGGTGGAGAAAAACATTTTTTTCAGGACGACGCAGGCTAACTTTAATACAATCAGTCTTGTGTAGTCAACAAATTTATTATTTCTCATTATTCAAGACTCCTAACAGTGTGGCTAAGTGAATGGAGAAGTTGATAGAGGAACTTTTTGTGGGAAGGGGTAGCGGAGGGGAAGAAGGATCAATTAGTGAGAAGGTGGACTAGGGGTTGGAATTTGGTAAAGAAAAACGAGCCCTTGGGACATGCTTATGGAGGTTTCTACCAGTGGGGAGTTCCTTTGGCATGCTGTCATCAAAAGTAAATATGGGCTGCACGAGAACGGTTGGTATTCCAACATTGTTGTTTGGGGTTTTAGTCGATGCCCTTAGAAAGATATTTCTCAACGCCTTCATTAATTTTCTTCTTATTGTCGCCTTAGTGTGGGGAATGGAGAAAGGGTGAGGTTCTGGGAAGAGTGCTGGGTCGAGGAGACAGCTTTGTGCTTTCTTTTCCCTGGTTTGTATAGGCCATTCAATTCCGTAAGTTTTCTATAGCAGGCTTGTGTGTTGACTCCTCTTCACGAACTGTAGGGTTGCATTTAATCCTCAAAAAAGATGATTTAATTGAGTATCCAAGAGTCAAAAAATTTATCTTTTCCATTAGAACTTTGAGTTTAGGAGAAATCTAAAGGATTTAGAGGTGGAGGTACTCTTTATTGTACTGCTTGCCAGAAGTTTTGTTGGTCTCGCAGAGGGAGGATAGCAGAATCTTGAGGTTGGAGTCTTCGGGGGTGTTATTATGTTTGTGACGGAGTTAATGGATGTTCCTTCTCATGTAATTTGGAAGGCTAAAGTACTGTCTAAGGTACCTGTGTTAGCTTGGATTATTGCTCATGGAAGGTTAAGGCTGAACACTTGTTTTAAAAGAAAAGAAATTTTTTAAACAAATTGTTTTCTAAATGAAATGATTTTAAAGAAAAGGGTTTTAAGAAGGTTTTATTTTTTTCTTCTTAATTTATTGTTGTCTACACTATAATTTCTCTCACCACCTTTTGTTTTTATGTTTCACCACAGGGATTGCTGAAACTTCTAGGTATTTCCGAATTCCTCCTCAAGAGGCATCATTCAGTTGTTCTACCAAACAAAGCAGCACAACCCTAACTCGACTCCAATATGATAACTCTTCAATCTATTTCTCTTTTATCCTTATTGCCTCGTGATAGCTTTTGACAAATTCTAATATGACGATTCTCTATTATCTTATGAAATACAATTGACCTCTTGATCCAAAAAAAAAAAAAAAATCCAAACTGTTGGCCACAATTGTCCTATATATTCCGTATCTTATGTAGCAAATTGGTCCATGTGTTGTCAAGAATACTTTGGTTATTTTGTTCATTAGTAGAATCAGGCCAGTTTGGTATTGCTGTGCTGTGAACATAATCACTTTCAAATATGCTGTGACAATAATCTGCTGTGAAATTAAACAGTTAATTGTTTGGTAAATTGTATTCTTAAAAGTATTTTGGGTATAAATTTTTTTTTTTTGTTTGATAAATTTTAATGTTAAAGTGCTGTAGCTAAGTAGAATGACTAAAATGGACATAATATGTAAAAGTATGTTTTACTCATTTGTTTGGTAAAAATAACAGATACTTGCACTGCAGTGTTTTCCAGTTACATACTTTACATGAAAATTTGCTTTGTAATTAGTACACAAACTTAAATTATACATGTTCATAAGGAATTCTTATAATTTTCATGGGGCATGTAACGTGACCACAAATAATAGTTTATCAATCTATTAATCTAGTATTCATGGAATCAATCTATTAATAAAGCAGTTGAAGGATTATATTGAGTAAAAATGAACTTCAAAATAAGAAGATAAACTTCAAATGCCTCATGATTTTATTTTATTTTTTTGGAAAAAGAGCTTCATTAAAGAGAATAAACAACTTTACTGAGAAATGAAAGGATAGAGGGGATGACACCCAACTCTAAACCTCAACAACAAAACAAGTAGCGGTGGTGGCAGGAGGAACAAGTCCACGAATTGCTTTACTTTCTGTTATTAATTGGTAGATCAAGAGCCACTGCTCCCAGACCCAAAGATGTTACCAAAGAGAATGGGCCTGCAAACCAGACAAGCTCTCCTAACAAGTAGCCCATATGTTTCAATGTAGTACTGTAAACCAGACAAGCTCTCCTAAAAGGTGATAAACTAAAGTTCTGAACTTAAAACATATGAAAGATGCCTGCTTAATTGTAACGACCCGATCCAAATTTTTACTAGAAATTTAAATTTTTATTTATTTTTGTTTTAATTTGGGGCTTGACCCCAAAGTAGACTTTTAAAATAAATGGGCTTTCGATTTTGACTTTGTGTCCATTGGGTAGGTTTCGAGTTTACGATTTCGTAGACATGAAGCACGCATAAATCGGAATTTCGGTTTGGGTTTTACAGACATTCAAAGTGAGGGGCAAGTTGGTAAATTTCATGAATGGGTTTTAAAACTCCAAAGGTCCAGAAAATTCTGGACATTCTCTCCCCTCTCACGCCTCACACTCTCTCCCTGTTATCTCTCCCCAACGCCCCCTTTTCCCCCGGGGGACTCCCTCCTCTCCGGCCTCCCTCCCTCGCCGTCCGGCCAGGAGGCGGCGACGGTGCCACCTCAGCCTTCCCCTTCTCTCTCTCTTCCCCCGACCTCTCTCTCTCCCCCCCGCAGACTCTCATCTCTCTCTTCCCCTTTGTGCGCGCGACACCACCATCAGAGGACAGCCTCCGACCCCCTTCCCGGCGGCACGAGATCACCGTTGTAACCCCCGTGAGCCGGCCGTCCTCCTCTGTGCCTCCCCCCGCCGGCCTGCCACCCCTGTGCGCAGGAAATCGCCGGAGAAAACTTCCCCAGCCGCCGGCTTCTCTTGCCGATTTCGGCCATCTTCAAGCTCCGATCAAGAAATTGGTTAGTGGGTTTTCTTCCTCTCTTCATGGGCTTCCAAACCCATATGGTGTTACTTGTCAATTTTGAACAATTGTGATTTTGGAAAATTGGGGTTTAGGGCTCATTTCGGGTTCCTATCAAATTTTCGAAATTTGATGATGTTGTATGTATTTTTGTACAATTCTCATCCCAAAGAACCTTTAATTTATGTTTAGAACTGATGGTTTGAAGCAATCTTGGAGAATTGATAGTTTTTGGGTATTTAGGAACTTGATTTTGAGGAATTATGGGCCATTTCGGGTTGGTCTAATAAATTTTGTTTTGGAGTTTATTTTGGACCATCGTCGGATAATATTTATTCATTTGAAACCCAATTAAAATCTAGAATTTAAAAAGGTTGTGAATTATGAGGAAATTGTAGAATTTGATCTTAGAACCGTCACTTGGAGCGGCGATGACGGAGTTTGATTTCCCCACTGTCATTTTGAGTTCCTAGCATCAATTTGAATACTTTGACTAAGTTGGTTGGCCATCTTGGGTGTCGTAGGTCGAAACGAAGATGTTTTGGGAATAAGTTTTAGAGTGTCATCGTTTTAAAGCGGCGACTTCTAACCACAGGGAGGAACGCGGAGTAGCTAGGACGTCGGGTTTTCTTGTATGCACACACACTTTAGTGGTTGTTTGACATGGGTCTAATTGAATGCTATTGCTTTTTATTAGGCGAGGCGACCGTGGCTGGTGACGATCCGGCGGAGGATCGAAACTAGATTTCCCAATTTGTGAGTGGACTTTGTTTATAAATGTTTATGTTTCTAAAAGATTTTGATTTTATTGATTTAATGGTGGATTTGAGTTGAGAATTCTTATTTAAATCTTGTTCAAATGATATTCTGGTTGAGACTAATGACTTTAAAAATTGAGATGTTGTGGTTTGAGGAAAGACACATGATTGATGAGTTGGGTTGTTAAAGGGAATTGTGAAAAGAGTATTTAAAAACTGATATATAAATGCACGTATTGATCGGTCGAGCCTGCCTATGTAAAATGCACGGGATTGTGGCCAGGAGTTGAGCCTGCTCGTTCGAAGTGACCCTCCGTACGAGATTGTGGCCAAGATACGAGCCTGCTCGTTCGGAGTGACCCTCCGTACGAGATTGTGACCAGGACACGAGCCTGCTCGTGCGGAGTGACCCTCCGTACGAGATTGTGGCCAGGATTTGAGCCTGCCCGTGTGTGGGATTGTGGCCAGGACAATGTCAATACTATGGGTATAAGTATGGTGTGAGTTTTAAGTACAAGTGTTTTGAGACATCAGTTATAAAGATAATTTCAGTTCAGATTTGTTATTTCTCAGCTTGGAAAGTTTTATTGGTTTTTCAGTATATCGAGGTTTATTTGAGATGATTTTCAATAATGGATTGCGAAATGGGTTTTAAACTGGGGGATTGCAAGGAGCGATTGTGTGATCTTAGAGATTTTTATTTTATGACTTCTAAAAGATATTATAATTTTATGTTTCGTTTTCTGACTTGCCCACTCACTAAGTTATCTCACATTTTCTCTATTTTTGTCTAAATTTCTTTCCCCCCAGGTAGTAGCTTTGGTGGAGGTCGAGCCAATCACGTCGAGGCATAACATTCATATTTTCCTTGCTCAGATCTAGTAGGCAGCGCTTCCACTTTGGAAGTTCCGGTTTACTTTAATTGTAAATTTGTTGAAATAGAAGTAGGGGCTTTGATAACCATAATTAAATTATAACAACTATTTTGTATTTGTAGGGTCTTAGACCCCTGTTTGGTTGTGGTAGAGGTGGCTGATATTTTTAAAAGTGTTTTTAACAGGTTTTGAAGATTTTGGGTTAGTCCATTTTCAGGGGAGATTTTGCCGAATTTTCGGTAGGATTTTCCTTGATTTTGGATCCCACAGGACCTCTCCGGATTTCAGGGTGGAATCCAGGGGCGGTTCTGTCATTAATTGCTCCTAATCCAGTTCTATAATCTATACACAATCACTATATATGAAGTATATTAGATAATTCATAGGAATACCACAGTCAAATTGAATTCTCCTATGGAGAGCTCAATAATTATGAGTCGTAAGGAAAACTGAATAATAGAAAGTTAGAAACAAAGAAATTAAAACGGAATTAAAAATAAAAAATCACTCAAAAATGAAAAACTTAAATCTAAACAAAATTAAAATTTGACAATTGGAGTTCCAAATTCTGAAATCAAGAGATATTAATGTATTGGGGTTGTGGGAGAGAGAATGGAAAACATATAGCAAGTGGTTTTCAGAAGAAAAGTAAACAAAAGATTATATAAACCCTAAAATTTAAGAGAACGGGAAGAATTGATAATTAAAAAAGATAAGAAATTTATATGGATTTTTGTGCTCTTAAAGAGTGGAAGAACTTCAATAGAATAAAGAAGAAGAAGATGGAAAAAGAATAGCAGAAGAGAGAGGAAGAGGAAGAAGAACAAAAGAGAGACGAAGGAGAAGAACATAAGAGAAAAGAAGGTGTTGGGTGAAATAATGATGTAAATTGTTAAAACTAATGAGGACATTCTGGGCATTCCAAATATTTCATTAAACAAAACAACTGGTTCTGTGCAGCTTCTCCGCAAAGTGAATTTCAAAAGCATCTAAAAGGCTGCTTGTTAAAATCGCTACCAATGGCCTTGGGCTGTGATAAAAAGCTGGACTTTATTGTTTTACCAAACAGGTTTTGGAAAAAAGATTGTCAAAATAAGTGATTTTAAGCCTAAAAAAGCAAATGTTTGGGCCATAAATTTGCATTTACTATGACAAGATGATCGGAAAAGAGAATGGGTAAATTAGAGAAGCCGGCCTACATCTTTTAATTGAGTTTTCGGCAAGGAGGCCTAGGTGAGGAATAAAATCAAACACTTGGCGTGCGTTGTTGTCTTTGAACTAAGAGAGCTCAAAGGGGCTGCTATGGGGTCCCAAAATCACAAATTGCAATAGAGAAAATATGTTTCTAGCATGGTTGTGCTGCTAGGGGGATGTGAGCAAAAATGACTAAAGCATGGGCTGCTGCATAAAGAACATGTAGGTGGTTGGTTTGCTTGGCATAAGTGGGATAATATGATGAGTTTTTATAGCTGAGTTTGTCTCAATATATCCAAGGCCAGCAAATAATATGTATATATATATATATATATTTGGTTAATCAAGTGGCTTTAGTGGATAGATGGGCTTTGTTGTTGATTTGATATAGAGAGATCATTGAAGAGAAGGGGGCTGCAGTGATACCTGCGTGAAGTAAAGGAAATTTGAAAAGAATGGCTGCAGTGGTACTTCATGAAATTGAGGAGAGAGGGAGGAATGGTTGACTTCGTAAGTACCAAAGCCAATTGGATTTTGGCTACCCGTGTGTGTGGAGTGCACATATATATATATGTGTGTGTGTATGTACAATACAAAAGAAAGATGGCAGTAAGTGGCGTGGCCTTTTGTACTAATATATATATACAAAGTGAGGTACATACAGGGTGTTAAATTTCGAAGTTTTCGGCGAAATTTCGCTGAAAATTTCGATTTTTGGGGGTGTCGAAATCAAAACCCATATTTGCTAAATTTTCGAGATGATTTCGTAGAAATTATCGAAATTATCGAAATTTCGCCGAAATCGTCGAAATTTCGACGAAATTTTCGGCGGTGAGAATTTGAGATCTGGTTTTGGAGCTGGGTTTTTGCAGAAAAATGGAGAGGTGGCAGGGGGGAGATCGAGGGAGAAAGAGGGGTGGCGGCAGGGGGAGATCGAGGGAGAGAGAGGCGACGGCAGGGGGAGATCGAGGGAGAGAGGCGACGGCAGAGGGCGACGGGGCGAGGGCAGGGGGCGAGGGCAGAAGGGCGACGGGGCGAGGGCAGGGGGTGACGGGGAGACGGCGGGGGGAGATGCAGAGAGAGAGAGAGAAGATGAAGAAGAAATGAAGAAAACAGAGGGGATTTGCTGGAGCCTCGGGGGAAAAGAAAGGAAAGGGAAAGGAAGGAAAGAAAAAGAAGAAAAAAAAAAGAAAAAAAAAGGAAAAAAAAATAAAAAAGAGAAAAAAATTAAAAGGTTTAGGGTTGATTGGGGTTTGGGGCCTTTGGGTTAATTGTAAAGAAAAAAAATAGTTTGGGGTTTCGTTTGCCCGTTTTGGAGTTTCGTTTAGTTGTTTTTAAATCCTAAACTAGTAAACTATAATATATTTTTATATAAAAAATAATTTAAAGTATCCTAAAGGGCTTAAACCCTAGTATCATATATCATATTTATAAAACAAAATTTAAAAAACAGATTCACTTTTTAGCCCAAATTCCCAAAACACACTAATGACGTTTCACGTGTTTTATAAAAACATAACCCTAAAAAAAGTGAAAACACTGGATACACTTTTTACGCCTTTCTACTTGACGTAGTCTCTCATCTTCGATCACTCTCAACGACGTTCTCTTCTCCATCAAACCAGGTATTACGAAAACCTTTTCTTAGTTCTTGATTCGTTCAAGTCTCTGTAAATCTCACTTGATGTGGTAGATTTTCATGAATCTTAGTGTTGGTTTGTCTTATTTGTCTCAATTAATAGTTTGTAAAATTTATTAAAGCCCTAATTTAAGAACAATAGGAATTGATCATCTATGTTTGTATCTGGGTTTAGTTTTCTGTTTATAATTTTTTTTTCTGCTAATCTTTGTTCATCTGACTTCCACTTTTTACTATAAAATATAGACATGCTTTATATTTCATACGACCTTCTTTTACTACCATTTGACATCAATATATATAGCTATTACCTACAATAATGACGAAAAGATGAGCACATACTGTATGCATTTCCTCGTATATATGGTCTGCTAGAAAGTATATGTCATTCTTTTATAATCTAATTAAGTCTACGACTCTTTCTTTTTTATTTCTTCTTCTTGATGTTTCTTCTTTCTTTTTCAATTTTTTTTTCTAAGTATTGCATGTCTATGTAGCTTTGTATAGCTTCTTTTTGAGTCATTTTTGTTCTTGTTTCACTGTTATAAACACAGGCTGAATAAGCTTGTCAAACTTATATTTTCCTTATTGCCTCTTGTTATCATTATTTTTTTATATTAATTTTAGGGCAAATTACACGCAGGTACCTCAAGTATACACCCTTGTTCACTTGAGTACCCCAATAAAAAAAAGTTGCTCAGAGGTATCTCAACTACTGATTTTGTACACCCAGGTACCTCCGTCAACTATTTCGACGGAGAAGCCGTTAATTGCCTACGTGGCACACTGATAAACCTTTAAAATAATGCCACATGGACAAAAAAATTATAAAAAATGAAATAATTATTTAAAAATAACTAAAAAAATTAAAAACACAATAATTAAATTAAAAAAACAAAAAAATAAAGAAAAAATGGAGCACTGTTGCAGCACCCCTCCCTCCACCTCCCACCTCTCCCTCCGAGACCCACCCAACCCAGCCACAGACCCCTCCGACCCCAGCCACCCTGCCGCTAACCCCACCTTCAACGCCGCTAACCCACCCGACCACCCACCCACCCCCTCTCCTCTCTATCTGCCTCACACACACTCTCTCTCTCTCTCTCTCTCTCTCTCTCTCTCCGACCGAGCCACCCACCCCCTCTCTCCCCTCCCCTCTCCTTTCTCTCTTCCTCTCTCTCTTTCTCTCTCCCTGAAACCCCAACCCCGACCCTACCCGCCCCGCCCCGAGCTGAGCTCCACCCTCCTCGTTTAAATCTGAGAGAGAGTGAGAGAGAGAAATAGATAGAGCTGGTGGCCGGAGAGGGGAGGGAGGTGGGTGGGTCACTGGGTTGGGTGGCCGACGCGGGGGAGGAGGAGGGAGGAGGGCTCGGGGCTGGGGTTGGGCTGGGGTTTCGGGGGGAGAGAGAGAGAGAGAGAGTTAGAGAGAGAGAGAGAGAGAGAGAGAGAGAGAGAGAGAGAGAGAGAGAGAGAGAGAGGAAAGGGGCGAGGAAAGAGAGGGTGGGTGGCCAGGTGGGTCGGCGGCGTGGTGGCTGGGGTCGGTGACAAGGTGGCTGGGGTCGGAAGGGTGGGTGGCTAGGTTAGGTGGGTCTCGGAGGGAGGGGTGGGAGGCGAAAGGAGGAGGAAGAAGGGCTGCATTTTTTTAATAAAAATTTAATTATTGTGTTTTTTAATTTTTTTAGTTTTTTTAAATAATTATTTCATTTTTTAAAGTATATTTCATTTTTTATGATTTTTTTGTCCACATGGCATTTTTTTTACAGGTTTGTAGTGTGCCACGTAGGCAATTAACAGCCTCTCCGACGGAATAGTTGACGGAGGTACCTAGGTTTGCAAAATCAGTAGTTGAGGTACCTCTGAGCAACTTTTTATTATTGAGGTACTCAAGTGAACAAGGGTGTATACTTAAGGTACCTGCGTGTAATTTACCCTGAATTTTATATTATTAGTTTGCTATTCATTATTATTAGAGCAACATGGTAGTGTAACAGTTTCTTATGATTGTGATTTCAACACATATTAGGCTAACGTACTGTTTGGAATCAAATGCCAAAAATAAAGGCTCAATTCATTTGTAAATGAGTTCTAATGTCTGAAATAGAATATCAGACTTCCAAACTTGAGACAACAATTATGGGAACAAGTCAATTTTGGTCAATTAATGCATAATTAATTTAGAGAGATTTCTTCATTAGATTTGAGAGCTGATGTGTCTTGATTTTTCTTGCTTATTTGGTTAGATGTTGGTTTGGTTGCTGCATTGTATAATTGCCTTAAGCACTTTGTAGTGGACTCATTGTTCATTGTTTATGTTGTAGTTGCTGGGTATACTGTATTAAAATCTATGTTTCCTTTGTACCAAAAAAAAATCTCAGTATTTTTTTATAAATATTAATTATTTGTACCTAGTTTATGTGTGTGGTCTTCATTTAAGCTCAATTTACATGGGTGGTGAGTTATTTCGCATTGGTGCATGAATATTATATTTATAATAATGTAAGAGTCATCAAAATTTAGACACTAAATAATATCTCAATAGTATTTTATATGTTAGAAATAAACGAGTTAATTAGCGTGGAACATTGTATAGCAACAAAGAGCATTGTGATGATTTATCTCATAAAAGGAGACTTGAAACATCAGTCATTTAACAATGCTATATTTTAATTATTTTCTTTATATGTTTAAAATTATTAAAAAAAAAAACACAACAAACAAAAAAAATAAAAAATTATAATTAAAATATAAATTTTTTGAAGTGACTATATTGCCCCTAACTTTTGTTGGCAATTTTAACAGAAATTCATTTTGGTACCTATTAGATACAAAATAAAAGTTTAGGTACTCAATTGGGACAAATAAAAGTTTAGGTACCACATTAAGATAATGGTCAAAGTTTAGGTACTAAATATGAAAATAAAAAACCCTTAGTTGTAGTTCTAAGTTTACCCTTACACATGTTTTCTAAACTTCATCTTCTTTCCAAAACAATTCCTTTTTAGTTCTATGACTCTTTCTCTCATCTAGATAACCAGCCAAATTTATTTACAGGGAAAAACACATCTTTATAGCCTCCCAACTCAACTATATTATTTTAGCCATTCCTACCAAACTCATCCCCAATTTTATATGTGATAAGATTCACCACAATAATTAAGTACAACGAGTCAGGACTTGGAAGCCACGTACAAGAGGGATCCCAACTATATAAGAGTACCATCATCTCAGTTCATACACCTAAAGGCAGAAAACAAACCTTCACCTTCTCTAGTTTTCTTTTATTTTTCTTGTCTTTTTTGTTGTTGTTGTTGTTGTGGATAACCAGTACTATAAACTGAACTAAACTCTATGGACAAAGAGCATCGTCACATGATAGGAGTGCATTTTGAACTTTTACATATTAGATCTACACAAAAATTTCTTGGTGGATACTCATTGGTAGTTGATGGTGTTTACCTCCTCAAAATCCAAAACAACTAGAGAGCTCTTAAATCCGCATAGAGAAAACCTTGTATGAACCTCAGATAAGTAGCAAATATATGCTTTGGGTGTGAATTGGTTAGGTATTTGTATAAAAGAAAGAGGCCATTTTTAATGAAGATGAAGTTGTTTAGGAAAAGTCGACTAAGGGTAAATTAGAGATTTTAACTTGTACAATTATTTTAAAAAATATTACAAAAAAATAGAAGTGCAAGTGGAGAAAAATAGAGTGCCAAAATCGCTTCCCTTTAATTAAATTATTTTATTTTTCTTCTTTGACGGCTTGTCCAAAATCTCAAAATTAAAATCTAACATACAGCCTTTACAAAACTCACTCTACACCCTAAGAGAAGAAATACTCTTCAAATCAGGGAAAAACTTTATTATGAATTAAAAGGATTTTCTTATGAATTAAAAAGATTTTCTTATAAATTAAAAGGACTTTATTATGAATTAAAAGGATTTTTTTTATAAATTATTATGAATTAAAAAATTTTTCTTATAAATTATAAAACACCCCTGGTCTCTATCTAAAAACTATTTTTTTAAAGGACCTAAATCAAATTATCTCTTAATATTATACCCTAGGAGAGATAAACATACCGTCTAACAATACCCTTATATATTCGATTGGTTACACCATATAACGGTGTATCGGTTACATATTAAAAATTCTCCAATTTCATGTGTTATGCCACTGCACAGGCATATTTGCTCTTTGCTTACTTGAACTGCACTTTATTAAAATCCATGTAGAGGATCTTATAAATTTCCATTTGAGGTTTCTACTGACTTATAAGAAAATATGTAGTTTAAATCTTCTTATCCATTAGCTACTCTGTTCTAGTTTTTTAATTAAAAACATTATAGTTTATCCTTTATTCTCTTCTTGGGTTTCTCCAACCTATTTGATTCTCTGATTACCGTTAATTAATCAAATATATCGTCACTAGTTTATTGGCGTAAGGTTCTATTCCGGAGCAATTAAGTTGCGACTAGATCTAATTTTGTGGTCGTTGGATCATATTGAATGGCCAAGATCTAATTTTGAAACAACCTGATTTGTACAATGCCCCACTTCTAACACGTACGACAAAAGCCAAAGTGTCAAATGGAAGGAATAACTTACCTGAAACGTGGTATCCCCCTCTCTCTCTCTCTCTCTATCTCTCTCCTCTTTTTTATTTTTATTTTCCCTCTCTCTCTCTCTCTCTCTCTCTCTCTCTCTCTCTCTCTCTCTCTCTCTCTCTCTCTCCTCTCCTTCTGCTCTCTTTCTCTCATTACCGTTACACAAGCCTGCCCCTATCACATCACAGGGGCAGGCAAGTTATTCTCCAAATGGAAGACTTTCTCCCTCTTGTTTGTTTCATTTCTTCTTTCTTTTCCCATCCAAATCTGAAAGCCAAATCAGAGCTCAAGTAGCAGCGTGACAAAGTTTTTTTTTTTTTTTTTTTTCTATTTTTTGTTCATTATCATATACCCAGATTTTGACATACTCAAGCCAAGTCAAAGCACTACAGATGTTTTTATTCTCAAATTCAGATAGTGGGTTTGAGTATTTTGAATGGGACTCCATATGGGTTATTCTAAAATTCATGTTTGGATTTATTCTGAAATTTATGTTTGGTTTTTTTGCTCCTTTTTTTTTTTTTCTTTTTATATAAATTCGAGATGATTTTGTTTTCAGGTGGAGATTAGAGCAGATATTGAATTTAGAAATTAGATTAATTTGAAGAATAACAAGTGTTCATCTTTTTGTGGAGGATTGTTTTAGACTAGGGGTCGTCATTGAGTCGGGCTGGGTCGGCCTGGCCCATATTTAATGGGCTTGGGCCGTGTCGGGCTGGGCTTTTAGATATCTAAAGCCTACAGCTCGCCCACGAGCGCAAGTCATTCTAGCTTGAACAAGCCGAGACGGGTCGACCTTTAAGTGGCATGCCGAGCCTTTTACTTTTTAGGGGCGGCTATTCCGACCACCCTGTTCTACTTAGTTGACCACCCTAAATTGAATTTAGTAAAAGACATATATACCCTATAGCAAAATGACCATAAAGGACATCTAATATTTGGGATAAAATTTTTCTCCCAACACCCCCTACCATCTTCAACCACCAGCTGAGAGGAGCACCATCATCTTCACCACCATCTTCAACCTTCCACCACCACCATCTTCAACCTTCATCTTCCACCTTCCACCAACACCATCATCAACCTTCCACCCTAGATATAGATTGTTGTTTTAAACAATCCCACCCGCTGGCTCCACCCACGTGTACCACCATCATCAAACAACACTCCACTCTCTTCTACCACCACCACCATCTTCAACCAACCCTAGACATAGATTGTTTTTGTAAACAAATTCATTGTATCCAAATCACCTACTTTTGACAAATGGACAATCAGAACGACAATTTGGAGTCATCAAATGAAGTAAGTTTGAGTTTTTTTGGAGTTTTTTTGAATTTTTTCGAGGCTGAAAAACTGTGAGTTCGTGTTTTTATTCGGTAAACCAGTACCGAAATATACATTATATTTCGGTGGATGGTCACCGAATAAATGTACATATTTCGGTAGGTATCCACCGTTTATAAATGTAATGACAATTTTTTACACATTTGTTCGGTCGATGCCGGTCGAAATATGGCAATACATTCGGTGGTTTGTCACCGAAGTTTATACCACCGTTCGGCAGATATCCACCGAATGAATAACGTATAGTTTTTTAAATAGTTTTATTCGGTAGGTAGTTGTCGAAATATATTGGTATATTCGGTACTTAGCCACCGAATATATATGGTTTATTCGGTGGATTCCCGTCGAATACTGGGACATAACTACTTTTTTTCCCGAATGACCAACGTATAATTGTTTCATTCGGTAGTCAATTGTCGAACTTTGTTTACATATTCGGTACTTAGCCACCGAATATATGTGATATTTTCGGTGGCTTCCCGTCGAATACTGGGACAAAAATTAATTTTTTTTTTTTTTTTGCTGAATAGGAGCAGCAAGTGGATGCTTCCACCGAACTCAGTATAGTTGAAGGAAGGTGCAATTTTGACTACACCAATGAATTCACAACAGCGGAGGTAAACATTGTTTGTATGGCCGGGAATTATGATTTATGCATACCTAAATATGAATTGTAAATAATATATATAATTATCATGTGTAGGTGTTTCAAAGTAGGGATTCAATGGTTTGTTGGATTCGTGCACAAGGAAAAAGGAACAACATGGTAATTGTCATTAGAAGGTCTGATGCAGGCGGGGTTCGTGGTAAGAGAGCTTGGATCAAATTTGCTTGTGAGAGAAATGGTCAATATGAGCCAAATAGATCAAGGAAGTCATCAAAGTCAGATTCAGGCGACCAAACATCCGATGCTGCTAGCCGTAAGCAACCGGTTTCTGATGACTCTAAGGACACCCGTTCGAAGAAATGTGGATGTCCATTCTCGTTGAAGGCGGTGAACACTGGATGTGGTGATCAATGGGAGTTGGAGGTTGCATGTGGAGTGCATAACCATGTAGTTTCAGAGTATATTGAAGGGCATTCATTCGCAGGCAGATTAACTGAAGAAGAGAATTCATTGTTAGTGGCTTTGTCCAAGACTTTGGTGAAACCGAAAGATATATTGAAGACCATAAAAAGTCAGAATCCACAGAATACATCAATCATCAAGACATTATACAATGCTAGGCAAAAACATAGGGTCATCGAAAGGGCCGGTAGATCAGAGATGCAAGTATTGCTAACTAAGCTGAGAGAACATAATTATGTTGAGTGGCATAGAAGTTTTGGTGATGTTGTGACTGACCTGTTTTGGACTCATCCTGAGAGTCTTGATATATTACGTGCATTTCCGCATATACTGATAATGGATTGCACTTATAAGACTAATAGGTACCGTTGGCCACTTTTTGAGATTGTGGGTGTGACTTCCACTAACATGACATTCTCTGTTGCATTCGCTTATATATGTTCTGAGAAGGAGGATAATTATACATGGGCTTTGGGTAGAGTACGGTCTTTATTGAATGATGACTGTCTTCCTAACGTGATTGTCACGGATCGGGAACTAGCACTCATGTCTGCAATCCCTAAAGTGTTTCCTAGTGCCAGACATTTATTGTGTAGATGGCACATTAGCAAAAATGTGTTGAAAAATTGCAGGAAGTTGTTTGGTACGGTTGACCATTGGGAGAAGTTTAATGCTGCCTGGAATTGTTTGGTTGGATCGAAGAGCGAGGATGAGTATGTGAGTCGTTTGCGTGACATGGAAACCAACTTTTGTTCATACGCCGGAGCTATTGAGTACATTAAGGATAGTTAGTTGATACCTTATAAGGAGAGGTTTGTGGCTGCATGGACAGATGCTTGTATGCACCTTGGTAACACCACTTCGAACAGGTAGTCTATTTTTGTTATCATTGACTTGTTATATGCTTAGACACACATACTAACTTCTTGTTACGAACAGGGCTGAAAGTGCACATTCAAGGTTAAAGAAGGAACTTGGCACTAGTCAGCTTAGTTTTGAGTTATCATGGCAGCATATTCATACATTGATAGAGTTGCAGCATACACACATTAAGGCATCATTTGAGAAAACCCGTTGTTTTATCCAACATAGTGTCAGGAAACATGAGGAGATGAAGGAATTGTTAGGCTATGTATCAGATACAGCATTGAATATAATTGGTTGTGAGATAAGGAGGTACCTTCACTAACTAACCTTCATTCTACGCATTAAACACTTATTTAGTTTGTACCAATAATTTATTCACTTCTTTCATATTGTACAGGGCTGAATGGATTGGAGGTGCCTTACCATGTGATTGCACCATTCGTCGGACACACGAGTTGCCATGTGCACATGAGATTTTGTCGTATAGACGACGTAACCGGCCTATTCCACTTGACTCCCTTCATCCTTATTGGAGAAAGTTGGATTACAATAGGGAACCGGAGGTCACAAAACTCTCAGATCCTCCAGTTAATGCCACAGTAGATAGACTAATAAAATGGATGGAAGAGCAAGATGCAGACACCCAGAAGCACATAAGTTTGAAGTTAGAAGAGCTTATGAATCCAAGTTCCACTACTCTGAGGGAACCACAAGTGAAGACCAAGACTAGGGGCCGCCCAAGTAAAGCTGAAACCTCTACTAGGCGTTTGCCATCCGCATTTGAGTACGTACTTTCCGGTTGTGACAGTCATTCACCCTCACCGTCCATTGGCAATGTTGGCTGTACCTCGCCAAAAAAGAAACTAAAAAAACTGGCCAACAAAGTGAAGACGAGTTCGCCCATTCCATTTGCTTAGCCACATCGGTATATAGACCAGTTTCAACCCATCATGAGACCGTACATTTCTGGTGTAACCGACGTCTTACCAGATGGTAATTGTGGATATAGAGTTGTAGCTGCAGCTATGGGATTTGGAGTGGATGCTTGGCGAAAGGTACGCACAGACTTATCCAGGACACTGCTACATACACCGGCTTTGTTTGAGTCAGTTTTCCATGTGCGCGAGCGAGTTATGGAGTTTCAGAGGGTACTTGACTATTTTGATGACACCCCTGCACCCAGAGATCATTGGATGACTATGCCCGAGATGGGATATATTATCGCCACATGTTATGGTGTAACCGTGATCCATTTATGTAGATCGTTATGCCTTACGTGTCTCCCACTATATGCACACTCAGAAGCACATCAGGACGTTGAGCTCTGTGATATTTGCATTGGTTTTGTCAACGGTGATCATTTTGTACAGGTACGGCTATAAATTGTGTAATTGTAAATTTATAGTAGAAAAATTGTCATTGCTAAGTTATTCACTTAATTAATATGTGTAGGTACACTTGTCCCCGGGCCATCCTATGCCACCTATTTCAGATGATTGGCATAAACATGCCGACGCGTATGCCGCACGTGGTTGGTACATTGGATATCAAAATCGCCTTGAGGAGTTCAAGCGAATTAATGGTGACGTGCCTACGCCGGAAATTGTGTCTCTTGATAATGATTGAATTTCAACTTAATTAAATGTAGTGAATTTTTTTTAACCTTTATGGCGTACGTACCATGTATGTGGGATGATATTAACCTTTATTAGATCTTGACTCATGCATAATATTATCATAATATGTGGTGCTCTAATATTTGTTCGGATTGTTTTTATGCAATTTCAAAGTCACTAAATTAAGATGCTCCAATTTTAGCCAAAATAAAAAACAGAAGGTCCTAATTACAAATAACCCTCATAATTAGTCATTAACTTTTGGCCCTTGTGTTCATCAAAAAAACTTCTGAACATGAAAGCGGGTGATCACTGCCGAGTGCGGCGCTGGTAGGTCATGGTGCTGCTCAAGTGTGTGCCCTCCAAGATATGTTGTAGACTGTCAATCGCCCTGTAAAGGTGAGAGGGACGCCTTGTGGCCTCATCCTCGCCCAATGCCAAAATAGGGCGAGTGATATGCAACATACGGTCAACACAGTCCTGTAAGTAACAAAATCATATATAAGCAACAATTTATATACCATGTCAAAATATAAGCCAATTTGAGCCTAAATAAACAATTTTCACCACCAATTTCAAAATTTATGCCTTTGGATCCATACCCTGCCAAATCCTGGTGCCACGGTCCTGTGGGGGTCAAATGCAGTCCTCAGTGCTGGATTTTGGATGTACGGATGAGATACATAATGGAACTACTGGAGGTAGCCGTGAACGGTGTCAGATGGAGCCTTCACTGGTACACTGCGACTATCTTCAGACAATAAGTGGTCCGGCCACCTCTCCCACGTACTATCAAAGTACTCGTAAAAGGGATTGTACGATTGTGCATAAGCACCTCGTCCACCACACTGAGGAGCACGTAGTGCAGGGGGGATAGTTTGTACCCGTCCAAATTGCCTTAAGACTCTCTCCGGATAATATGGCTCCACAATGTCGAAACACTTGATCAATCCTGTGTAAAATGCCACATCTAGTAATGGATGATGTTGTCTACTGGATTTGTAGGGTTCCCATATAACCTGAAGAAAGAAAAAAAACCAAAATAAGTTAGTATCAAATAATTCATCCAAGAGCAACAAATGCAAAATTAAGTCTAATTTTTCATTATCACTATAAATATATACCTCATCCGCCTTCAAATCGTCAAGTCGTTGTCTCAGTTTCTGCACATCTTCACAAGTTGTCCCGGTATCTCTCCTCGGAGTCCATCGGAGCGCACGGGGGCTACTCTCTAAGTAGTTAATGTCATAGCCCGGACTAACAATATGGTGCATATGCTCATACACCCATGCCTCCAACAAGGTCATATATCCACACATTTGCTTAACCTTAGACCTAGAAGCAACACCTAACTGCCGATATAGGAAAGATAAGGCCCCTGCACCCCATGCATAATGGCTAGTGGTGTCGAGATTAGTAAGTAATCGTAGATACTGGACTTGTACCCTTGTGCCAGTCTTATCGGCAAAAAGGGTACATCCCAATAAGAACAATAAATAGGCTCTAGCAGCACACCTCACTAGCTCATCATCATCTGTATCACACACATGGCCAAACCTCGACCGTAACCACTCGAGACGCACATACTCACCAGAATAGTCATCCAACTCCGATGTGGCATCTGCCTCACTCACCCCTAAGTATGTTCTCAATAACAAATTTGATGCAATATGATCATGAGGGGGTGTAGAAAGTGATAAACCCACAACCGGAATTCCCAAAATGTTTGACACGTCATCTAGTGTGATGGTCATCTCACCGAATGACATATGGAAAGTATTAGTCTCAGGCTGCCACCTCTCAACAAAGGCTGAGACCACTACCTTATCAACAGTACGGTACGAGCATGACACCAGTGGTCCGAGCCCAGATCTAATCACATACCCCTTCACATTGTTATTATCATTTCTACTCCACAAGTCCCATGTGCGCAGCTTTGTTGTTTTGGACATGCATCTTAGGGGCTCACGTTCCTATTTTCAAAAACAAGCCACAAGTCAATTACAATATTGCAAACTATATAGTTATAAAATTTTAAATTATATAAGTCATTATGTTTAATCTCTAATACCTCATTTTTCCAAATGGAGGCAGCAATGTGACTGTTGAAGCTCCTAAGCAATGACATATCAGTGGGACCTCCAGGGAAAGGCCCATCTGGATCATTGTTGTCATCTTCCATTACATTCTCTTCCGGCTGGACATCATCCCCCCTCTCTTCGTAAATAGTTTTGCCCGTCCTCCTACGCCTCTCTGAAGCTGTAGGACGTGTTCGATCTTCATTTGCAGCACCACCTCTAGAAGATCTACTATCTCTACAAGTTTCGCCTCGAGCAGATTTACCTCTAGATGCTCCTCTCTTGTCCATACCTATATTCAAAAATTGAAATCATGTTTAGAATACAGAGAATATAAGTTATCATGAAATATAGAATAAGAGAAAAGTGTATGTAAAAATATTTTATATTCATGTCATTCGGCAGATGTCTACCGAAAATTTCAGATCTATTCGGTAGATGTCCACCGAAATATTAAGATCCATTCCGGCTGGACATCATCCCCCCTCTCTTCGTAAATAGTTTTGCCCGTCCTCCTACGCCTTTCTGAAGCTGTAGGACGTGTTCGATCTTCATTTGCAGCACCACCTCTAGAAGATCTACTACCTCTACAAGTTTCGCCTCGAGCAGATTTACCTCTAGATGCTCCTCTCTTGTCCATACCTATATTCAAAAATTGAAATCATGTTTAGAATACAGAGAATATAAGTTATCATGAAATATAGAATAAGAGAAAAGTGTATGTAAAAATATTTTATATTCATGTCATTCGGCAGATGTCTACCGAAAATTTCAGATCTATTCGGTAGATGTCCACCGAAATATTAAGATCCATTCGACAGACACCCACCGAACATATATCAATGTTTCGACAGATGCCCGTCGAATGGAACCAGTACCAGTTAAATCAATATATTCATTCGACAGAGACCCACCGAATGACATTTGATATTTCGGAGGATATCTACCGAATAAATGTAAATAATTCGGAACTGAACTACCGAATGAATTTGTAACACATTTCCAGCAAATTCTGTTCGGAAGTATACTGTCGAATATTTTGAAATAATTCGACAGTATACTTCCGAACAAGTTAAGAAATTTCGGTACACCAGTACCGAATGAAATTCGAAATCAGATCCTATTTTGCAGACACCCACTTTCAAAATCTCATTCTAATTTCTCTAAAATATCACATATCTGTGTAATTGGAAGGCCAAATATATATATTAATGCATTATACAACCCTAATGTAGGAGGGAGAGAGTGACAGAGAGTGAGTAAGGGAGAGTAAGAGGGAGAAAGCAACCACCTGAAATTGCAGAGGAGGAATCGGCGGTGGAGGGGAGGACCGGCGACGGCGGGGAGGAACGGCGACGGCGGGGAGGACCGGCGACAGCGGGGAGGACCGGCGACTGGTGACGTGTAGGCGGGGGTGGGGTCTGCGGGTAGGCCAGGGGGTGGGGTCTGCGGGTAGGCAAGGGTGGGGTATACTGGTGGGGTGTTTGTTTGGGTGGGGTAGGTGGGTTTAGATAGTAAAAATGATGTATTTTGTGAAATAAGGGGTATTTCTGTCATTTTAGGGTGGTTAACTCAGTAGAAATTAAAAAAATTATACAAGGGGGTGGTGAACTCAGCAAGGGTGGTCAACTCAGCACAAAATGGTGGTGTGCATAGCCCCCCCCTTACTTTTTCCCAACAATTGCATTTTCATCATATTCATCCATCCCAACCCACAATCCAGAATGATAGGACTTGAAACTCAAAGTGGCCCTGTGGGGTCCACACCTTTTAATGTGGCCCCACACTTTTTATTAACCGTTGTCTATTTACATTTTTGTAGTAGTGGTGTTCAATCCACCATGCTTAAGTGATGGCAAATAAACTCACGAACAGTTTAGGAGTTTAAATCCCTCGGTGTAGCAATGCCAAAACCATTACACACTAAAGCACCAAAATAAATCCAAAACAAATAGACGTACTCTCAACCATGTAGCACTAGGTTTTGAATGTAAAAGTAAGCAAAGTCAACAAACAAGTTTGCAAGTTCAACACCACCCCACACAAGTAATTACAAATGAGCAACCTAAAAGTTTAAGTTTGTCTCAATTGCAACACTTGAGTAACTAATACTAAGGTTAGTAAATTGCAAAACAAGTAGCACTTAAAATAAGTTTTCCTTGTGACATGCGAAAAATTAGTGGTGAAAAATCTGGGTTATGACACCAACCAATTAATTACTCCTAATTACTCCAACTCTTGGGGTTCTAGCTGAGTTAGACACATGTTAGATGCGTTAAAAACTCACTCGAACCTCAGATATATCATTTTCCACGTTGAACTCAACCCAACCCTTCTCATTTTCTCTCAAAACCAAACACTCCCATTTCATTGCTCATTTTTGGACAGTCACCTTGTGAGCTAGATAAGACCTATTTCCAAGCTTCAAATGATAAAACCAAAAACTAACGAGCTGTTACTCTGTGTGTCTAGTTTCTACCCTCCAAAAATCAGATCCATTCATTGAGTTATGAAACCTGTAGAGCATTCAGGTAATGTTCTTGCATGTTGAAGATTCTTTTTCAAATCCAAAAAAAGTTCGTACTTTCTTTCATTGCTCAACATGCAAACACATAAAAGTCCTTGTTTTTATCCTTGTTTTTACTCAAATACCCAGCCCAATAACCCATTACCCATTTACCTCAATCGAGCAGTCTGAAACCATTGCACCCAATCCATCTATCTCAATCGAGCAGTCTGAAACCCTAGGTATGGCGGAGGCGAGGAAAGCCCGGGCAGTGCCGCGAATGCAGAAGATATTGGAAAGTCTAAAACTGGAGAAAGAGAAGAAGAAATCCGCGGCGCAAAGAAGCTTGATCGACAAGACCCTATACATGTGTTTCCGTGAGCACAAGAATGGTGGTTCGATCACATTCGTTATCCACGCCATAGAAATGAGCCATGTGTTGTTGTTATCCGATTCATCAAATTCAGAAACCTCCGATTCCAATCAAGTGGCTTACCTTTCCGGCATGAATCTTCCCAGCGATGTGGGTTGTGGTGTCTTTGGCTCCAAAATTCTCATCGCCGGCGGCTACAAAAGCACAAGTAAACGGCACCTGATGTTGGACGAACCCGGATTATGTCCGAGCAAGGGAATTTATGTGTTTGAGACTGATCCAACTGAGGATCCGAAACCGAACATCAAGCCCCGTATCTTTGAGAAGTTTCTAGGAAGCAAAATTGATCCCCTGCTGGTGGAGCTGAATGGAGAACTGTATGCTCTCGGCACTGGCCTCTTTGAGGTATATCCAGATCCGACTTCGAAATTGACCTGTTTCGAGGTATTTGACCCGAACAAGGGGAATTGGTCGTCTCTGCCAAACCCTCCAGTTTTCGACCCCAACTCAGACTTTTATAATCGTTGCCCTTCTTTATTCTCTTCTCTAATTGCGGGCACCAACATCTTCATCTCGACTCCAGATACTGCCGTGTTCCGCTTCAACGTCGCCGGCCGGAAGAAAGAATGGACAAAACACTCTCCTTTGTGCTCTGGTAAACCTTTTCCCTTCGACGGCGAAACTTTAGTTGTGGACAATGATGGTGATGGTGGTTTCCTAGTGTTTGCATATAGTATTTTTCATACACCTTCGACTATATCAGTCTACCTCATGTCGTACGGATATGATTCTTTGATAGCTTTAGATACTCTGGAGCTGCAACATCTAGGTCCGTTTCCTCCTCACTTTCTTTCCCCACAATCCTATAGATTTATCCATCTAGAAGGTCGAAAAGTCTGCCTTGTTTTGACCAGACTCAGGGGGCCATTCGATTTTGAATTTCCAGATGAGTTTGAGAAGATGTGTGTTCTTGTTTTGACATTTGAATATGCACTTACAAAAATGAAATCCGGTTCCTATTCAATCACCACCCAATCCCTGGGTACTCGCATTTTTGAATACAATACCAGGCGTTCGGAAGAGTCTCCTGATACTACTTTTGCAGATGTGCTTGGCGGCTTTGTGCTGTAAGTTCTGTTGATTAATTATTATTTGCCTTGCCTGAGTGATTAAATTTCTTTAATTTACTTTTCCTTCATGCCTACACTACATATCCCTTCCATATTTAATTTCTGTTTTTAATTTTGTGGCAAGCTTCATGTCCAGTTCATAAACAATGACTGTAACACCAAAAAATAAAACATAAAGATTGAGAAAGGTAATGAAAGATAGGGTGAAAAGAATAAACAACATAATCAAATTTCAATGTAGAATCAATATGTAACTTCCTTTAATCCCTTGGAGGACACAAGAAGCATCACTGATGTCCAATTACAATTAGGTAAGATGCATATGAGGAGAAGCAAATAACAAAATCTTAGCAAAAGTACATTTACAAAACAAAACACATCTATCATCTTTTTAATAACCAACAATTTTTGAGTTGGTTAAGCTCACAAATGTAACCGACCTTGCAAGAATACTTATGACTGAATATGTAAACTATAAACAATCACAGAAAATTTACTCCCCTACTTGGTCATTAGGTAGTTATTCTTCTACTTCTAGCTAGCATTGCTATTCCTTTTAGACCCCCTGCTGTATATCTAAACCTCTGAACAAACTGTTTAATGGGTTCTTCACTCTTATATGTATGGACTATGCTAATTTCAATTCTCATACTGTCCAACTGACAACAATAAGGCCTTCTTTTTTGAACTCTCTGCCCTCGCCTTGCACAAGATACACCAGTGTGGAGAAAAGCGGACATAAGGCCTTCTATTTTGAAGCTGATCGCAGGTGTTGACCCTCCCATGAACCATTAACCAAACCAAACCAAGACTTTTAACTTTTAATTCATAGAATTATTTGAAACTTGTATTCTTGTTATTTTACAAATATAGTCTCCTCATATTCAAATTTCAAATCCATTTCTGATTATATATTTATATTCATATTTTAGTGCATGTATGCCTAATAATTACAATACACGCTGCTTAATTTCTAACTATAGCATACATAGTCAAGGCAACGCTAACTTTTTCAGCCTCATCTAATAGATTTTCCAACATTTTAAACTTAAGCAGATACCTTATAATTAAACCAGGACTCTATATACTATCTGCAGCAAGATTGAATATCAATTTTGATCAACGAATAAATTATATGTACTGCTAAAGATACAACTTCAAGATGTGATTCTTTTCATTACGAACATCAATAACAACAAGTGAATGATATCTACTGGTAACGATTATTCAACTTCAAGATGTGATTCTTAGCTAGACCAAACACTTTACCATCCTCTTAGTTGTCTCTTTCCGTTATCATACCTGCAGATTAAAATTTAAAACTTGCTCTGTTATACCTCCTAATTAATGTGCGTGCTTAATTGACTAATTGCTGGGAACTGGCCAGCCACTTAGTTTACGGTAGACCCATTCAGCCAAACTAAGATATCAATAGTGAGAATGCTGAGGTGAGAAATGAGTCAGATTTCTATATTTTGCTACTCTCAAAATTTGCCTAGGCAAGGAAGGGGTTATATGATACTAACTACTTGACTTGTATAATTCATTGCGTGGAATGGAAAAATAAAAAGAATGCAAAGCTGAATTTCATTGTCTTTAAGATGTTAATTAACTCTTTCTTTTCTTAAAATACTTTTGCATTTAGTTTATAGGATTAACTGCTTCCTTCAATTCAAGCATAAAAGTAATGAAGAACAAATCAATAATAAATCTGAAGTCACAAATCAATGCCATTACACCATAAATCACTCCTAGCGAAAATGAAGAAAAGCAAGAAAAGACTAAAGTTGTAATTCTAAACTTGAGAAAACTTAGTTGAATCGGGTTCATAAAATTTGCTTTCAGTGCCAACTTTACTGAGTAGGATCTATGAACATTGCAAATTGAATTAGGTCAGTCAAGTGAACAGACCCAACTGTTGGTTGTTTGGCTGCTATATAGAAATAGCTGGTAGTACAAGGTTTTTCTTAGAAACAGGTAGAACCTCAGTTGCAAATCTCATTTGTCCTTTTTAATTTTATTATCCAATAAAAATAGTAAAACCAAAATTAGTTAATAGTTAATAAATGTAATCTAGTACATAAATGAAGAAGAAAGGAAGTAAAAATATTACAGACATATTTATGTTTTTATATGTGCATATACAATGCAGTTATATGGTCTTAGTGAGCATCTGTCTTTTACTTAGAAAACCAATCTGATTATAAATAATATATGCACATGAATGGCTAAAGGGTAGAGGAAAGGAATATCTCTAAGAGATTGTTGAACATCCTAAACTTGAGCTGGATACCTTATAAACCTGGACTCCATATATTCTGCAGCAAGAAATTTAATTGCACTGAACAGATGAATGACACAAATTAATTAGGAAGTACTTACTAGAATTTTGGGAAGCAAACGGTAAATTCGTGGTTTGTATTGGCACTTGATACATTGTTATATTACAAACTATCAATCACTTGTGTCTGTTAAGTAGCGGAGGTTAACAGGCTAAGGTTTTTAAGTAATCAAGAATAGAAAATAGAATTTTGATGCTTGTTGATTGATTTAATAGTTTGAACCTCAAATTTAACTAGTTGGCACCTATCGCATGTGCTTGAACTACAGCTTGGTTGATGCACAAATGTACTTAGAGGTTGAATTTGCGAAGTGCCTATAGTAAAACAGTTGTGACTTCAATTGTGACTCGTACATATTGTATTTGATGTAATTATCCACGCTCTTTCATTGTACTGCCATTTGTGGATTAGTCTTGTGAATAGGATCTATTGGTCTTGCTGGTCTGATACAGAATGTTACCAGCTGCAACTGTTTATAACAATAGCAATCTCCAGATTTTACTTTACACTGCCCACACATTTGTTGTCTGATATTTGGTACTTTCTAAAACATAAATTGTTGCAATTACAAGCAACAATTGAGTGGAGTGAGAACAAGACAAAGGCTTTGGCATATAGAATTCGTTATGTGGTGGAGATGAAGCTGAATGAACAGTGAAAGCATCACAAGTTTATTCTGAGCAAGGATTGGTACTACCCCAATCAAAACACCAACACACCAGATTTCAATGCGGTGACCAGCATGTTTGCCATCGCTAGTGGTTCCTACTAGTTGCTCATTGTGAATCCTACATTGGATGTAACTTATGATGGAACAATATATTAAATTAACTTATATGAATATCAATCTCTTTTCTGTCCACAGATGATAAGGGTTTGATAAAAGATTATCATGTTAAGTTCATGCTTTTAGTCTTGTGAAAGAAACAAAGGGCATGTTGATATTTTGTCCATAGATGATTATCATTCATGCATAAAGATTAGGCTTATTAGCACATTTGTCCCCTGATTTTTAGGTTTTTCTTACTTTGCCCCCTCACATTTATTTGTATCATATAACTTCCTGAACTTTTATGTCGTGTCTCATATTGTCCGATTCTGTCAATTCCGTCTTAACTTACGTTACAAATGCTGATGTGGCGGGGTAATATCGTCTTTTCAGCCAATAAAATATAGTTAAAATTATATTTAAATTAATAAAATAATAAAACTTAAAATTAGAATATTATTTTAAATATAAAATCTTAAAATTTAATTAAATATAAATAATAATAAAAAAACCTCAATGCCCTCCCTTCACCCACTGCATATACCGACCAAACCCTTCACCCACTGCATATACCGACCAAACCCTTCCCCCACACCCTCCCCCACCCAGCCCATCCTTTTCCCCTCCAACACAGCCCCAGCCTCGATCCACCTCTCCCCTCACCCCAGCCCCTCTCATTCTCTCTCCCTTTTTTTTTTTTTTCCTATCTGTCCCTCTCCTCCCTATCTGTTTCTCTCTCTTTGCAGCCATGGCCTTGATGGAATCGGGTCGGGTTGGACCTTGATTTGGTGTGGCACGATGGCAGCCATGGTATTCTGGCTTTGCATGTCGACTGGGTTTCACACCCTGCACCCTCGCATCTCTCTATTTTGTATTTTACTTTTGATTTTTTGTTTAAATTTTAAGTTTTTATTTTTCAATTGCGATCAAATTGATGGATTCTATTTAGTGGTTGAATTTTGGTTCTATGGTGATTTTGGAGCTGTAATTTTGATTGGGGTTTTGGTGATTTGATTGGGGTTTAGGTGGATTGGTGGTTTTGGTGATTTGAGCATGATAACCCAGAAAAAGAACAAAAAAATGCTCATTAACTAGTGAGCATTTGGTGATTTGAATCATCATGATGCAGAAATTGAGATGAGAACAAGCTAGGGAAGGATGAGGAGAGAGAGAGAGAGAGAGAGAGAGAGAGAGAGAGAGAGAGAGAGAGAGAGAGAGAGAGAGAGAGAGAGAGAGAGAGAGAGAGAGAGAGAGAGAGAGAGAGAGAGAGAGAGAGAGAGAAGGAAAGAAATGGGTGGAGGTGCGCGGCTGACGAGGATGGTGGTCTGGCTAATGAGGGAGGGAGGGTGAAGATGGTGGTGGTGGGTTGCTATCGGTGGTCGAAGGGAAGCAAGACAGGGGTGGATGTGTTTTGATGATTTTTTGTTTATTTTTTTATTTATTTTTTGTTAATAATTTTTTAACTTCATTTTTATTATTTAAAATGTGGAAGGATTGCCAACATGGAGTGTTGGGTCCCACAAATCTACAACATGGCACAAACATGGCAAATGCTGGTTTTCTGTGGGTGAAAAGACGAGAGTATCTTGCCATGTCAGCATTTGTAACAGAAGTTAAGACGGAGTTAACGGAATCGGGCAATGTGAGACACGACATAAAAGTTCAAAGGGTTATATGATACAAATAAATATGAGGGGACAAAGTGAGAAAAAAATCTAAAAGTCAGGGAGCAAATGTGCAAATAAGCCTAAAGATTATTGGGGTTAAAGATTGATCATATTGCATATTCCATTGAACCCTTTGACTGGCAGGAATTTTTTCTTAGTGAAAGCGAGATTCAAAGATTACATTAGGTCTCTTAGATCATAACTTAGCTAGTGGCCCACTTCAATTAAGTTGTCTCTAGTGGCCCACTTCATCATGGAAAAGAAGGCTTATAGGCCATGGAAGAGCTCAAAAATAGGTACTTACTAGATTTTTCTACATCCAACGAAGTAAGCTTGGACTACGATTATATAAATAAAATAAAGGGTTTTTTTTAATTTTGGTATCTGAATTTTGGGTATTGTCTCAACTAGGTACCTAAATTATTATTTGTCATAATTTTATATCTAAATTTTTATTTTGTCCCAAATTGGTAAATAATGTGACTTTTGTTAAAAAATACTAATAAAATTTGGTCATGTGTGTTGCATATATCTTATACCTAAGGTCAATTTGGTCTATTCACGAGCCTAAGTTGACTAAAATGTGCTAATTTTGATGTGTTGTTTGAAAAAAAGTCATATTATGTACCAAATTAGGACAAAATAAAAATTTTGGTATGAAATTAAGACAAATAATAGTTTAGATACCTAGTTTCAACAAGTCCCAAAATTCAAGTACCAAAATTGAAAAAGAAGGACCAACAAGTAAGACTGCGCAGTTGTTATGCAGATGACATTGAGCTTAGCAATGATGAATTTGCTAGAATCGTTCTAATGGATGCCACCTTCATCATTGATCTCTTATTGCGGTTCTGTTACCACAAATTGCAAGATGAAGAAAATGATTGCATATTTAACGAACCTCATTTGTAACAAGATGTATGGTCTGACATGCGGTTGCAAGATGAAGAAAATAATTGCATATTGATTGGTATAAACTCTTCTAGTATCAAATCCAGAAGAGGTTGCTTGGAAGCCATGCATGCCCATATATCCTGAAACTAGGCTGATGCCTCTTCCATAGTGCAAGACATAACTTATTTAGGACTAGCTAGGTTGGGTTGGATTTCATTGACAATTTATGAGGATCAATCAGGAGCTATATGGCATTTGCATTGTTGAATTGTCATCCTTAGTTACTATGTGGTATATTCCCCCATTCGATGAAAGAATATGATTTATTTTCTCGTATGGAATTGTTCCACATGTTCTAATAATATTAGTTCTTGTAATTATATATATATATATATATATATATATAGTCCTTCACTTGAGAAGATGTCCGCATTTTACAAAATATGCGGATGTGGACTATCCGATCGTCATTCGGTAGACATCCGCTAGAGTACTCTGGTGACCAAACTTGCTACATCATCTGTCGACCAGACCAAAATTTGAGGCTGTCTATCGGATGGTCCACATCCGCAAATTTTGTAAAATGCGGACATCTTCTCCAGAGAAAATCCTTATATGACTCTCTTTCTCTCTCTGTTTTCTTAGATTGTGTAAATCCTATAATTGCCTTTTATCGGTGTTATTAAGACCATCAGTGAAGATTTTTTGTTGGTGTTGTCAAGGGAGCATCCCTCTGAATTTACCATTTACTGTTATATGATTGCTTGTTTTACTTATCTGCATTGTATAGAAGTCCACAATCTACAATTCTGTACACATCAATCTAGCAGAATAGCATCCAATTTGTATATCATACCATTTATGGGAACAATCTTTCTCATATGAGCACCCTCTCTTCTACCTAATGAGACACCTAAATAAAATATAAGAGCATTTACATTAATTAAAAAAAAAAAAAATCATGTCTATCCAAGCCTCGCTTATTAGCTAGGTGACAGGGAAGGGACAGAGATTTTGGGGACAGCAGATCTCTACCCCACTTTGGATGAAGAAACAAGGGAGGACGTGGCAGCGTTGGATGAAGAATCATTGTTGACCAGTTTATACTTGGTCTATCTCCACGGTCTGTCGTGGCAGATTTTCCCCTTGCAATTCTTGAAAACCAATACTCTGGCATACTGAACAAAACACAGCCATGCAACATAAAATTGCACCCATGATCACATAGAAGAAACGTACATCGGAGCCACTCAAGCTATGTTATATATAATTGTTATCCCTATCTTGGGCTACTCTAGCTTTTTATATAAAAAAAAAGGGTTTTTTCACTTTTGATATCTGAATTTTTGGCCTTGTCCCGTTAATTTCATATCTAAATTTTTATTTTGTCCTAAATTGGTATATAATGTGACTTTTGTAAAAAAAAAAAAATACTAACAAAATTTGGTCATATATGTTGCACATGTCTTATACCCAAGGTCAATTTGGTTTATTCACGATCTTAGGTTGACTAAAATGCCCTTAATTTTGATGCCTTAATTGATAAAAGTCATATTATATACTAAATTGAGACAAAATAAAAGTTTAAGTATGAAATTAAGACAAATAATAGTTTAGGTACCTAGTTGAGACAAGACCCAAAGTTCAGGTACCAAAATTGAAAAAGACCCTAAAAGAAAACCAGTCCATGTATTGTTGTAGATCGACAATCCAACAATAAAAGTAAACTAGGCAACAAATAAAGGTTCCCTAATTAACACACATAGTACAATCTGATGTTTACAACCACATTCGGTATATATATATATATATATACATATTATCATGACCACCCACGGCAGATACGAGTCCTATTGTTTGATACATAATTTACTTCAAAACAAAAAGAAAGATGGTTTTAGAGTTAAAGAAACTATAATAGATACAATCCTATTACAAGTAGAAGACTAATTCTATTACAAGTATAAGACTGAATAAAATACAAAGAATATTGAAGTTTACATGAGGCAAGAACTACGCGATTATCAGTGAGTTTTGTGACCTATTTTGCCAAGAACTAAACAAGCTATATATAAAACCATAAATTATATATTTATAGGAATTAATGTGGGGATGAGATTTGGATAAGATTAAGTTCTTGTGCTATGCTCTCCCTCTTTTGTCTGATTTCTGATTTCCAAATTGTACAAGTATTCCTCGCAGGTACAAGCTAGAGGTTTCCTCTATAAATTAATATCTTCTCGTCTAACACTTCCATTCATCTTTTAGCAGCATTCTACGCTTCTATTCTTCCGGTTTAATTTGTTTTCTTTATTGGTTTTAGAGTGAGAGAGTGAAAGAAGGGAACAATGGCTGGGGGTGGTTTCGTTTCATCGAGTGGTGTGAAAGAATATCCTGGTAAACTCACTCCTAGGGTTTTGATCACGTGTATGATTGCTGCTACTGGGGGTTTAATCTTTGGCTACGATCTTGGGGTTTCAGGTATATATATATATATATATATATCTTTTATACATATAGTTCAAGTTGCTATTGTTAGGTAGTTCAGTTGGAAAAGTCGTAAAATTATCCACAATGCATCCAAGTTCAATCTCCCTCCCGAGCTCCAAAAAAAAAAAAAAAAAATACACGTACATATAGTTCTTATGTTCCCTTTTCAATATTTTGGAATATTTATCATGCTAGAATGATGCTTACAAAGTATAGGTTGTTTAATTTTGGGGTTTTTCTTATGTATGTAGGTGGAGTGACATCAATGGACTCATTCTTGAAACAGTTCTTCCCATCTGTTTACAAGAAAGAGTCCTCAATCTCACCTTCGGATGATCAGTACTGCACATTCGACAGCCAGATACTGACGCTCTTCACGTCGTCGCTATATGTGGCTGCTCTGATTTCATGCGTCGTTGCATCATCTATAACCAGACAGTTGGGTAGGAAGATTACAATGTTCTTTGGTGGATTTCTCTTCTTATGTGGTGCACTCCTCAATGCCTTGGCTGTATCAGTTTGGATGCTCATCGTTGGTCGTATTTTGCTTGGTTTTGGTATTGGATTTGCCAATCAGGTAGGTAGCTAGACACATAATTAAATATATCTTCTTCTTCGATCTTTTGGTTTATCAATCATTTTGGTAAGCTTTTTCATTCTTTATATGTATGCAGTCTGTGCCAATCTATCTCTCTGAGATGGCTCCTTATAAATATTGTGGTGCTCTCAACATGATGTTCCAATTGTCAATCACTATTGGAATCCTTGCTGCTGGTATAATGAACTATTTCTTCTCTGAGTTCAAAGGTGGTTGGGGATGGAGTTCAAAGGTGGTTGGGGATGGAGTTCAAAGGAGAAGGTTAATGCAGCGGGCTTTGGGGGCATTGTCCAAATGGCAACTTCAAAAGGCCAGCGGGATAGAAGGTTGCTCGTTGCCCTGGCAACTCGGTGGTGGGACACGACCCACACCTTTCATTTTGACACAGTTGGGGAGCTGACCATGACCCCGCTGGACTTTGCCGCAGTCACCGGAATAAGGTTTAGTGGGCATCCGATGAAGTATGAAGAGGACGCCCACAAAGATAAGAAGAGACTTACAAGGTTATTTGGTAAAGAGTTTGCTCGGGCTGCGGATAAGAAGATGGTGTGCGAGGACATGTATACCAAGTATGGGCGGTTCGAAACCGGTACCCCCGAGTTAGAAGATCGGATGGTCAGACTTTTCATCCTCCATCTACTTGGCGCCACCCTGCTCAACGACAAGAGCAAGTTTGTGTGGCTGTGGTATGTACCAAGTCTTGAGAAGGTTGAAGACATTGGTTTATACAATTGGGGCGCACCATCTCTTTCCTGCTTGTATCGGAACATGGACGCGCGCCATCTCAAGGATAGAATAGGACCATTAGAGGCTTTTGGCGCGCATGGGAGGTAACGTAACTGTTAAATTCATTTTGAAAGTTTGCACCATGTTGGCTGTGTTTTTTTTATATACACTAACTCCCGCTATTTGTTACTGTTTGATAGATATGGGCGTGCGAATACTTGATGCCCGTGTCTTTACGTGATCCCAAGCCAAAGGACACATGGCCTCGAGGCTTGAGGTGGTTGGCTACACCGGGGGTGCGAGCCAACTCACATGACACAGCTGGACTGATTGAGTCCCTCGCAAACCTAACGGCTGATCAGGTACCCTCGGAACCATGTGTGATTAAACCATGTAAGGTGTATGAGTAGGAAGAATGGAAAAATTAACAAACTTGTTCAATTCCTTTCACCCGTTGTACGTTGTATGACTTTTGGTTTGTGTTTCCGTTTCTGTCCTCAATTTTATAACTGCTAATTAGAACAACATGTGAACTTGGTTTGATTTCCCTTCTCTTCTCATTTTTAGGTTGAATGGCATCCTTGGGGAAGCAATGCCTCCGATCTACCAAGCTATGTCTCTGCCAGTTTTCCGGTCACCAGGCTGCGAATACTTCTAGAAGGGCCTGCTGGGTTTGCCTGGTTCTTGGGCGAGAGAGTGAGTGTGCAAAGCTTGGGGACCCCGGAGCCATGTGTTCCCACAGTCCTCCGCCCACCATGTTGGACGACGTGTGTTTGACGGTGGAGGAAAAACTAGAGGGATTGATAAGCAAGGATGCAAAAGACTTACTGCATCCGGACAGCCCTGACTACAACACGTTTCAGAGGGAGTACTTGGTGTACAAACATACCTCCCGGCCGTCTACGGACGAGGGGGATGGTGTGATGCCAAGTACTCAACCTTGGGCAGACAAGGGTGTCAGCAGTCAAATCCCGATGCCAAGTAGGTCCATCACAATTCCAGGTGTGGGAGAAGAAGGAGACTGTGAGAAGCTTGTCATTCCTCGGGGCAAACACACTGCATGCCTTCCGCTTCCCAGTGATTGCAAAAGTGTAAGTGTGTTGTCTTAATGGTTAATGTATAGTGTACGATCAAGTATGCTTAGGGAAATGCTATATGGTGCATGTTGTATGTTCGAACAATTATACTTTGTAAATATGGTCGACTAATGAATGCAAACATTGCAGGTGAGTGCTGAAACGGTGGCGGAGCTTCTTGATATGCATGCGGGGGTAACATCCTTGCTATTTGCTAAGTGCCATTCGTTGAGCAAGGCTTTCCGGGAACTTGCGACAGCTCAGAGGAAGATTGTCGAGCTGGAAACTTCCAAGGGTATATCTGACCGGCTTGTGCACACGTTACAGTTGCAGATAGTGAGTATTGCATTTTTTGATGAATTTTGGTTTCACTTGAAAGTTAAAATTGTTTTTGATATTTTGACCTATCATTCACTCATGCAGAGGGGACTAGAAGCCAAGGTGCATGGCAGCGGAACTAACGTGGGGACTTCTAGGTTAGCATCAAATACCCAGGAAGATGACGATGATGAAAACGACGATGAAGCGGATTCGGGGGAGGAAGAGGAGCATGAGGAGGAGGCAGATGAAGAGGACGCAGATGATGAAGAAGAGGAAGAGGCAAATGAAGAGGAGGAAGATGAGGATGGGGAGGGGCCAGATGATCACATGGCTGACGATGAGGAAGCGGACGAACCTGACAGTCCTAACAATGACCAAAGAGGGGAGGACGATCACGAGGAAGAGAGCGATGAAGAGGCAGTGGATGATGACCACGAGGACGCGCAAGAACAATCACATCCCATTCCCACCTGCCCTGCTGCATCGACTGTTTCGAAGAAGCGGAAGGAAATAACTGTCCCCGACGTAAGACCAGCTGTAAGACGAAGCAATAGAATCAAGGGCAGGTGATGCTCCATTGCAAATTGGTTAGGTATGTCTTGTCTCTTGTGTACATGTCTTTCAAATTGGTTTAATTTGATTAATTAGATTGGTTTGTTGGTGGATTGGTTTGCTGCTCTCTTTGAAATTGGATTAATTGAATTAATTGGTTTCTTGGTGGTACTCGGGAGTTATTTAAATGATGATGTATGTGTGCGTTCATTTTGTTTATTTCTCATTATTTTTCAATATGGATTTGTATGAGTATGTGTTACATATGGTGATACATGAATATTTGGAGTATATATTACTGCAATGGCAATCCATTCCAGCCCAATGTGCAATTGCGATATCAAAGTGGCAGTTTGACTCTCCTGTTTTACAATCTCAGTTCGACATGCAATCAATTTATATTTTAAAACTCTTTGGTTTCTACTGGGGTTGAGAGGCATGCTTTCTTTAGAGGCATTGGCCAGTGTTAAGTGGAACTGTGGGACATCAGTTTGTATCTTCTAAGATAAAACACAATACAACTTCTAAGGTTTTGATTTTTAATTAGGTGTGTGGAGTCTACCTTGCCTATATAAGATATCTCATTGTCTTTCATGAACTTTATGCTCTGTGTATTCATTTTTTATGGTTTCGTAATCACTACCGTCAATATAACTGCAGAGAATTGTTACTCAATTCTTTAAAAAAACCATTCTTACCACACAAAAAAAAAAAAAATCTTTAAAAGCACCATTTTTTCAGCCTTGATTTTCCCCACTTCTGATGAAGTATCTAGCCATATTTGCAATTTATGGCTTTTTCCCTTGCTGAGCCTCTTATTAAGGCAGTTCAATTTTTCTCTTTCAGGGTGAGAACTGATGGCCACGACTCATGTGTATTGGGATGTCGATGCTGCAGCAGTTCCATGTGGTTTTGGGCGTGCCATTGGTAACTTCGTAAGGTTGCCTCTGTTATGCTGATTTGTACTGTATGATAGAAATTGATTTTGTGTTGCGATCAATCATAGAAAAGGCTTTCTAAGAAAACAGAGTGACAAACAAGAAAGAAAAATGAAAGACGTAAAGATAGAGATTGCCATTGTTCAATTGCTTGTTATTTCATTGTTGTGGTTATAATCTCCTGAGCAAGTCTGCAAGTGATGTGATTTATAGACTGTAACATATTGGTTTTAATCAATGTATACCATGTCATGCTTGGACTGTAAATGGGGATTAGTCAAATTAAAGAAGGTTTGGACTGTACAAGGACCAATTTACATATATATACTATTATAGTTCAATCATCCTTGGCATATATAATTGGTCTACAATTTAACATGAAGTTTCTCAAACCTAATGGTGCCATGAAGCTAAAACTCCTTTGTTCATTTTCTCAATGATTAAGAACACCAAGAGTATGTTTTTATTCCCCCGCTCTTCTTCCATAATTTCAGGAATACTGACAGCAACTTTGAGTCCAAAAACATAAACATGTACACTTTTTAGGTTTATCGTTTCTAATTGTCTGTGTTATCTATTTCAGTTTTTGGACATGAGCTCCTTACAAACTTCTCTCCGAAATGCCCAATTGCAATCCTCATTCATGGGTGGTGTATCTCAGCCATGGTTTCCCCAAAATCCGGTGACTGTGATGCCTTATATTCCAGCTTCAGCAGAAAGTAAGGTTTTTAGTCCCAGCTGAAGCTACATTATTTTCTTTTGGTTTTGTTTTTTGCCTTTTCCTGCCACTTGTTCCAGAGCGGTATATTTGTTAATCCAATGGTGCTTGAAGCATCATATTAGATGCTATAAAGAAATTGCTGAACCATTAAAACATGTCTAGTCATAACAATCTTATCCTTTTCATTCAATGAGATTTTGATTTGATTGTGTAGGTCCCTTGCAATACATGGCTGGGCAAGCACAGAGTTCTCAAATTCCGTAAGTTGTTTTTCTACTCATGTTCTGGATTCTGTTCTTTTCTCATCATCAGTATTATATCAGTTTCCAGTGATTATGCTATCAGCATCCTAATATGTAAGATGATAGTAGACATGTCTTCAGATCCTACAATTTGAATTTGGTAAAACTTGGCTTTTGCAAATACCATTTAATCAAATAATAGTTTCAACCTCAATTTCACTAAATGATGAGATTATGATTAAAATGATAAGGGTATTTTTAGTTTTAATAGATTGTTCTTACTTTTTAGAAGATCAAGAAAGAAGAATTCAACTATATTGTCTCTAAAATGGAACCAACATAAATAAACTTGCAAGATCATGTATTAGTTTATTATACCACATTAGTTCAAAATAATTAGTTGTTTTGCAATTACTTATTGCAGAATAGTATTTTGTAGACCTAAATGTTGATGCAAATTTTCGTAAGAAAGTTACAACAACTTAGGGGTAGTGACCTGGCTGATCCAAAGTCCTGCTGGATGATGATGATGTGATCTTCCTGTAGACAAACACAAGATCAAAGGAGATGGACCGGTGTGGTACCAGCCAAACACGCTCCGATGATGAAGTCAGTGATGTGTGTTTGATGGTGTTTGAATGGAAGTGAGGAAGAACATGTGATGAACTTGGGAGAATGGGAAGAACAAGGCAAATGTTCTGGGTTTATTCTCAGCAAGTCCAAGTGTGTTTTTGGTAAGCCAAAGTTTGTGCAAGTGTTTGCTTTGTGATGGCTGGATGGGTGGGGATCCTGGCTTTGTGCATATAAGTTGGTTTATATAGACAAGGGAAGGTGTGGAGAGTAAGTTACCTGCATGTGATTGAGTGGCTGAGAGAGATCCACGCGTTCGGTCATAACTAGTAGCATGCACAGCTACTCACCTCCTTTGCATTCAATGCTGCATTGAATGCAAGGATGGAAGATCAGGTGGAATGCCCCAATAGTCATGGCTGTGAGCTGGAATGTCTTATCTGTCAGAGAGTCACGTCAGGTGCACTTGATTTGAGGGGATGCCATATAAGTAACTCTGGAACATTGATTATGTAGTGTACATTCATAAACTTTTATTAAGTAACAATCTTACCTGTCAAACCTATCCTCCATAAAAATGAAGGTACACATTGAGATATCATCATGGGATAGATGGCCGGGAAGAGGACCCTTGAAAGGTCTGCATCCTTGCCTCTCAGAGATCTTTTTAAGTTTTTTTTTTCCAATATAGAGGATTTCATCACTTTATCAGGAACAAATAGTCTCTTAAGACCCATGGCCACATTGCTGGTGGTGGTCATGCTGGTGGACTCATTGTGCTTTGAATAATAAATCAATCAACCAAAACGAACATAACATGCATGAAAAAAAACGAAACAACACATCAATACTTGCTAATTCAATATTCCGACCCAAAAAACAAGATGCACAAAAGCCAATCAACACATGAATACTTGCTATTCAAGATTAGAAACAACAACACATGCAAATTAAAGCCAACCAATCAACCATTACATTTTAATGGTACCTATACTTGTTTCAAAATCCATGGGAAACACTTATTATTCAATATTCCAAATCTAGACAATTTGTTCTACATTAAACATTAATTATACTTGAACACTCATGAAATATGGTCAATACTCGTTATTCAAAGCTCCTTCATACCTCTTTCCGGGGTAGCTCCTCCAAAGACAAAGATTTTTGCCGGGTTATTATGGGTTCAATTCGTGGCGGGGGTTGCACTTCATTAATTGGAGGTAATCGATTACGAGTTGTTTCACCTTCCTTAGGCACATTATGGACATGTGCATTTTGCGAAACTGCCACCATACTAGCAATTTTTCCGCCCACTTTGTTAAAAAATTCTTCTTGAAATTGCATAAATTTGTGCGACATTACTTCATTGCCGTCGGCGATGGATTTCTGGATAGCAGAAACATTTACATTCATTTCAACTTGGGATTTCTGGAGGGCAAAAATTGATGAGCAAGCATCAGCCACAGACTTCTGGAGGACATACACAGTATGGGACAATGTGGCCACCTTCCCTTCAAGCAAGTCACATCCGTATGTTGGTGAACTGGGAAACAACGATCGCCTAGTTCAATTTATGTGCTTACAAATCCCCCTCTCTCTTTCACCCATTTGAGCAGCCTACTAATCTTTTGCTCATGCAATGAAACCACGGCTGGCAAAGAACGGTCTACCATTGTTCTGCCATGTTGAAGAGCATCCATATAGTACAATTGTAAGAACAAAACACAGCCGCATAGGTAGCTTCCTTCGTTAGACTTGAAGGCCTTGATTCCATCCACCGGATGCTTTAGGGAATAACTTGCCTATTTACCAAGTCGTATGGTATTCGGTTCTTTGAGTGCTTCCAAAAATTTTCTACTTACTAGTAAGCTAAAAGTTGGGCAAAGAATAGTGCCCAAGGCGAACAACATAAAACTCACTCGAAAGTTGTCATCAATTATATCTGCCTCACCAAGCCTTTTTTGTAAGTCACCAATCTTGATCTTCCCATCATTGGTGCAATGGATACTGGCCAACGTCTGGACTTCGGTCTTGTTCACGGAGTCCGTAGTCGAAATTTCCATTCCACCCTCTGGAACACCCATTAAGACCATGAAATCTTGAGGCGTGATGATGGAAGTCTTGCCATGTATCTCAATAGAACATGTGTCTGGTTGAAAGCGATCCACAAGCAACCGACATAGACGGCGACGCAAGCTACGACACTTCATCCGGGCAAGCACACTGAACTCCATCTCATTTACAGCTGTGATTTTATCATTATTAAACCCACCCACAACTTGGGCAAACCGATCTGGAGCGCATCTAGTCTTGATTGTGCCGCTGCTCGCTTCCCCAACAACCTCACTAAACTTCGGCTTCAGACAATACTCTGCCTTGGTCTTCGCATCCAATGCCTTCCATTGAGTGGACATCTTTTGCTTCCACTATCAAAATTGAGTGCTAAGTCATAAAATATAATAGAAAATAGGTAGTTCATTTAAATTCAATAGGCCATAAACTCAACCAAAAATTAAATAAAACAACCTTTTTGTCGTTCTTGAACAGCTTGCCAGCTTGTTTAAGTCTCTCCAACTGGACTTGCCTAAACCATTGACCAATGAAACAACAATCATTTACCATTCATACTGTATTTCAAATGTCATTTAAAATGAAAAATACATGAGGACATACAGATATCGGAAAAAGGCACAATGCGCAACCGATGGCATGGTGGTGTCCTTGTCTCCCTTTAGTACGGGGATTTGATTTGAGGGGATTGGTATTTCGTTGGACATCAAATTGTAGATGCGTGCCTTCAAATCAGATAAGGACACTATTACAACCAAAAATTCGAAAACAATAATTTATTAGTAATTGAAGTGCATGCTTAGTCTAGCTAGCTATATGCGAATATCATTAGTGAACAAATAATTTCACACATGACCATGGAAACAATGGCATTTAAGGTCATATAAAGTTCTATGTGGCTTTATGTTCACGTGAAAAAAAAAAAAAATCAGTTGGCAAGACACATGCCTTCTAGGAAAATTAATGAGCATAACAGTTGAACAAAATAGGTTTTGCAAAATTTAACTTCACAGTTGGCAGTTCATTCGTAATTGTCAAACAGTAGGTCCTTTCTGCCATTTTAATATTGCAATTGCATTTCTATCCTAACAAAATTGTAACCTTCAATCAAGACTTCACACAACACCATCGCAAATGAGCTAACCCAACAAAAATGATATTCACAGGGTTTCATGTATGTGCATAAGTGATCCCACAAGACAATCAAGCAATACCACAAGACCACAAGACAATCAACCAATACCACAAGCCCACAAGACAATCAGCGAATAGCACAAGACCATTACCTTGAAATGTTGATTGCAGAAGGCAGAACAGAGGATGACCACGACGACGGCAAAGGAGGGCGAGGGATGAGGTACGCTTCAGTGTGGGTGAAGATGCCTGCAAACTTTGGGCGCTGAGAAGACGACAACAACAAAGGAGGAAGCTGAAGAGAAAGTGCGCGTGAAGAGAGAGTGGGAGGGAGAGTGCGCGCGAAGAGAGTGTCTGTGGTACGTTGAAGTTGTTTGAAAACTTCATAAATTGAAAGATAAGGGAGAGAGAAAGACAGAGGAAGCTTATAAGCTAAGCCAAAGGGTTGCCTGCTGTCACATGTGCGTTGCACATGTCTTTTTTTTTTAGATATTTAGCTGTTAACCTCTAAACCTCTGTTACACAGGTTAGCTTTTTCTTGTTTTGAAAAACAGCACACTCGTCCCCCAGGTCCCATCGGAGCAGATTTGACTCACCCTGAGAATGGAGAAGCTTTCAGCCCCTCCATTGCTGCTGTAAAATTCTTTACCACCAGGAACTTCTTTCCGCAATGTAAGTTGAGACATTGTTGCTAATGGATGTTTGTACTATTGTAGGTAGTAGCTTCCCAGGATTGGCCTGAAGTGACCAAATATGTTGGATTAGTTTGTGCTGAAGCTCAGAGACAGGAACTCATTCAAGATTTATATAAAACATGGCAAGACCCTGTTCGTGGCATAGTCAGTGGTGGCATGATCAGGTATGAGAACTCTAGAATCACTTCTTTTGAACTTTCTCAAGCTGCAGTACTTCATTGGTTAACTCCCATTTGCTTGTACCAACCTTCTCTTGCCCATAGGCAAGCACACCAATATTCCCCAAAGTCTAAACTCATACAGACCCTTCAATTTGTTCCTTCGATATTCTGCTTGCATATAATGCTACTCCATGATGGAAATTGTTGCCATTTTATCTTTTTGTAAGGTGTTAATATTCTATCTCAATATCATATTCTCTTTTGTCCAGGGATCTTCTGGTTTCGTGTAGGAAGGTAACAGGGCAGAAGCCACTAAGGATTATATTGTATAGGTACATGTTTGTATTCCTAGGTCAGTCTGTGCAACAAAATTTGACATTGGCACTGCATGTTTGTAAAAAATACTTGGGTTACCCTTCAACTAGGTTGCTTTGTTCTTATTTGAATGGCAAATATTTCTGATCAGGGATGGCGTAAGTGAAGGGCAATTTTATCAAGCCTTACTGTATGCGTTTTATGCAATCCGAATGGTGATAATTGATTCATTTTGCTTCATTATCACTAGTATCAGAATGTTGGAGATAAAAAACGAAAATTTTTGTTGCAAGGAGCATCTAGATGTCTTAACACAATCATGAATCCATTATCAATGCAACTACATGTCTTAAAGCAATCTTGGAAATCCATTATCAGTTTACCCCTCCCCTCTAGAAAAGAGTTATTAAAGAAAGAAAACAAGGATTCAACAATTCAACAAGAAGAATATAGTCTGAACTTTTCTTAAAGAAGAAAGTACCCTTCATTGTTAATTTACTTGGCATAGAAGCCTACAGGTCATTCTAATTTACTTTCAATATACTTTCAGTTTCTCTCATTGTAGTTTTCTGTTATTTTTTAGAGTTTGTAATAAGTGGGTTTTGGTTGTTTATTTCTTGATTCCCCACCCAGAGGTAATGTTGCTTTTTTCTTTTATTTATTTATAATTTTTGTATGAGTGTTTTATATGTTGAGGAGGAGCAGGTGTATTCTTTATTTTCTGTTATGTTCAAACAATGGATACTACAGGCAGAAATTTGTAGCTATCCATATGTTGTGCAATTACATTCATTCATGATGCAGTAAGCCTTCAGTTGTTCTTTTGATGATCCACCTTTTTTCTTTTGGATGTGAATGTATATTCAATGTAAAGGTTGTAGCTAGAGGATTATAGCTTAGTATATTTTTCTCTCTTTTTTTTTTGTTCTCTAAAATTTTTTGAAACTTACCATGACTTCAATTTTGTACAAGTTATGGAAAAAAGAAACAGGGATGCTAATGGTGAAAATGAATGTTTTTTATATTTTCTCTCAAAGGTGAAACTATGGGCTGCTTTCGAGCTATAAGGTATTCTTGAAATATTTCCATTACGAAACCTCAAGTCAGCAGTAGCTTAAGTGCATAATTTCACTCAGTTCTTGATTTGCTGCTAATTATATTTGGCTACCCACTCATTTTTACCCTGGTCTCCTTAATTAATTCATGAAAAGTATGCCCACAAGTTTATGACTCTGCTCCCCATTTGCTTGACCCAATTTTTTTTTTTTTTTTTTTTCATGAAGGACTCCTGGGTTAAGCAAACCAACATTCACATTTAAAGAAGTAAATCTGAAGGTGTTTGATCTGCAAGACAAGGTATTGTTGCAATTATGTTTCTGGATTAAGAAAATAATTGATATATTCTTTTCTTCCATTTCAAATTTCAAATTTCATTTATGCATATATTCAAATCTCAACCATGTTCTTTTCTTAATGATATGAAAAAAGTGATTCATAAATGCAGTTTTTTATTGTATGCAATTTGATAACAAAGTCATCTTTATTGAAGCATCCCAAATAATATTTTAGATATAATGTTTCAATACTTTAACTTTCTCGTTTAATTTTTTTAATTTTAATCACAGCCTATTTTATGGTCATCATTTTCATCTAATTACAATATTATAACATTTTACCTTTTCATCCATTAGAATATTTGTCCGCGGCATCAAATATTTTTTGTTTGCCTTTTCTTTGCGTTTGCTTGCTTGCCTTCTGTTTTTCTTTCTGGGTTTGGTTTGCTTGGTCGTCTGCATTGACCTGCAAGCTAGGTCGTCGAGCCTGTGAGTTTGTTTTGGGGGTGGCATTGTTATCAAATTCCCTCCACTTAATGCATGTGAATTTAAGCTTGCTAATTTTTTCCCTTTATGTTGGCAAAGATGGCAGTCTTTGATTTTCGTTATGGACTTGATTTCATTTGGTTTGCAACCCTTGAAAGGTTGGTTATGTCTAAGGCTGGTCTTGAAAGTAGGCAAATGAATGAGACAACTATATATCTCAGGCCGTCAAATATTTAGGACCCCAAAATTTTATAAACCCATTGCATATTATGTCTGCTTTTGGCAAGTTTCTACCTAAACAATAATGTTAATAAACACATAAACATGTTGTGAAATCATTTATTTTATCTTCAGGTTTCTTAAATAGTTGATCACATGCCCAAGAATAAGATGGTTTAATGGTGAATATTGTCTATGTATAGATATAGCTACTTAGCAAAATACAGACGTCGGTTAATTGACTTTGAAAGCTAATTCATTAGGTTTCTCAATTCAATTGTCCAACGTAAAATGGACATGCAGTCATTTGGGCTATGGATTTAAGTCTCTTAAAATAGAGATTAGGCTTTCTGGTTTTCGTTTTTCCTTTGTTGAGGGGTGTTGTGGAAAAGTGGTTCCACTTTTTTGCCTTCGTATATATATTATGATTTTAGTAGGTATCGATTCATGATTAAAACACTCTGATTAATCAAACAGTTTGATTAAAATATTATGATAATTTGAATTAGTAGATCATACTTCTGTATTGCTCAGTAAGTTAGAGGTTCTTCGTTTGTTCTCTTAATTTGCATTTGAATACATTTGTACAAATCAGTTAATTTGTACTACTGTGCGAAATTGCTTTTGACTGCTGATCTTTATGCTTAATCTATTAATTAGTATACGTTACCAATTATAATAACATTTTAACTTGCAAATTCAAATCAAAAACATTAAAAAAAAAAAAAAAAAAAAGGTACGTACAATTAGGATTGGTTTGGCTGCTTGGAACCTCAATTACATAAAGCTTTGGTAGGCTCCTAATTTCATACACTTGCTCCAAATTTTATACATTAGCTGCACATTTGCACATTTTATAGGCTTCATACAGATTATTATGCATTGGTTGAAAATTTACTTTTTTTTTTTAACTTTATTTCCTTGCATTGGTATCAAATTATGAAATGAAGTTCATTCTTATCTTACAGCTGCTTTAAATTGGTTAGAAATCTCATGTCCCTTTACATGAAGTTCATTCTTATTTTTCAAAATTTACACCCAAGCACAAAACAAGCCCCTCACAGAAGGCAGCCAGCAAGAACCACAACCCCCTGTCCCACAAAGCAATGAAGAGAAGAATACCCCAGCACAAGAGATTTAAAGCCCTCAAACATACTTCTTGGGGAAGACATGAGGGCCAAGGTTGTTGACTTTGGTTTGGTTAATACATAAAGGGGTATTATTGCAGCTGGCATCAAAATACAAGCATGTGTATTGGCAAACTCTGTATTGGCACTTTTTGGTACTTTGATGTGTAAATGTGGATATGTTGCAAAAATATGTATTGACACTTTGGTAAATATTATTGGTGATACACGCAGATGTTTTCTTCAGTGATATGCCCTTATTAGCATAATGTGATACATGAACATTTGGAATAAATATTATTGCAATGTCAATCCATTGCAGCCCGATGTGCAAATGCTATATCAAATTGGCAGTTTGACACCCCTGTTTGACGCTCACATTTGGACATGCAATCAATTTATATTTTAAAACTTTTAGAATACATATATTGTGGTTTACAAAACATAAGATGTTTTCTTGTCAATCTAAAAGGATTTTTGAGTACCGATATTGACCTCTAATATATTGTCTGAGTTAATTTTGATCAATTTACTTGATATAGTATGTAGTGGGATGATCGGAAGTGCTTTGTGCATTTATTGGAGGCTTGCAATAAAAATTACCAATTTTCACCTTACAAAGTTGAAATGGAAATCAAAATTATCATTCCCCGCCCAAAAACTTAAAATTGAAACCAAAATTGCTTCCCCTCCCAAAAAATGTGTTTTTATGAAACTAAAATTCATTCCCCGCCCAAAATATTGAAATTCAAACCAAAATTGCTTCCCCGCCCAAAATTATTAAAATTAACCCACCCAAGTTGGAAAAAAAAAAAAAACATTGTTATCATGTCATTTATTTTTGCTTAGCTTGTATAGCCTTGGCAGTCGGACTTTAATTTATGAATTACCACGTAGTTGTTGAAGTTAATGTCTAAGTTGATTTATGCATAAGACAAAAGGTCTGAAAAATGTGGCTCAAGCCAACATTTTCAGAAACTTCTACCTACTTCTGGGCAAACCCAATTGGTCAAACCCCAATCACCCAGTGGCTAAATCTGGCCAAATCCCAAAACATATATAAATGTAATAAAAAAAATCAAAACCACAAAACATATGTTTTATATAAATTGTAAAACATATCTAAATCAATAAATGTAATAAAAAAAATCGAAATCCCACTTAAAGATCATCCCTGCAAAAAATGGACGCAATCGAAGATGTGGAAGTTAGGCCCATTTCAACAATCGTGGTTTTTCTAATAAAAATTAAAAAAGCTGAAACAACAATCATTTAGCAATTATTTAGAAAAAGACAATATAAGTATAAGACAAATAGCAATGAGTTAACAATCATTAATTGGTCTATGGTTTACAGTATACGATATAGGGTATAGGGTATAGGGTATATGGTATAGGGTATAGGATTTAGGGTCTAGGGTTTAGGGTTTAGGATTTAGGGTATATATCTAATTATCTATTAAATTATATGTTTTATATAAATTATAAAACATATATCAATTAAAAATTTAAAACATATGTAAATGTGTAATGTATATAGTTTTAGACGTTAAGTATAAGGTTTTTCATTAAACTTGTTAATACTTAATACCCTAAAAAATTGCTTCTTAAAAAAACAAAAAAACCCCCTACAAAATTTAAAATTCAAAAAACTAAAACTGAAAATCACTAAAGTAAAAAATTAAAACACAAAATACTGAAATTGAAACCAAAATTCCATCGTCGCCCAAAATATCAAAATTAACCCACCCAAGTTGAAAAAAAAAAAAAAAAATGAACCTCTGGCGCGTTTCCAGACTTGTCAAATACTGTAATTTTGAATTGCATGTCAAAAACTGATTGTCAAACAGGAGCTTGTATTTATTAGTCTGTGAATGTAATTGCCCTTTTGTCTATACACAATTGCAGTGCGAAACGTTTTTTGGCCCAGTGATTTGGTTACCATTTTCTTGAGATTTGGTTCAAGAAAATGGTAACTTGCATATAGTGAAAATGGTAACTTACAATTTCTTGAGAAAAAAAAAATCAAGAAAATGGTAAGTTTGGTCAAGCTTGGGCTGGGTTACCACATTCTTGAACCAAGTTACCATTTTCTTGATCGATTGATCAAGAAAGTGGTAACGTGTTTTACTTGGCTGATTTGGTTACCATTTTCTTGATGTTTGGATCAAGAAAATGGTAACTTCGATCAAGAATGTGGTAACTTACCACTTATTGAGAAAATGTTACCATTTCTTGAGAAAAAAAATCAAGAAAATGGTAACTTTGGACAAGATTTGGCTTGGTTACCACATTCTTGACTAAGGTTACCATTTTCTTGATCGAACGATCAAGAAAGTGGTAACGTTTTTTGCCCCACTGATTTGCTTACCATTTTCTTGATGTTTGGTTCATGAAAATGGTAACTTAGATCAAGAAAATAGTAACTTACCATTTCTTGAGATTAAGTTACCAATTCTTGAAAACAAAATAAAAAAAATGGTAAGTTTAGTCAAGATGTAATTTTGTGATCGCATGTCCAAACCTGATTGGCAAACAGGAGCTTGTATTTAATACTCGGAGAATGCAATTGCATGATTGTCTGAATACAGTTGCCTGCGTACGTGGTTACCACATTCTTGATGTGAAGTTATCATTTTCTTGAATATAAGATCAATAAAGTGGTAACTTGGGTTTTAGGCAGTTTTGTGAAGTTACCACTTTTTTGAGTTACCACTTTCTTGAGAGATGCATCAAAAAAATGGTAAAACCCAAATCACACAGAATTTCCGCTCAGCTCACTCTCCATTCAAAATAAATAAGCTAGCCTCACCCAGACTCTCTCTTGCCGCCCTCGCGCTCTCAGTCTCTCACTTTCTCACTGAATCCTCGCCCTCTCAGTCTCTCAGTCTCTCACTGAATCCTCGCCCTCTCGCCACCCTCGATCTCGCCATCATCTCACCGAAAACTCGCACCATCGATCTCGCCATCCTCTCACCGAAAATTCAGAAACCCATCCCAGAAAGATCAGACTCTCTATCGCCGTCCTCGCCCTCTCGTTGAATCCTCACCCTGTCGCCACCTTGTCTAGCCATCCTTTCACCAAAATCGTAGAAAACTCAGAAACCCATCTTACCACATCCATCGCCCATCATCCCAGAAAACTTAGACCCTCTCTCACTGAGTTTCGAAACCTAGAAACCCAGAAAACTCACTCTGACTCTCTCTCTCACCGAGTTTCGATCTCTCAGAAACCATAAAACTCAGACTCTGTCTCGCTCATCCAGGTTTAGGCTTTGATTTGTTTACATTTGTTTTTGTAGTTTTATTCATATGTCAAACTCTCTATCTCTTTCATGAACTTAATATTTGGATTTTGAACTAATTTATTCAGGCTCAGAAACAGGCACTTGCAGCAATTTACATTGAAGCCAAGACACGTTGAAGTTTGGTTTCAGAACAGGAGCAAGGTAAGATTTCGATATATCATATATGCAGATATGCTTATATTTGTTTTTGGGATTTAAAAAACAAATACTAAAAAATTCACTTACATAAGCGTATTAGAAAGCTAGTATTTTCTAAACGAATTTAGTAAACTAAGTTGTGAGATTGGTTGCTTAATTTTATGGATTTCATTTCTGCCAGGTTGATACCTGGTTGCTAACTTGTGAGTAATTTAGTAAACTAAACTGTTATTGGTTGCTATTCTTGCTTGCTGCCTGTTATTGATTAGGAATTTTTAAAATTTATTGTTAATGTCAACAATTGATGAGAGTTGTAGAGCTGAAGTAGTCCCAAAAGGGGCTGCGGTGGCTGCCCCTCTTCAATCTAGTATGGAAGTTACTCAAAATAAGCAAAACGTGGGATTTTTTCTCTTTTTGATCATCTCCATGCCCTTGTATTTGTTTTTGCTGTAAAGGTTGGGTATGTTTGTAATTTGTTTGTTTGGAGTTTGTTTTTATTTTTTTTGTGCATGTGGGCAGTTTTTTTTCTACTGTCATACACGCGGATGTCTAGTTATTTAGTCTTGGGAAGACAGATATCCATTTTAGGTTCTCCCATTTTAGGAAGGAGTTTGCAAAATGTTTCGTGAAAACAAGAAGAAAAAGCTTCTTGACAAGACTATAATTTTTCCTTCAAAAGCATTATTATCTTGCTGCAGTTGAATATTGGAAATTGCCTAAATGGTGTGTTATGGATCAAAATTTCACATTGTTAGATATTTTTGCATAATATGTTTGCAAAGAATAAAGACAATGTGTTTTTGTGCAAGTAGGAACATATGGCCAAGGACTTAGGTCCACGGTGCTTTGTTTGCAATGGTTCAATGCAATATATTGCTACTTTTGAAGGTAATCAACGTCCAGCATGGGGATGCGAAGGGACTAATGTAAGTGAACGTTTTTGTTAAGTTTGGCCGACCATTTGTGCAACCAAAACATTGAAATGTCAAAATGCATGTGTTTTGTATTAGGGTAAGGCTGACTGCCATGGCTGGATATGGGTAGATGAGTACAATAGTTGTGGATTCACCAATGTTGCTCACCTCATTTTATAGACAACATTGGACGCTAAGAGATGAGGATGTGATGAGATAACTCATTTGAAATCAAACTGATCTTATCAGGGATTGATAATCTTCAGTTCAAAATTGATAATTATCTCTCAATTATCCTTTATCATAGAAGTCTCATATTTATCAATTTCATGCATTTCAAAATGTGAAGCTGATGCACAGTTTTTCCTTTATCCAACTTGGCACCAGCCGCCTATGTGACGTGGGGCTCTATTCTTATTTTTTGAATTTTTTTATGGTTCAACAAAAGTATAGGAAAACTTGGTTGAATTACAAATAATTTTTGTAAAGTACATCATAAGTCTCATATAAAATTAAAGGACCTGAATGGAAGTCTCATTTTATTTTTTTATCAACACGAGTCTCACTTGTATGAAGAATTATTGTGTGTGAGTATATAACACCTATGAGTGTATGCTATCTATCCTTGTACAATTATGGTTTTGTATGCATCTAAAGCTGTGTCTTGATGTCTTCATGAAGGCTGGAGCGTGTAGTTAATTTGTAGGTGTCAGAATTTGAATAGGAAGGAAGAAATTGCTTTGCCCTTTCATACATATGTTTACTTGGAAATTGCCTGTAAATATGGTACAGGATGTGTGCTATCAAGTAAAGCAATTTGGGAGCTTCTGTGTGCATGTAGAAATAGATGAGTAGCTTTCATATACACAACTGGTTAGTGGTTGCCATGTCCCCTATGCAGTAATTTCTCAATTTTCAAGCTATTCTGGAGAGAGATCATGTGGAATAACAACAATTAATTAGTGTCGCACATGAAGACTTTAAGTCAAGTTAAATATTAAAAAAAAAAAACTTAAAAAAAAAAAACAAACAAAAAAACACAAAAGAAGACTTTAAGTCAAGTCAAGTCATGAAGTCGATCGTCTACATGATTGTACGATTGTGTTCTATTTTCTATTTCATGCAGATATGTATCACGTTGCAGGAAGATTCTTTGCTACATACGTACATTGCATGTGATATATGTTATACATTCATTTTTTTTACCCCTTGGATGGATTCTAAGGGTACAATATTATTTCTTAAGAGGAAATTACAGATTTAGTTCAGTTATTTTATACATAGTTCAATTTTGGTCCACAATCTTTTTTAAGTTCTGTTTTGGTTCACTAATTGTTTCATTTGTTCAATAAAGATCAAAATTTGTTTTCTCAAATTTGGTCTGCCTTTTCCCCTATCAAATCTCACCCAAATTTAGCAAACATATACTTGTTTTAAAGCTATGCATTTCTTCTTTATAACTATATAAAGATTATTCAAATTGAAGTTCTAAAACTCAAAATAATTGACCCCAAAGTAGGGTACCCGAAACTGTCAATTTTTCAAACTTCACCCAATCTCAATTCTCTTAGATTCTAATACTCCAAATTTGTTTCTATGACTAAGAAATGATGAAATATAACTTATACTTCAATTATAATTGAAGAAAACACAACCCAAAGGATTTAAAGTCACAAATCTGGACTTTTATTGAATAAGTGAAACAATTAGTGGACCAAAACAGAACTTAAAAAAATCGTGGACCAAAATTGAACTAGGTATAAAATAAGTGAACCAAATCTGTAATTTCCTCTATTTCTTAATTAGTTGGGTAATAAGTTTTTTTAACTATTGGATGATAGATGTAAGTGAATGCACCTTTCACCCAGATGGAGACTGACCGTTTTTTGAAAATTCACTCCATTTTCGATTCTTCGTAAAGTATAATAACAAAAAACTATTTTTAATTTCTAACATTTGATCAAAACAACTATTTTTGCTATAAAATCTTCATAAAGTATAGCAAAACTTGGTTTAACTACAAATAATTTCAAGCACATTTGATCGATTAAACATTTTTTATTTTTGGTTTGTAAGGAGAATTTAACTTGGGTTCCATCCTTTAGCTAGCCATCTCATCACTTGATAGGAATGTTATGCAGTGATCTATTCTTACTGGTATGGTAGGAATGTTACCGTGTGATGGAAGCCAGACACTTCATGCTCAAGGTTTTTGAAAGAATAAATAGAACTTATTAGATGTAAATTAGAGATTGGCCTTGAAGGCCCAAAGGTGGCAGCTGCATTGAGGTCTCAGAACCCTCACATATTTTTTGACAAAGGCATTCCACACAAAGATGAGTTTTCTTTGTACAAGTCGTTTTGGAAAGAGTATCAAATTGTTTCCCATGTGTATAGGCCCCCAAAGATGAGTATGGGATACATTAGCTTCTTTCACTAAAAGCTGCAAGGGATGTTAATGATGGAAAATAAAAATGGTGATTAATCATGTAATGAGCAATATATTAATCTTTTTTATTAAGTTTATATTTTATTTTCTATGGGTCCATCTGTTATATTTCTCACCAATTAATTACAATAAAAATATCTAATTTCGTTTCTATTACGCTGCTAAGGAAAAACAAAAGAAGGTACCATCATCCATATACGCTCTCGCCTTCTTGTTTTCAGTGGGCTTTTTCTTTCTGTATTGGGCTGTGCTTTTGTTTTGTTATTTGTTATGTGTTTTGGGATTTATAGTTGCCTCTTCTTGTATTGGGCCAATAGGCTTTACGAGGAGAAGTCAATGAATCAACCTAACATCGATGTGTTGTTTTCGGGAAGCAGACTTGTTTATAGTGAAGCTTTGCTTGAATTGCAACAAGGCAGAGCGTTCATCATCATGGCAAAGTGTCTGTGTCTGCACAAATGAGAAACAGTGGGTGGCATTAAGTAATAGTAAAACGAGCACACAAAAATGGTTACACCAGGAGGATCCCATTCCCATGAATCTTATGACAATTCTGTTTAGTTTTCTGAGTATGTCTGTTTATGAGTCTGTGACTTAAGAAGACAAATGATACTCCTTTTATAGACATGACTCAATACTCATGCACAATTACCTTTAACACTTTCTCTACCACAAACTTAGCTATCATCAGTACGACAACCTAGATTTGTTAAAGGTAATTGCTAGCTGTCACAAGTGAGATACTTAACCAAAGACTTTAGACTTTTGCCACCATAGTTTAAAATTAACCTTTTATTTGTTTTTCCTTGTAAGGAGATTTAACTCATCTCATTCATTAATGTAATCTTGCTTCTTCTTTTTTTGGTAAATATAATCATGCTTCTTTTTAGGTTTGAAGAAAATAAAAATTTGAGAAACTAACCAAAATTGGTCTCAATTAAAGTCTTTTAGCCATTCGTTTAGATTTTTGGAAATTTAAGCCTTGAGAACTATATATTCGAGTTACTTCTTTCAATTACCGGGGATGTTAAATTACAAAATTAAAAGATGAGTGGTGATAAATTAGAGTTGAAAAATCAACTCAACTCAATTCCTTTGTGTAATCCTTCACGCTGGATTGTTTCGTGACTTAATAGAAGTCTCTTTAATTTTCTCCCTCCAGATTCCAATCTTGCTTTGTCCCATTTAGCCTTGAACCATAATACATGCCATTCATCGTTACCACAAACATTCGTGTCTAGCTAACCGTTAAAAAGTGAGAGACCCAGTGGTCCGAGTCTTGCAAAGCTAACCCATTTAGAAAATTCCCCCCATTATCAGAGAACTTATTACAAATTTAACTGTATCTATATATATATATATGTTTACGCCATAAATAAGGAAATGATGAGGACCACAGTGATGAAGACGACAGAACAAACTTAGCCTTTTGCTAAAACTTTTTGTTCCACAAACTTAGCTATCATTTCATTACTACGACAAGTCTAGTTCAGCAAGTTGACTGGTTATTTGATTAAATCCCAAGTCTAGTTCAGCAAGTTGTGTGAGGTTAGCCACAAAATATGGGAATGGACCTCTTAAGTTGGCATACCGTATACCCAAGCCCCAAGTGGTAGAGTTGGTTAGCTTTCCAAACCAAGAAACCTGGCCACTGAAAATATTGTTGTTTGTTGAACTGTTGAAGTAATTATGAGTACGGTCGATAAAGAAAGAAAGGTCAAGGTAACTTAGCTGAGTAAAAAGTGAGAGACCGACCACCTTTTGAAAATTCGATCCAATTTTCGATTCTTCATAAAGTATAATAGCAGTATAGCACACAGATATTTTTTTAATTTATAAATTGGATCTGAACAACTATTATTTGCTGTATAGAAAGATGTGTTGTTTCAAGACCATGCAACCTCCAAATACCTCAGTCAAGCAGAGTTGGAACTCATTGTGCACCGTTTTCTTCATCCTCTGCCTAAATGACGGTTAGTGGGTCTTCATTTCCATGTTCTTCGCTACAACGGGTTTAATCAAGACCCAGTTCCTATTCATTTCAATTTTCTGAAATAATTTATAATTTTCAGTTCCAAGTCTTAAAAGAAATGTTTAGATCTATTGTTCTTGATTCAGGCATCTCAATTATCTGATTTTGATAGGACATATAGAACAAAAACTGAAGACAGAGAACTTATTAGAGGACCAGAGTATTGTTGATATAATTGATCTGTGAAAAATGGTTGTAGAACGATAAAAGAATGCTTCAAGGCACATAGTGACTACGCTTTCTTTCAGACTTTATTTGCCCCCACAATTAGTGTGCAAAGGGGATATGCAAATAAGTCTTGTGGATACAATGAAGCCTAGTGTACACACTATGTGTTTGTTGATGTCTTGCACAACCAAAACAAACCAAACACCCTAAGAGATAAACAAGAAAAAGCTCAAGATTAATTAAGAACTAAAACTGCAGAAATTAGTTCTCAATTCTTTAGTTTGTAGGAAGTTAATAGAGGATAAGAATGTTGGATAATCAGTGAAAATTCTTTGCATAAAGTTCCTCTATTTATAGAGCATCAAGTGTCCTTTATGAATTGGTATGGTAGCCATTAATTCAAATGGTTTATACCTTTTAATCAAGAGATATCTCTTCATAAAAATCATATCTTTCTATGAAAGATTGTGACTCTAAAGTCATACATTTATATATGAACAGATTGCAACTTTTGCCAAAGATTTCGGATGTTTAAACACCAAAGGATACACTGCTTCATGCCAAAAGGCACAAAACTTATTTTCAACTGCAAAGCCACTGCTTGGTGGCCTATTTTCTATTTTGAAAATATTCAACAAGTATTAAGTCTGCCCCCTATATATTCAACATAAGATAACATGATATTGGCCTTGAAGGCCTGAATACAAACATCACAAAATAGATAAACACTCACAGACCAGAAAACAGAATGCACACTAGAACAACATGAAATTGGCCTTCAAGGCCCAAAGACTTCCCCAACAGCCACACATATGAAGCAGCATCTGAATTAAAACGACTAAGTTCTGTGTCCCCTCCTCACCCTTGTGCCTCTTGGCTGCCTCCTCCTGCTAAATGTCTTCACAAACCATGCATGATTCTTGGTTGCGAAAATGTTCCCAGTAACCACTCCAACCACTAGCCCACTCACAACTCCTGGCAGAACCACGTACCAATCAAATTCAATTTGGAACCCTGAGTCTTCATCTTCTTCAAATTTTGAAGGTGGCGGCGGCTCAGAATCTTCACATTTGTTTGGCAAAAGCTTTCCGCACAAACCTGAGTTTCCTTGGTACGAATCCTCTAGGAATGTATCGAATTGTTGGCCGTGTGGGATAGGACCCCAAAGATGGTTATGGGATACATTAAAATACGCAAGGAAATTGAGTAGTGCTAAATTACTAGGAATCTTTCCTGAGAGTTGGTTTTGAGAGAGATCCAATGATTCAAGAAAAGTCAAGTTCCCTAAAGATGAGGGGATGGGACCGGTGAGAGTGTTGTTGGAAAGGTCAAGAAAATGAAGGCCTCTTAGATTCCCAATGGTACGTGCTGGAATCTCTCCTTCAAATCTATTACTAGAGAGATCTATGAATCTGAGAAGATAAGGAGTCTTCGAATATTTCAACTCAACGCCTTTGCCAAATATAGTCATTGGATAATAAATATCTTGGGCTTCTTGATTTTTCCATCTGCCGTACCATAATCTGGTCTTGATATATTTTTCCTCTTTTTCAACAGACTTCATGCAATTCCAGTTTGCAAAGTAGTTAGACGGCAACACACTTGAAAATCCATTGTTAGATAAATCAATGATACACAAATTTAGGAATTCCTGGTTAGTTGCAGGCTTCCCAATTATGCCATGAAATCCATTAGACCGCAAGATGAGAACCCTTAGAAATGGAAGTGCCCCTAACCAAGATGGGAAGATGTCACTGATGAGATTGTTTTCAACATTAAGAAACCTTAAATGACTGCAATTGGTCATTGATCTTGGAAGCTTCCCCTGAAACTGATTATAACTTAAATCAATCATCCCTAACCAAGTATTTATGCTTGTGCTTGAACATATTTGAGGAATATGGCCATGAAAAGAGTTGCTGTGCAGTTTCAATATTTTAAGATAACTGAAGTTCCCAAAACATTGTGGAAGCATGCCACTCAGCTTGTTGTTGGACAAATCAAGATGGAACAGAACACTGGAGTTGCAGAATGATGGTGGGATTTCTCCAGTATACTCATTGTTTGGTACAGAGTAAACTACCATTGATGTCGGTGGACTTGGCAGTGTACCTTGGAACCTGTTGAACCCGAGGTTTAAATAGCCTAGATTCGGCCATGGAAGAGTGCCAGCTGGATTCTGTTCAAATCCTGTTAAAAAGTTGTCAGCGAGGTTGAGATATCTCAAAGTTTCTCTAGTTGCGTTCCACATCCAAAATGGTATTTGGCTATGAATTTGGTTGTCAGATAGGTCTAGCACGTGCAATTTGTATTGATTTTTCAAAAATTGTGGAAACTCTGTTAAGTTGCATGAACCCAACTTCAGAACTTCAAACTGTGGAGCAGTAGCACTGAAACTGGTTGTGATATGCAGAGATAACTTATTGGACGATAACCGAAGTAACCATAAATTTTTGAGCTTGGAAAACTCATCAAACTCAACTAATCCACTCAAGTTATTTTCGGAAAGGTCAAGGTATTCAAGATTTTGAAGGTGGAAGAGTGACCTAGGAATTGCTCCTTTCAAATTGTTAGACCGAAGGGATAACTTAGTTAATTGGGTCTGCTTCATAAGCCAAGATGGGAGTGGACTGGTTATTTGATTATATGCCAAGTCTAGTTCAGAAAGTTGTGTGAGGTTAGCAAAAAAATATGGGGTTGGACCGCTTAAGTTGGTAAACCCAAGCCCCAAGTGGTAGAGTTTGGTTAGTTTTCCAACCCAAGAAACTTGGCCACTGAAAATATTGATGTTTCTTGAAGAGTACAAGCTATTATGAGCTTTGTCTTGAAAGAAAGAAAGGTCAAGGTAACTTAGCTGGGTAAGGTTGCCGAGTGAAGATGGAAGATCGGAATAAAAATCACAGTAGGAGATATCCAACAAATTTAAGGAATGAAGATCTCCAATTGAAGCTGGTACATGACCAGAGAAATCTGTGTTCGCAACATTCAATTCCTTCAAGGGACTGCTCCTGTTCAGGTTTTCAGGAAAATAACCGGTTAGGTCTATGTTACCCATCAGATCAAGGACCTCTAAGTTTGGCATGTGGAAAATGCCTACTGGGAATTCCCCAAGCAACGCACAGTCTTGAAGACGGAGAGATATGAGAGAAGATGCATTGGCCAAGATATCAGGCACCGTGGAGGGTATGGATACCTCACTAAGATGAAGTTGTTTTATGTTTGTTAAATTCTGAACTAGGCTTCTCAAGTTGGCCTCCGTCAAGTTGACATCAGAATTGAAAGACAGATCAAGGGTAGACAACTTGGATAGCTTTGAAATTTCTGATGGAATTTGGCCGGAAAATGTGGATAGTGAAAGGTTGAGATATGTTAGACTGGTAAGATCATGGCCTAACCTTGATGGTATTTCAGACCAATTGAAGTGATTATCAGAGAGGTCAAGTCTCTGCAAGTGAACAAGTTGGAAGAGGGTGGTGGTGGAGTTGATAGAACCATAAAGACAGCTGCTGTGGAGGTCAAGGCCAATGACATGGCCAGAGCCTTCATCGCACTTAACACCATCCCATGAGCAGCAATTACTCCTCTCATGATCTCCTTCTTGCCTACTCCAAGATGCAACCTTTGGATAAGCAGAAGGATCCCCAGAAGCAGACTTGTTTATAGTGAAGCTTTGCTTGAATTGCAACAAGGCAGAGCGTTCATCATCATGGCAAAGTGTCTGTGTCTGCACAAATGAGAAACAGTGGGTGGCATTAAGTAATAGTAAAACGAGCACACAAAAATGGTTACACCAGGAGGATCCCATTCCCATGAATCTCACGACAATTTTGTTTAGTTTTCTGAGTATGTCTGTTTATGAGTCTGTGACTTAAGAAGACAAATGATACTCCTTTTATAGACATGACTCAATACTCATGCACAATTACCTTTAACACTTTCTCTACCACAAACTTAGCTATCATCAGTACGACAACCTAGATTTGTTAAAGGTAATTGCTAGCTGTCACAAGTGAGATACTTAACCAAAGACTTTAGACTTTTGCCACCATAGTTTAAAATTAACCTTTTATTTGTTTTTCCTTGTAAGGAGATTTAACTCATCTCATTCATTAATGTAATCTTGCTTCTTCTCTTTTTGGTAAATATAATCATGCTTCTTTTTAGGTTTGAAGAAAATAAAAATTTGAGAAACTAACCAAAATTGGTCTCAATTAAAGTCTTTTAGCCATTCGTTTAGATTTTTGGAAATTTAAGCCTTGAGAGCTATATATTCGAGTTACTTCTTTCAATTACCGGGGATGTTAAATTACAAAATTAAAAGATGAGTGGTGATAAATTAGAGTTGAAAAATCAACTCAACTCAATTCGTCTGCAGAATCCTTCACGCTGGATTGTTTCGTGACTTAATAGAAGTCTCTTTAATTTTCTCCCTCCAGATTCCAATCTTGCTTTGTCCCATTTAGCCTTGAACCATAATACATGCCATTCATCGTTACCACAAACATTCTTGTCTAGCTAACCGTTAAAAAGTGAGAGACCCAGTGGTCCGAGTCTTGCAAAGCTAACCCATTTAGAAAATTCCCCCCATTATCAGAGAACTTATTACAAATTTAACTGTATCTATATATATATATATATGTTTACGCCATAAATAAGGAAATGATGAGGACCACAGTGATGAAGACGACAGAACAAACTTAGCCTTTTGCTAAAACTTTTTGTTCCACAAACTTAGCTATCATTTCATTACTATGACAAGTCTAGTTCAGCAAGTTGACTGGTTATTTGATTAAATCCCAAGTCTAGTTCAGCAAGTTGTGTGAGGTTAGCCACAAAATATGGGAATGGACCTCTTAAGTTCGTATACCGTATACCCAAGCCCCAAGTGGTAGAGTTGGTTAGCTTTCCAAACCAAGAAACCTGGCCACTGAAAATATTGTTGTTTGTTGAACTGTTGAAGTAATTATGAGTACGGTCGATAAAGAAAGAAAGGTCAAGGTAACTTAGCTGAGTAAAAAGTGAGAGACCGACCACCTTTTGAAAATTCGATCCAATTTTCGATTCTTCATAAAGTATAATAGCAGTATAGCACACAGATATTTTTTTAATTTATAAATTGGATCTGAACAACTATTATTTGCTGTATAGAAAGATGTTAATAGAACTCTTTTCATTTCTTCCAACTTTTTCTTGGATTCTTTTGCAAATTGTAGGCCCAACTTTTTCTTATTTTCCTTACGTTCCAAGGTCAAATTTTAATTAATTTCTAACATTTTATCTAAGCCACTTTTTTTAAAAAAAATCTTCATAAAGTTTAGCAAAATTTGGTTAAATTACACATCATTTCAAGCATATTTGTGTACATTTGATCTATTGAAGATTCATTTATTTATTTTTTCGGTTTCTTAGAGGAATTTAACTTAGCTCCATCCATTAGCCATCTCATCACTGTAGCTAAAATACATGTGATCTATTAAGCACAAAATATTCAATAAGAGATTTTGGTACAAGCCTACAAGTCATAAAAGCAAACTAAAAGGGACTATGTTTTAAACTTTTCCTAAGAAAATCAACTAAATGGAAGCCCAAATGCACTTACAGGGAATAGGATTGGTTGGAATGGGCAATAGGATTGGTTGGATTGATTGGTGGCAAAAGTACTTTGATTAATGGGTACAGTCGAGTGGGTAATAGTGAGATGGGCAATAGGCTTTTGAGGAGATGTCAAGGATTCAAGTTAATGTTAATATCCTGACTTATAATGCCTTGATTTTGGGACTGTGCAAGGAGGGTAAGACAAAGAAAGCTGTATATCTGGTTAAAGAACTTGATAAAAGGAAGTTAGTCCCAAATGCCTCAACCTTTTCTGCCCTTATTGACGGGCAGTGTGTTAGTAAGAACTCAGATCGTGCCTTTCAGTTGTATCAAAGCATGATAATGAGTGGTTATCATCCTGATGAGCATACTTTAGAGATGTTGATATCCGCCTTCTGCAATAATAGGGATTTTGATGGAGCAGTCCAATTCTTGAAAGAAATGTTTGAGAGATCCTAGTGTGCTTGATTCAGGCATCTTATCTGATTTTTGTCTAGGAGGGAAAAAAGGATTGGTAAAATCATTATGCAGTGGATGGAAGCTAGACGCCTTATGCCTTACGGTTTTGACTTGTCAAAAATTGTCTACTCTGGAGCAGAGAATGAGAAGTGAAGATTTGAAGATAACATGTAAAGTTGTATACATTGCTTTCCTTGTACCTTTCAAAGAAATGGTTCTTCGTAGTTTTTTGGATGCGGATTATTGCTTTAGAGTAAAAACATGCAAGTTTTATGCTTTTGCATGATTTGAGTTGTGAGAGGCCTTTGTTAATTGGTTTTATACTTTTATTCAACTCCGTTTCTCTTGAGACATTCACTTGTACGTATTCAAGATAAATTCATGTAAACACTTCTGCCTTGTTTTTGGCTACACAAACCTTTAAATATGGTTCCATATGAGACGTAATTGGGTTAGATTATAAGTTAAATTGATGCGATTGTTCAACTACAAGTTCAGATCATTCCTTCGTTTGTTGCTCTAAAAGTCTGGATCAAGTTCTTCTGTTTTGACCCCATTCTGGAGTTTCTGCTCGAAGTGGCACAACAATTAAGTAAGAGTAAGTCAAACATTTGCAATACCCAAATTACATGCTCGGAGACATTCTAATTCCATCTCCAGATGGAATGAATTGTAAGTTGGTCATGATTCCCTTTTAAAATATTTGGATTCTTGGAAAAACCATGGAACCAGCGTCTAATATATCTCTGGTTGACCACTATCTGTGTTGATGTGAGTGGGACTAATATTCTGGATCTCTTGCTAAATCCTGCAAGTTGATGATTAGTTTTGTTTAATTAAACACTTCATAGTTCATACCAACCTAGTTTCACATCTTTCCTGAAAATGTATTTCCCATTTGCTAAAATCCCATCTTTCATAATATCAGCCAATAGAGACCTGAACTGTTAAAGATTTCATAATAATAACTTTAACAACATACCAATACTAATTTTGGTTAAAGGGTGCCAAATACGCTTACAACAAATTTCAAATATTTTCATCAGCTTTATGTAAGTTATCAGATTACAATTTTCATATAACTAGGACCTGTTTGAACCCACCTACTTAAATATGTCAGGGGTTCGAACTATTGTCATGACTCATCTTCACCAGCTTCTGCAGCAGCAATCTGGGAATCCAATGTGTTTATCAGCTGCTCACTTACACTTTTTGCCACAGATATCATGTCAAGAATTACGCTTGTATCTAGGCCAGCACCACCCCGTTTGGTCAACCCACATATGTGCCCTTGCCTATTAACGGAAATAGAAACAGCTGAGCTCATTTGGGATTCCTCTTCTGAAGTGGCATCTACAATATAGTGCCTACCTACCTGAAAAAACAGATGGACAGAAATCAATACAAGGATATAAACACATGCAGTTTACTTTAGGACAGCAGAGGTGGTTATGTCACCTTTGTTAATGTAACTATGACAGGGACCCTAGATGTGTCAACTGATATTTTGATTAACATACTCTGCAGTTGAAGGAGCATTTGAGGATGAGAATACTGGTATGTTTACTTTCTTATCTATTTTGTTTAATTTGTTTTCTATGTAAATGTCATCATAAGAAGGAAAAATTGATAACTTTTATTGCTGCTTTTGTACTGTGACAACTGAGCCAGCTGTTTGTTTGAGTACTGGTAAGCCCCTCTTGTTAGTATGGTGTTTTATTATCTGTTTGTTATTTTTTCATTCTGGGCTTGAATGTTGTGTTCACTATTTATTCATGGTAGATGTTGAGACGAATGAGTGCTTGGATAACAATGGTGGTTGCTGGCAAAATAAAGCAGCCAACCTCACAGCCTGCAAGGTATAGATCATAACTTACTAGCTCATCACATGCTTTTTGACAAATCAGAAAATCGTGTATTTTAACTCCTGTTCTTTGGGACTTCGGCTTGCACACTCAGGATAGATTCGTGGGAGGGTATGTGAGTGCCCCCTAGTTGATGGTGTGCAGTTCAAAGGAGATGGTTACACTAGCTGTGAAGGTAAAACGAAAAAACTATATATTTTTTCTCAAAAAAGACATGAAAATTAAATAGAGAAGGCAAAAGTGTGGTTAAAAAAAATTATGGATTTTTATAATGATCCTGGTTTTGCATTCAAGTTGCTCAAAAGGTTTGATCAAGATTTAATGATCCTAGTTGTTTATATCTAGATATTGCAGACTTAGTTCTAAAAATAAATATGTATGGGTTACAGATCAATGGAAATCTGCACTGAAATTTAAGTTCTTATATTCTTCTTCATGTTAATCAAATTATAGCTAGGATACTTCCACTTTGCAAAAGTTTTCCTTTTGTTGCACATTGTATTTCAATAGATTAATATTACCATTGGCTTCCAGCGAGTGGGCCTGGGAGGTGCAAGGTAAATAATGGAGGTGGTTGGCATGAAGCTCAAGATGGACATGCATATTCTGCTTGTACGGTAAGTGATCTTTATGTGTTCCCTTTGTTTTTTGAAAAAAAAAACAAAACATTCTGCTCTTGGAAAATAAATTTATTTTTAATTCCTATTATTTCTCTAAACATGATGATGGAGAGGTCAAATACAAGTGTCCTGCTGGGTTTAAAGGTGATGGTGTTAAAAGTTGTGAAGGTAAGAGAAATTAACGTCTTGGTATTTTTTGTTGTTGTTTTTCAATTTCACTGTAATAGGAAATAAATCTACTAATGCATTGATGTCTAAATAGCTCAAGTTCAGAAATTAAAGTCATGTTTTTGTACTGTGACAACTATGGTTCGATGCAATATATTGCCAATTTTGAAGGTAACACTACTACAATAATATAAATAGACGACACTACCTACACAACGGTTGTTTTAAAACTGTTGTGTAGTTTTAAAGCATAACAGTTTTTAGAAAAACTGTTGTATTTATGCATGAAATACAGTCTTTTTTTTTTTGAGATAGATTTTATGAACTTGCCTAGACAACACTTATTAGTCGTGACCGTTGTGTATGTGAAACAAAATGAAAAAAACCGGTGCTACAGTATTTTCATTAATCCTCTCGATCTGTGTCCTCCCCTATCACTTACACATACAAACCTTCTCTCTCTCTCAAACCCTCTTGATATGCTCCCTCTCTCACTATCAGACTTTCTCTTCTATTCTGACAGGACCGCCCCCGGATTCCACCCTGAAACCCGGAAAGGTCCTGCGGAAATCAAGGAAAATCCTACCGAAAATTCGGCAGAACCTCCCCTGAAAATGGACTAACCCAGAATTTCAAAACCTGTTAAAAAAAAACACTTCTAAGACAGCAACCACCTCTACCACAACCAAAAAGGGTCTCAGACCCAACAATATAAAATAACCTTATAATTTAAGTATGGTTATCAGAGCTACTACTCCTATTATATAAATTTCCACAAAATGGAAAAGATGCCTACAAGATCCGGGAATGGAAAATAGATGCTATGCCTCGACATGTTTGGCTCGACCTCCACCAAAGCTACTACCTGGGGAAAACAATTTAAGACAAAACAAGAAAACGGTGAGATAGGCTCAGTGAGTGGACAGTTAAACGGAAATGGAAATCAAAGATTAAATATCTTTTCAGAAAAACCCTTTTACACATGTTTAACTCTAAAACCTTACGATGTCCTTTGAAATCTCCCAGTTTTTAAAACCATTTCCCAGTAAAATAATAAAATTTGAAGCTGAAAATCAAACTTTGAAAATCCAAGTTCTCAAACTGAAATCGATTCTGTCAATTATAAATAAATAACTTGAGCTGAAAACTTTCTTCTCAAACATTCTCAATATACTGAAAATCAATAAAACTGTTCAACTGAAACCGTCTTACTTAAAAACCTTTGCTGCCCTAAACTCAATACTTAACAACTGAAAACACACACCAGTCAGTTACCCGGAGAATCTGTCATACATGCGCAGAGCCGAGAATCTGTCATACACATGCAGAGCCATATATTCTGTCATACATGCGCAGAGCCGAGAATCTGTCATACGCATGCAGAGCCAAAATTTATGTCTTACATGCGCAGAGCTGAGGATCTGTCATACGCATGCAGAGCCATAATTTCTGTCTTACGTGCACGCAGAGCGGCCCCCAAAGGGCGAAGCATCTCGACACACGGCCCAAAGCTTATATGTGTGCCGTGATGGGTCCCAAAGACCTATTTATCTGATAACCTGGAGGGTACTGAAAAGGTGGTTTTAAAACTATTTCTCATAACCAAACAAAATCTCTTTTTCCACCAATAGAAAATAACTTTATAGCATTCTCAGAACTTTTAATCCTCAAACCAAAATATATAAACACAACTAGTAAAATAGTACTCAATAAATTACGTTCCAATACATAAAACCAAATCAAAACGTTTGACCATAAATAAAAATATGCAATAATCCGTGCGTATATATATAAAACAAGAAACTAGATAAAATCTCATATTTGATTTTCAAATGATTAATTAGGCAAATAACCACATAAAACCCATAATCAATTTAAAATCAAGATCAAACTCACAAATCATCATATTTGGATAAAACTCATTATAATAATCATGACTTAAATCTCAAAGTTCGTGAGAAATCATTTCAAAGAAAACAAAATCTAACTCACTACTCATAAATCAATTACTCAAGATATAAAATATGAACAAATCCATGAAATAAATAAAAACGTTCAAGAAACCAAGTCCACTCACTGTCTGCTCTGAACTATACCGAAACCTTTCCGAAATTGATTCCTACTCACGACCCCTTACTTGTTTGTCATTCCTACTCACAGTCTATTGTATAATAATTGCTTAATCCTCGCTTAATCCTTTAGTCTCAATCCTCGTCAAATCCTTCCCATGGTCTAAATCCTATACTTAGCTTCCTCTAACATAAAGCATCAAATCACACAAAACCGACAATTATTTAACGGTACTCTACATTAAAAGTCCGATACGTTTCACTCACAATTTAACTACATAAAAGGGCGAAATACCCTTCACGGTGCCATTGCTCGGATACCAAATCCGGCAGCATAACGGCATCGGGAATGAGATTTCCCGAGCCCATGTACCTGTTAAGACCAGACAACCAACAATATACAATAGATTATTTAACTAGCTGTTAAACAACCGAAACGAGCGGCCAACCACCACACACGGTGGCTGCCCGGCCATAAACAACACACAAAAATAACCCCAGATAGTCACAGAACCTAGAATTAAGCTACTAGAACCCTAAGGAAGTGGAAAAAATACGAGAAATCATCCAACCCGCCGCCAACGGTGGCAGCAGCGGCACAAACCTAGGAATACCCAAATTCAACTCCAAATAATTCTAATTTGCACAATAAAACCTTCAATTGCACAAAAACAATTCAAATTCAAGTCCAATTTCAAGAAATTCGAAATATAACAAACACCCTAAAATCAAATTTTCAATTTCTCAAAATTGGGAAAACACACCTTAGGGGAAAAATAGCCCGTACCTAGAGGGTCAATTTTCGTAACTGGGTCGATGGCCAAATCTCGCCGGAAATGCCGGAATCGACGGCGGAAGCCGGCGGCTGCGTTGGGCTTCTCGAGCTCATTGCTCCGTCATGGGGCATCATCGGAGCATGGGAGCACCATGACTGAACTCGCCATGGCGAGAGGATCAAGACCCAGTGGGTCCGATGTCCCGTCGTCGCCGGAAAAATGAGATCGGCGGCGGTGAGCTATGTTTTCTCTCGACTGTTCCTGCGCGTCGAAGGGCTCGCCGGTGCAAGGGAGACGCGAGGGAGGATGGCCAGCGGCTAGGGGTCACGTCAGTGGCCTTCGGCTGTCGTGGGTTGGCCGGCGATGGTGAGTTCTCACCGGAGCTGGACGTGCGCAGAGGGAAGAGAAGGCCGAGGGAGAGAGTCGGGGAGAGAGAAATAAAAAGGGGAGAGAGAATGTTCTAGAGAGAGAGAGAGATCCTTAACAAAAATCTGATTTTGAAATTTTTAAAACCCAATTTGTCAATTTTACAAAATTGCCCCTCGCTTCAAACGCCTATATCTCTCTAACCGTAACTCGAAATGATGCGTGCTACGTGTCTATGAACTCATGGGCTCGAAACCTATCCAACGAGCCCAAAGTCAAAATCGAAAGCCCATTTATTTTAAAAGTCAACTTTGGGTCAAGCCCCAAATTAAAACAAAAACAAAAATAATAAAAAAAACTTTTAAATCCAAACCCTTTTTATTTTCCAAATAAATCTCAAATCTTTAAAATACAATTCCACATCCTTTAACAACCTCTTAAAAACCATAGTTAAATAAAAATTTAAATTTCTAGTGAAATTTGGGTCGGGTCGTTACATATTCTCCTACTCTCTATCTCTCTCACACCCTCCCCTCAATCGACCTCGCCCTCGCCCTCTAACCTCACCCTCGCCCTCCGACCTCACCCTCGCCCTCGCCCTCGCCATCGCCCTCTTTTCTTTCTCAGTCTCGATCGTCCTCCATCGAAACCCAAAAGCTGCCTCTCACCTCGCCCTCTAGTTTAATGGGTCTGAGCAAAACAAATTCTAGTCACAGGTAATCTCTTTTCATTCTGCTTTTTCTCTTTGATTACACTTGTGGTGATAAATGGTCAGTGAGGGTTTTGTAGTCTAATAATAAGGGTCCGTTTGCCCACCATTTTTCTATGCTTGGATCTTCTGTTCTTTCTAGGTTTCTTTTAGATCCGGTGATGAACCAAGGTCAAGAGCGTCGTTAAATACTCCTTCCTCTCTTTCTCTCTATGTCTCTCTATTTCGTTTATTGATTCAAGGTTAGGTTCTTTATGTTTTTTTATTTTCGTTTTCTAGGGCTTTTGATTTTCATTTTTAGGGCTAAGTTGTGATTTTGTGATTTCTGAAATTGGAGAGGAGAGGCTGTATGGCAAGTAGAGTGGAGCACGAGTACGACTATCTGTTCAAGATCGTGTTGATCAGAGACTCTGGTGTGGGCAAATCGAACTCTACAGGCAAGTTTGATTTTTGGGTTTTGATTAGTCTGCTTGTGTTTAATCTTAGTGTGGAAGCTAATTTATGTTTTACTCCTTTTATTTTATGAGCATTGTATGTGAATTTTGTTTGTCATGCTGCCTAGGTGGTTTAATTTGTGGAATTAGAATTAACTTGGTTGATGTTTTAGAAGGTTGTGTATGTGAGTTTGGATAGTTAGGAGCTTTTGATAATTATTTGTATGTTTTTTTCCTTTTGGGATTTGCTGTGTTTGATTGAAGATATATCGATAGAAAAAAAAAATTGTTATTAATAGCTTGGTCAATGAGGCTCATATTGGTTTTTTTAGTACTTTGTTTTTGTGAAGGTTATGATTGATGAACTCTAGATGGGGCTGTCAATTTCTAAATTTAGATAGGAGATGAACTGCACAAGATCCCAGTTTTGTAGTGTGTCATGTTTCTTGTTGTTGTCTGGTTATGATCAAAATAAAGATGATGTGCATTCTTACTCAGATTGTGATACAGCTGAATATTTTAAGTGATCTTTATTTAGCATAGAGCGTTTCAAGGTACTTCCCTTATCTTTCTTCTTGTTCCTTCAAAATCAAAAGCTGATTCAGATGTAAGAAAGCAAAATCTAATATTTTTTGTAATAGTACTTTGTCTCTGTTTGTATTGGTGAATGGTGATTCTCGGAAGTGGGCTTTGGTATTTGTTCTAGCTTGTATTGTATGCATGCTAGAACAAGAAGATGATGAAAAAGAAGATAAGAATTAAAGTCTGGATCTTAATTAAGTTTCTCTTTTCATAGAGTTTGTATTTTAAGTTATTTCTCTGTTTTTTACTCTTGGGTGTTTTGGTTTTAAGTGGGTAATGATTTTAAATGTCTGGAGGGATCAAATTTGGTTCTTTGAGCTCCACATTGTCACCATTGATGACTGATTGTAGGAATTACCATACATTTTCATGTATTGTATAGTTTATCTTTTATTTTTTATTTTAGTTAAGCTAGTCCCTTTTCATTGCCATACTTGACTTATTTTACTTTTTTTTTTTAGTGATTGGAAACTAATAGAGGTAAAGCTCTGTTACCTATTTCAGTTGTCTTTTTTTGTGCTTTTACTAAAGGTTAAAGCTCATTTGAATCTGTATGGGATTGTGTCTGTGGAGTCAGCAACTGTAAGTTTGTTAAAGCATCCTGTGCTTCTGAGTTTGAACTGTCTTTGGTTGATTTTTTTATTTTTTTAATGCTGATTTGTTTTTCTTGGCATTTATTGTAGCTTTTGGAAGAGGAAGAAGTTGAGGTTCCTATCACAAAAGAGCAACCAAAGGAGGCTACTAAGTTAATATTGAGCTAACTCTGCTAGCTCAAACTATATTGCATTGTCTTCTAAGGCACCTTATTCAGGTAGTAATTGTCTTTTTTCTTTGATTTGGGGTGGGCGGTGTGTAACATATTGGAAAGAGTAAATCTCATTCGACGGAGGAGACCTTGAGCTCCTAAATCACATAGGCTACTTTCCTAACAGCCTTTGCTAGTCTTCCTATCTAGTGAAAGGTGGCTTAAATCAAAAGTACTTTATTGTGTAAAGCTTGCATCTGCATAGTCATAATCTGCATATAGGTTCTAATGGAGATTTGATTTATGTTTACAATGCTCTACTGAACTTCTTCGTTGTTATATTTTTTTCTTGCCTTAGCATAATTATAGTTATCAAATCTATAAGCTTCCCCAGACCAACCTGCCCTTTACCAGCTAAATCCAAGGTGTATGGGCACATTCCATACTTTGATTGAACATTCAGACTAATGCCTTTAGATTTTGTTCAGAGACTTAGTCATTCATCTGACTTTTTTCTTGTTCCTTTTGGTTTTTTTAGCCAGATTTCTTGGAAACAATAGTCTGTATGGAACTCTTCCTAGCCAAGTGTGTCAGAATATGTAATTGTCATATTGCGTACTAGCTAGATTAATATGTTTTTTTGCATGTAAATGACTCCTTTAGTTGGTTCTTGACATGCTTTGACTTAATTTATTTGCTTTTCTACTCAAGTTCATAGTGATTTAGATATAATACTTAAGATTATGAATTTTGGTCCTAATTCTATTGCTTATACTATTTAGGGCATTCCTCAACAACCAACCCACAAGGAGTGTGGCTATTTTGTTATGCGGTTTAAGAAAGAGATAGTTAAAGATGAAGGATTAAGCTTTGCTACCAAGGTACAAACTGAACTTGAAATTTAGACTTAATTTTATACTGTTTGGAATGTATATATACTAGGATATATACTATTTAGGGCATTCCTCAACAACCAACCCACAAGGAGTGTGGCTATTTTGTTATGCGGTTTATGAAAGAGATAGTTAAAGATGAAGGATTAAGCTTTGCTACCAAGGTACAAACTGAACTTGAAATTTAAACTTAATTTTATACTGTTTGGAATGTATATATACTAGGATATATATATCATGAGAAGTTTGAAATTTAATAAGCTGAAAGGTTAATTGCATGTGGGGCAGATTTTAAGTCCTAGGTAGCATTTGGCCCAGACTTAATTGGGACAGATTTTAAGTCTTACGCACATTTGCATGTGTTCATAGTAGCATTATGAAAACAAAGAAGTTATTAATTTAGGTATAAAAGAATATTATCTGTTCTTTGTAATTGTTGTCTCTCTTTCTCTTCAATGACTTTTAGTTTTAACTTTTTGTTGGAGGGTTTAATTGAGCTTCTGCAACTTGATGCCCTGCTAGTTTCCAAGTCCCTTGTTCTCTTTTATTTTTGATTTTTTTTCTTTGGTGTATTCAAGGAATAAAATTTTGGGTTTCGAGGAAATTTCGATGGAAATTTCGACGGAAATTTCGAAGATTTTTAAATTTCGACAGAAATTAAACGGAAACGATGGAAATTACTATCAAAATACGAAAATTTTGAATGAAACTTTACTATATGTTTATTTAACATATTATCTACTACATTGATAAAAAACATTGAAAAAACCAAATTATATAGTAAGTTTCATGTGATATAAGATGAATATAATGCGCGCTGAAGGTAAATACTGTGAAATAAAATTAGTATAATGAATAAATAAAATTAATATATTCTTTATACTCTATAATATATACAATAAAATTAATATATACTTTATAATTTATACTCTATATTATTTAAGATATCGTATAAGATATTATGGTTTAGACCCTTTAGGATATTTTTAATTATTTTTTATATAAAAAGGTATTATAGTTTAGGGTTTTTTTTTTTAAAGTCCATTTTTTAAAATTCACTATTCATCCGGCCCAAGCGCTACAGTAAAATACTGTAGCGGCCCACTTTTTAAAAAACCGGTGCTACAGTAACAGCGCTACAGTGACGCCGTTACTGTAGCGCGCTACAGTGTTTTTAAAATGCCATTTTCCCCCCCTTTTTTTTTTTTTTTTTTTTTTTTTCATTTCAGTACCAATTGGTACATAAACTACCCAAAAAAACCAAATAATAATTTATGTATTTTCATGTCATAAAACATCTTAAATAATAACCAATATAAAATACAAAAAATCAAGATGAGGCATCCATAATCTTTTACGTTTTAATAGTAAATATAATTGTTACTATCGAATAGTAACAATCATGTATTGCTAGTGCCGGGCAGTGGCAATCAAGTATTATCATTGTTTGATAATAACAATCACTTATTGCTACTGTCTGACAGTAACAATCAGAAATTGTTATTATTTGGTAGTAACAATCACCTATTGATACTGTCTTACAGTAACAATCACCTGTTGAAGATAACTAATATATCTTGTTATCGTCATACAATAACAATCACCAAAATTCAAACCATAGAAAATTACAAAATTCAGAGAGTAACAATCACTTGATTGCTACTGTCACACAGTAATCTTTTGTGTTTTAATAATAAATATAATTGTTACTATCGAATAGTAACAATCACCTATTGCTACTGTCTGACAGTAATAATCACATATTGTCACTGCCTGACAGTAATATTCACCTACTGCTAATAACAATCACATATTGCTACTGTCTGGCAATAACAATCACCTATTACTATTGTCTGGCAATGACAATTAGGAATTGCTACTACCTGCCAGTGGCAATCAGGTATTGCTAACAATCAGGTATTGCTAACAATCACCTATTGCTACTGCCTGGAAGTAATAATCAGATATTGTCCAATGTTACCTGCAATTCATCCACTCAAAATTATGTCTACAAACACCACTTTTTAACGCAGCAACTAAGCATCAACAAACATTTTTAAGGAAAAGTCAATCGTAACCCCACTTACATATTGCTACTGACAAACAGTAACAATCGTAACTCCACTTACATATTGGCTATAAAATAACATTTTAAATAACAATCACATTACTGTATAACTTACTTACATATTGCTACTGACAAGCAGTAACAATCGCAACTCCACTTACATATTGGCTATAAAATGAATATGACATATTCTACTAACATAACTAAGATGCACGACATAACTATAAATGATTTGAACAATATATAAAATTTTCAGTAGTACATCTTTGATTCCTACTTGAATTGCCACCTAAACAAATATAGGCATGACCCCAAAATTCTAGTCAAGAAAAAGTCAAGAGAAACAAACCTCCCCTGCCATTGAAACACAAACAATGAATTACTCAATAATGATAATGAAACACTAATATACAAGTAGTTACACAAACCAATATCCTGCACCACCCGTGTATATATATATAGTTATATATATACCACAATTACGTACACTAATTAATAACAAAATCGATATATTAGTCACCAGTTCTTCTGTTCCCTTTAAGGTGAGCAGCTTCCTTCCAATGAATAATTAAAGGTGACATTTTGTTTCAGCAAATCAGCCTAACACTAAATTTTACTTTTGAGATTGCACATTTTGTTTCACCTACCCCTTTGATCTGGAAAAAAGGCACCTAACTTTATGATCGTCAGCCTTGAATAATTTCTAAGAGAAATATATCCTAAGAAATGGGCTTCAGCCCAAACAAAATAAAAGGTATTTAAGCAACCCAATACAGTATTCTAAATCGGTACCATGAATAAGTCAATCATGTTAAGATTCTCCTGTTAATATATCCCTCTTGAAGACTACAAAAGAAGTTCAAACCTCAAGGAAAAAAAAGAAGCTTGGGCAGAATGTGCAGCAGCTTTAGCAAGGGTGGTTTTTGAGCATCCTGGAGGACCATAGAGGAGAATTCCCCGCATGGGTGATATTCCCAGCCTTGAAAACACAGTAGAATATTTAATAGGCCACTCAACAGCTTGCTGGAGCTTTTTCTGTAAATGAGAAAGGTATAATTAGTACCATCAGACTCCAAACCTGAATGAATACAAAAATTTACACACCTTCAAGTCTTTTAATCCTCCTATATCTTCCCAAGTCACCTTGGGGATTTCCACAGTGACACCTCTTGTTATACTTGGGCTAACCACAGACCTTGCATGCTTCCAGTCTTCTATTGATAAGCTAAACGCACCATCTTTATTGGCATCTGAATACCTTTTCATTGCAGACAAGGCAGCCTCACGACATAAAGCTTCCAGGTCAGCCCCAACAAATCCATTGCAAGATGTAGCTATGGCTTGCAGGTCAACATTGGGATCCATAGGAACCTTTCTTGTGTAGAGCTGAACAATCACTAGCAAAGTTATAATTATATCTAACACCCATATCTCAACAAGAATGAAAAATTAATTTCATTGGAAGAAAAACAAGAAACGAAATTATGAATCAATTCCTCAACATCATTTAATAATCCATTACTTTCATTGCTTAGCATACAAACCAATCAGTGGAGAGAGAAACCCCAAAATCTGAAATTGGAGTGCCAAAATCTGAAATTGGAGTCCTAAACCTGAAATTGGAGTCCTAAACCTGAAATTGGAGTCCCAAAATCAGAAACCCCAATTCAGTGGTAGCGTAGGCCATGTTTCCAAGCTAAGCTGAGAGAGAAAAGAGATATAGAGATAGGAAGAGAGAGACATACTTGTGAGGTGGGGAGTGAGGAAGGAGGTCGATCTGGAGCTGCGGCTTCTGCTACCTCTTTCTCAAAGCGAAGGGAGGATCATCTTCGTGGTGGTTTGCCGAAGAAAGGCACCGAGATCGATCCAAGCAGGGGCAACGATTGTCCGATCAAAGACGGCAACAATGGTGAGTCACCGGAGAAGGGAGCAGCGGCAAAGCTTGCAGACAGAGAAAGAGAGGGATCGAGATGGAGATAAACGGAGAGAAAAGAAGGAGACGGAGAGAGAATGATGGAGACGGAAGTGAGGACCGGGTTGGTATAAATTGGGCTTCTTTCAAATACCAAAAAAAGACCTGGGTCTTAAAAGTAGTGAAAGCCCAATTTTGGGCTTTATAATCATTTACTTTATAGTTTATTAGTTTAGAGTTTAAAAACAATTAAACGAAATCCCAAAACGGCCAAACGAAATCTCAAATCATTTTTTTTTTTCAATTGCCTAAAAACCTCAAACTAGGATATGGTATATGATATTAGGGTTTAGGCTCTTTAGAGTATTTTAAATTATTTTTTATATAGAAATATATTAGAGTTTACAAATTTAAAGTTTAAAAACAACTAAATGAAACTCCAAAAAGGCCAAATAAAAACCCAAACTATTTTTTTTTCTTTACAGTTGCCCAAAGACACCAAACCCCAATCAACCCTAGACCTTTTAATTTTTTTTTTCTTTTTTTTTTCTTCTTTTTCTTTCCTTCTTTTTCTTTTTTTCTTTTCTTTTTTTCTTCTTCTTTTTCTTTCCTTCTTTTTCTTTTTTTCCTTTCTTTTTTTTTTTTCTTCTTTTCTTTCCTTCCTTCCCTTTTCTTTCCTTCTTTCCCTTTTCTTTCCTTTCCCCCCGAGTCTCCAGCAAACCTTCCACAGTTCCACTGTGTTTTCTTCTCTCTCTCTCTCTCTCTCTCTCTCTCTCTCTCTCTCTCTCTCTCTCTCTCTCTCTCTCTCTCTCTCTCTCCCCAATCCATCACCAACCCACCTCACCCTCACCACCTTCTCCCCCCTGCCACGCCTCCTCTGCCGCGCCCCCTACCGCGGCCCCCTGCCGCGCCCCCCTGCCGCGCCCCCTGCCGCGCCTCCCCTGCCGCGCCCCCTCCTCTTTCTCCCTTGATCTCCCTCCTGCCGCGCCCCCCGGCCACCCCCTGCCGCTGCCTCTCTTCTTTCTCCCCCGATCTCGCCCCTGCCGCGCCCCCTGCCACCGCCCCATTTTTCTCCCAAAACCATCTTTTTCTCTCCAACCCAGCCTCCTCTCCTACCCAGCCTCCTCTCTAAAACCCAAAATTCCAAAACCAGTTCACCGGCGAAATTTCGAGAATTTCGGCGAAATTTTCAAAATTTCACCGAAATTATACCGAAAATTTAACAAAACTTGATTTCGATTTCGATCCCTCCCAAAATCGAAAATTTCGGTGAAATTTCGCCGAAATTTTCGAAATTTAAACCCTTGGGTGTATTTAGGTTACTCATTTTACATATGCTTATCATTTGCTGTGTTGTTGTGCACCTTTGATAGTTTATTTTTGAAAATCCCACCTTTCTTTGGGTCATGCAACTCTTTTCTTGGATCTATGCTTAGATTTAGCCTGTTTGTTTTGTCATGTTGACCAATTGATTGGTGACTTGCACTTTGATGAAATTGAGTAATTGGCCAGCAAATTTCCTGAATTTTTGTAACTTCTAAACAGATTTTGGGTTCACTTTTTTTGTGTAATCATCATAAGTGGAATTAAGCTCTTTCATCTAATTAAGCTTGCATGCTAGAATTATTTCAATCTTACCAAATCAAAATAGACCTTTGAACGATTTCCTGCTGTCTACTAAACTTTGCCCAGGTTTGAATGTTGAATGTTGGTATACTGCATGTGTTACAGTGTGCATGTTTCATGGTGTCATGATAACATGATGGTTTGGCTGCAACCTCATTACACTTGGGACATGTTTCATTTTGTTTAAAATGTGCTTTGGATCAATTGTGGAAAACCCTTGTTAATTATGATGATGATGGATTAACTTGATGGTTATGACAGGTTAATTGTTTTTTAAGTCAATTAGATCATTAATTTGATGGTTGATGATTAACTTGATGGTTATGGAAGGTTAATTGTTTTTTAAGTCACTTAGATCATTATTTTGATGGTTTGTTCTTGCTTTGTATGTTTGTTCTTTGGTTCAGGGGTTTCCCTTGCTCTTTTTTTTTTATTGATTCATTCAATTACTAAAAAAAAAAAAAGGTTAATTAAACAAAAATGTTGAATTTTTTATTGGTGTATTCTCTTATGTTAATCCCTTTGTTACTCCATGGTTAATTTCAGTGGGAAAGGAGAAAGGACAACACCTATTCACAGGACCAAATTGATGAAGTACGCACTGAATGGGCGGGCATTCTGGTGCGCTATATGTAGATCCAATACGTACTCCTCACTTCCCTAAGTCCGCTGGCTAGGTTTAACAAGCATTTTTTGGTAAATATTTTATATAGTTAACTGGCTAGGCTGTGTAGACATGCAATATTATGATGGGAGCAGTTCATTGACTAGCTAATCTTGCAAAGTCAGATATTTTGGTATGTATATGGCTGACTTTGCACGATTACTTAGGTTAGACCATGCCATCCCTAGCTTTATAGTTTTTGTAATCAACAAGTACTTTTTGTAGTTATCAAGTTACTTATAATTTTTTGGGCTATACATTAATTGGCAAGGGATGTGTGCATGGGTTTGTTATCATGATCGACTTTGTAAACTCCAATTCCAATTTAATAAATTCATGGATCTTTTTGAGTTATCAAATTTGTGGATTACTTTGGATGCAACAAGTTGGGATTCAGTGGGATTTAATTCCAATTGGATATGCAAGCAGGGAATTAATGGGGATTCAATTGGATGCAAGCAGGGATATTAAAATGTGAATCAAACAAATAACAGTTTTCAATTTAAAAAAATTGTGTTAATTAATCTTAGACAACGGTTTTAGTTAAATAACCATTGTATAACACACCTACTAACAACAGTTAAAACTTTTACGGTTTAGGGTTTACCAAAAAATTGATGTGTATCATCTATCTATACAACATTTTTGAAAAAAAATTACTTGTCATACGCATATCTTAACATCATATATAGTTAAAAGAAGTTGTGGAGAATATGATTACCCAACGGTTTTAGGGTATAAAATGATATGTATAAGTAATTAAAATAACATGTTTTAGTAAAAACTGTTGTTGAGTTTCTTATGTACCAACATTCATGCCAGTTTTATACTTAATTATGCAACGGTGTTTCTTAAAACGGATGTTTAACAATACTTTGGACAACATTTATAGTAAATAAGTATTGTCAAATCATTACTAATACAATAGTTTTGTATCTGTAAACGTTGTGTATTGTGTTTCAACACAACCGTTTAAGATGAAAATCATGCATTTTGGTGGATACTAGACAACAGTTTTAAATTATAACTGTTGTATTAATCCATTCAGACAACAGGTTTTTACCATTGTCTAAATATGCTATAGATGTCACTCGCCTAGATGACGAAATTTTGGGCAAATAGACAACGGTTTTTTACCGTTGTCTATTAACTTCATTGTAGTAGTGTTTTTTATAATCAACGCCCAGCCTGGGGATGCGAAGGGACTAATGTAAGTGAACGTTTTGGTTAAGTTTGGCCAACCATTTGTGCAACCAAAACATTGAAATGTCATAATGCATGTGTTTTGTATTAGGGTAAGGCTGACTGCCATGGCTGGATATGGGTAGATGAGTACAAGAACTGTGGATTCACCAATGTTTCGGCATCACAACCACCCAAAGATACCGGAGTGTCAAATGTTGCGGATTCATCACAAGGGTCAGCTGCCCCTGATTTATCTCAATAGTCCAGACCCCTGGATTTGGTGGATGAAGACCCTGGGAACGACTATCATTCATAGTCATTGCCAGACTGCACCCCTACCAATTGGTGTCCATGGTGGCCATCTGACTCATTGTGGTCACCTAATCCTGATGACATTTACTCCCCGTAATAACAAATGTAATTATAATGTGCAAAACTGGTTGTAACGTCACCAAACTTGGCAGGCTACAATCAGGAAGATTGCTGTTACTCTTGATTAATTTTGCAGTTTTCATGTTGTGAGAATTGCTTCTTGGGTATCAGCTTGGTTATTGTTGTACTAAGACTCATTCTAAGTACTATGGATGAAGTGTATGCTTGGCCATTTTATTTTATGCATTTTGTTCGTTATGTTGTTTATGGATCGATGTGAGTAATGTGACTGTGTATATATGAATATGTGGCTGCATTGTTTGGTAAATAAATGACGTATTGGTGTGCATCCTGAAAATTATGACAGTTAAGTTATTGAGACGTTAATAAGTTCATGTTCGTTAGTAAATATTCAGGCACTCCAATTTAAACTAGCAGAGGATAATTGGGTATGTTAGACTAGACAAATACATTCATTTAAGAATATATCACTGAAAAACATAATGTCATGGGCAGGGGATTGCCTCTGTAATAATATGCCTTATAGGAACCCCAGTTGTGCACGAGGATGCAGTAGACCTATCATTCAATCCCATGCAGAGTTCCATGTGTCCAAAAAGAGGCAGATTCTTCAACAGATGCTGCCTCTGACGCGTTTCCAGACTAGTCAAACTGTGTAATTTTGGATTGCATGTCAAAACCTGATTGTCAAACAGGAGCTTGTATTTAGTAGTCTGAGAATGCAATTGCCCTTTCGTGTATACACAGTTGCAGTGCGAAACGTTTTTTGGCCCAGTGATGAAGTTACCATTTTCTTGAGGATTGGTTCAAGGAAATGGTAACTTGGATCAAGAAAATGGTAACTTGGTGATTACCTTCTCCGATGATGAGATCCCGGAGAACCCACACGCACCCGCTTTCTATTTTGGTGTCTTGTCGGCCCAGATAGTACCTGCAGTGTTGATTGATAATGAGAGTAGTTTGAATGTTTGCACGTTGAGTAGTGTAAAGGCCCTGGGGCTAGGGCATGGAGATATGAAGAGAAAGACGATGACGGTCCGAGCATTCGAAAATTTCGTCCGCCAGACTGTTGGAGTAATTGAACTTGACGTTGGATCCGTGCCTCAAGACTCTGCCACTGGGACTCGGCCGGAAGAATCTACTGTAGCCATATCTATCCACCTTTATGAATTCTAACCCCATGACAAGGCTGAATTTATTAGAACCCGTTGTTGTTTAGAAAGACCGGGAGCTGGGAAACATGCTCACTCATACTGACAGAAGGCATTATTAAGGGTAGCGGCAAAGGAACAGATGCACTGGTAGCGCTAACGACCCCCATAGCATAAGGGGGAAGAAGTGGACGTTTCTTCTGATCAATCAAGTGCCCCGGGTGGGAATAACTAGTATGGGTTTTGTTTCATTGAAAAATCAATGTTTTGGAATAGTGATAGTGTTTAAGCTGCATTTACTAAAAATTGGCTGAGCCCGGATCTTATTAGCTTGGCCCAGCCGGGGGAACCGGAAGGGGGAAACAGTCAAGTGCCTAAGAACCAAGCTCGCTCTCACTACTTATGGATAGACGTGGGTGGGATAATAGGCCAGCCTCCCGTTGAAGAAAAAACACTCCCGATGAGGGTAGGCAGAAGTTGATCCGATAGATTGACTAGCAGTTTCAGCTACTGCTCGTGATGATGATTTTGATTAACGAGATGTTGACTCTTACTTGGATTATGCAACAAATTTTTCTTATTCTCCTCCCACGACGTTCCTAGCTATTACGTTTTGACTCATGCATCTGCCAGTAAAGCACGTCCAAAGTGATGCGCGCCTCCATAGAAAGAAGCACGCCCGTTCAAAGTAACATCCTTATCGCGGGAGGGGAAAAGATGAAAGATTCATAGTCTCGAAGACCCCCTCGTTCTTTACCTACCTATACGACAACAGCAACTACTGTGTTGTGCCCTACCTGAGAGACAACAGCTATGCCCTACCACTGCTACTGAACTGCCTCTACTACAGCTATGAAAGGGAGAGAGAAAGCAGAGCTACGTAGCTACCGTAAGGTTATGTCTTTCCTTAAGGAAGTGTTAGCTTCAATAATGTATCCCCTCCTCCCCCCCTTCAGAGTCTGAATCCACAGGCGCCGACTCTGCCATCTCTTTATGTCTGCTTCCAGAGGTGCTTAAATGGTCGTTATCCGGGATGGACTTGGGGTGGGGTAGGTAGGGATTGCTGTTGCTTTCTAACCGCTTGCTTTATTTGAACAATCTCTTGAGAAAAAATTACCATTTCTTGAGAAAAAAAAATCAAAAAAATGTTAAGTTTGGTCAAGATTGGGGTTGGTTATCACACTCTTGAACCAAGTTACCATTTTCTTGATCGAACGATCAAGAAAGTGGTAACGTGTTTTGCTTGGCTGATTTGGTTACCATTTCTTGATGTTTGGTTCAAGAAAATGGTAACTTCGATCAAGAACGGGTAACACTAGATATTCAGCTGCATCTTTTTCTTTGGTTTTTCTGAATGGTCTTGGCAAAATTTTGATTGTGCGTTATGTGGATGTCTATAGGAAATCATAGAAAAGATTATAGAAGAATAATTGAAGAAATTTCATTTATTTTTTCAATTTCAGGTGCTAGATATTCTTTATTGTGGCAAAATCTTCTACACTCGTTTGCAAGTGATCTGCATAGCCTGAGCAGTGGTGACCGTAGTGAGCTTCATGTTTAAATGATGGGACTAAAATTGTTGCAAAGGTGAATTGCATGATGGGACTAACATTGCTGTTAAAAGGATGGAATCTGTGGCAGTAGGAACTAAAGGATTGAATGAGTTTCCGGCAGAAATTGCAGTCCTCACTAAGGCATAGACATCTAGTTGCTCTTTTAGGATCCTGCATCAATGGCAATGAGAGGCTTCTGGTATACGAGTACGTGCCACAAGGGACATTGATACAACACTTGTTTGATTGGCGCGAGAATGGGGTACCTCCTTTTACTTGGAAGCAGAGAGTGACAATAGCATTCGATGTGGCAAGAGGGGTCAAATATTTGCACAACTTAGCTCAACAAAGTTTCATTCACAGAGATTTAAATCCCTCAAACATACTTCTTGGGGATGATATGAGGGCCAAGGTTGCTGACTTTGGTTTGGTTAATACATAAAGGGATATTATTGCAGCTGGCATCAAAATACAAGCATGTGTATTGGCAAACTCTGTATTGGCACTTTTTGGTACTTTATGTGTAAATGTGGATATGTTGTCAAAATATGTGTTGACACTTTTTGGTACTTGATATTCAGCAACATGTAAATGCTTGATTCTAGCATTGCTTGTTTATTAAGTCAAAACTATTACAAGGGGATCAATTAAATTTATAGTCATTATGAAACTAGACAAACTCACATCTCCACGAAAAAGTTAAGTACATGTAGGGAATCAAATTGTAAGAGAAATGAGCTAAAAGGCTTCTGCCAAAATATATTAGTAGGAACCACAGTTACTGTCTAAATGTATAAATATGTGTGGTTTGAGTTTTCGTCAAATTAGAAACTTAAACTTAAACCCTATATTCTATATCCTAAATCCTATTGTGTTTTTTAAAATTTTTAAATCCTATAACTTACCCAATACCCTATACCTTAAGACTATAATTCATAGTTGGTAACTTGGTATATAACTATAGAAGCAATTTTGTTCAGAGTTTTGGATTGCATGTCAAAACTTGATTGTCAAACAGGAGCTTGTATTTAGTAGTCTGAGAATGCAATTGCCTTTCGTCTATACACAGTTGCAGTGCGAAACGATTTTTGGCCCAGTGATGAAGTTACCATTATCTTGATGTTTGGTTCAAGAAAATGGTAACTTAGATCAAAAAAATGGTAACTTACCAATTTTTGACAAAAAGTTACCATTTCTTGAGAAAAAAAATCAAGAAAATGGTAACTTTGGTCAACTTTGGGCTTGGTTACCACTTTCTTGATCGAAGTTACCATTTTCTTGATCGAACGATCAAGAAAGTGGTAACGTTTTTTGCCCCACTGATTTGTTTACCAGTTTCTTACGGATTGGTTCAAGAAAATGGTAACTTGGGTCAAGAAAATGGTAACTTACCATTTCTTGAGAAAAAGTTCTCATTTCTTGAGAAAAAAAAAAAATTCAAGAAAATGGTAACTTTGGTCAAGATTTGGCTTGGTTACCACATTCTTGACTAAGGTTACCATTTTCTTGATCGAACGTGGTAACGTTTTTTTGCCCCATTGATTTGGTTACCATTTTCTTGAGGTTTGGTTCAAGAAAATGGTAACTTGAATCAAGAAAATGATAGTTTACCATTTCTTGAGGAAAAAAATCAAGAAAATGGTAAGTTTGGTCACGATTGGGTTTGGTTACCACATTCTTGAACCAAGTTACTATTTTCTTAATCGAACGATCAAGAAAGTGGTAACATTTTTTGCCCCACGGATTTGGTTACCATTTTCTTGATGTTTGGTTCAAGAAAATGGTAACTTGGATCAAGAAAATAGTAACTTACCATTTCTTGAGAAAAAGTTACCATTTCTTGAGAAAAAAAATCAAGCAAATGGTAACTTTGGTCAAGGTTGGGCTTAGTTACCACTTTCTTGATCGAAGTTACCATTTTCTTGATCGAACGATCAAGAAAGTGGTAACGTTTTTTGCTTGGCTGATTTAGTTACTATTTTCTTGAGGAAAAAAATCAAGAAAATGGTAACTTACCATTTCTTGAGAAAAAGTTACCATTTCTTGAGAGAAAAAATCAAGAAAATGGTAACTTTGGTCAAGGTTGAGATTGGTTACCACGTTCTTGAACCAAGTTACCATTTTCTTGATCGAACGATTAAAAAAATGGTAACGTTTTTTGCCCGGCCCCACTGATTTGGTTACCATTTTCTTGAGGATTGGTTTAAGAAAATGGTAACTTGGATCAAGAAAATGGTAACTTACCATTTCTTGAGAAAAAGTTACCATTTTTTGAGGAAAAAATTCAAGAAAATGGTAACTTTGGTCAAGATTGGGCTTGGTTACCACATTCTTGAACCAAGATACCATTTTCTTGATCGAATGATCAAGAAAGTGGTAACGTTTTTTGCCCCACTGATTTGGTTACCATTTTCTTGGGGATTGGTTCAAGAAAATGGTAACTTGGATCAAGAAAATGGTAACTTACCATTTCTTGAGAAAAAGTTCCATTTCCTGAGGAAAAAAATCAACAAAATGGTAACTTTGGTCAAGATTGGGCTTGGTTACCACATTCTTGAACCAAGTTACCATTTTCTTGATCGAACGATCAAGAAAGTGGTAACGTTTTTTGCCCCACTGATTTGGTTACCATTTTCTTGGGGATTGGTTCAAGAAAATGGTAACTTGGATCAAGAAAATGGTAACTTACCATTTCTTGAGAAAAAGTTACCATTTCCTGAGGAAAAAAATCAACAAAATGGTAACTTTGGTCAAGATTGGGCTTGGTTACCACATTCTTGAACCAAGTTACCATTTTCTTGATCGAACGATCAAGAAAGTGGTAACATTTTTTGCCCCACTGATTTGTTACCATTTTCTTGATGTTTGGTTCAAGAAAATGGTAACTTACCATTTCTTGAGGAAAAAAATCAAAAAAATGGTAATTTTGGTCATGATTGGGCTTGGTTACCACATTTTTGAACCAAGTTACCATTTTTTTGATCGAACGATCAAAAAAGTGATAACTTGGTTTGAGGCAAGGTTTTGGTTACCATTTTCTTGATGTTCGGTTCAAGAAAATGGTAACTTCGATCAAGAATATGGTAAGTTACCACATCTTGATAAAGAGTTACCATTATCTTGAGGGATGCATCAAAAAAATGGTAAAACTTGTTTACCAATTCAGCAGGTTATCTATTTATTTTTTTTTTTTTGATGTGGAGGCATTGTATGCCTCCAGTCATGATAGAAGGTCCCTAATTTGTAATACTTTAATAGTCATATGCCCATAAACACTAACCTTGCTCTGCCATCTTACTTAACCCGAGAAAACACAAATATGCAGTAGAACAAGAAAACAATTGCAGCAGTAGTAGGAAAACCAAGAACATGAAAGGTAGAGAACATAGCTCTTCTCTCACAATCGATCCGATCCCTTAGTCTCTGATTCTAGATGGGGTGAATATTACTTTTAAGAATGCATTGATCGTTTGGAGAGGGACCTCTATTTATATGCTTCATAGCAAGAGTTATTCCCATCAAGGAAAACTTGCGTGTCCTTATGCAATACTAATAGTTAATCAATCCTAAGTCTACAAGCAAATGGGAATCCTTATGATATTTGGTATTGTAGCCGAAAATTTATGGCATACAAAGACCAAAACTCTAGCTAGTTTAAGTTCCTAATCAAACACTGCAGCCCTTTATTCCTAATGTGATTAGAAGACCAACACTTTATGGTTTAAGACATCAATAAGTCTTACATTCTCCTACTTGGTCAAATAATCACTGAGGCTTTGTGTTGATTACTTTAATGGCCATGTTGAAACTTAACCCAACTACATTCCTCTGTCAAGCCACTGTCAAGATTGAAGATTAGATATGGAACCATCAAGGCACATTGAGCATTATCATTCAAGGTCTTTATAATCACACATATCCATTTTCAAAATCACATGTGGCATCCGTCAAGACCAGGATCACAGAATCAAAACAAACATTCATAAGTCCTCTTGAGAGATTACTAAGATCTCCTTCAGTTAGAAAATGAAAATGAAAATGAAAATTGGCTCTTTCATGAATCCATATGTGCTGCAGCTACCTTATTTTGCTAGCTATGCTGCATAGACACACCTTACTTTATTCATTTGCCAAAATGTAACAAAATAAAATACAAAATCACGCCAATTTGAATTAAAATTGTAGAAAAATAACACCATTATCCATCGAAACATCTTTACCATAAACTGGTTAAACCCAAAACTTATCTGTCAGTAAATTACAACTCCCACTAACTTGAGGCATCTTAAAAACTGCATAATACCCCATATTGGTGACATGCTTCTGGAAAACTGAATTAGCTGAATAGCTTTATTCAATGGGTGGGTCAACTATCAAATCTAGGGACCCTTTCAAATAATAAAATTTACTTCATGCATCACTTTAAGAACTCTTTAAGAATGATGTTTTGATAATTAAACAAGCAATGTGCAATTACATAAGCCTTGTCCTAACAAAAATACCTTTATAATATCAATGCATATGAGTAATCTCTTTAATGGATATTGTATTCCAAAAATTTCCTTATAGGTACAAGCAAAACATAGTACCAAACAACCAAATAAGAATCCTATCTCAATGAAAGCATAATTTATAGTAGAAGAGCACACCAAAACAATTTGCGAGAATAACTTCAATTATCCTTATTAGTCCTAAAATTCCTTTTGACCGGATGATGATTCAAAAATCATACATATTTCATGAGTGATGATTCCTTATTTTTCTTTATTATTCTAGTTGCTGCAAAAGGTTATTCTAGAATATAATGTATGACCAAATAACCAGAAATAATATTATTGAATCGCAAGTTACTGACCATGGAAGAATAATATATCATAAATCTGTAATGCACATGTAATCGCTCAGGCAGTTATGGATGTAAACGTAAGAGGACAACCTTTAAAACACCATTTAAACTTAAGCCATGATTTACAGATCAGGAACTCCAAAAGCGATTAATGTAAGTAAACAATGTTCTATCCAAATAATTCACATAAGCCAAATCAAGAATCACACAACTCACGTATATGATCACACGTCAATTACAAACCATTCAATGCTAGTGCTTCTTCTAGAACAATGTTTCGTCCCACGAAAATAATATTTAATAGGAAGCAAACAATACAAGATACGTCATAGAATAGTATATACTTAGATACCCAAGTCTCTTTCGTGGAATGATTTATTTTTCTTATTGGTAATTTTATAGTCCAAGACGGCTAGAAGGGTTTTGTTATATTTGAACAACCAAAACCAATCTAAATAAGATACATACAAATTACCCCTTTATATTTATAATCATATATCAATGAGCATTAACCATTAAGTTTACAAAACTTTTTGCTCCCACGCACTGATCAAAGGTCTCACAAAGCCATTTATAAAGTAGAAATTTAATGAACATATCTTCCCCAATTTCTACTATAAGAGCAAAAGCAAGAACAAACAGTCCGTCCATATATGATAATCAAATAATTGATTGGAGAGCCTTCAACATGCTGCAATAAAATTTGCTAATGTGCTAACACTGAACAAACTACCAAATTATATTAATTTCACATAAACGTTTTCCATTCATTAATGCAAAAGTAATTAGCACAAAAACAGTTATTGTGGTTTATAAGGATTGATCAAAACAACACAACATCAATTCCCTAAACAAAAACGTTCAGTATTAACAATCAATAAAATGCTCAAAAAAGTATAAGATATGGTAGCCATGTACGTACTTAATGTACATCTACAATTATGAAAACCCGTAAATTAAGACTTAATTACAATATGTCTATACAAAATAACTCCATGTTATTCGAACCTTTAAAACTTTCAAGGTTTTAGTTTATTTATATGCATCCATAAACATGAGTAAAATAATTGACACTTAATTTAATATTCATGAAACTTTATAATTTGGCCACTTGGTGACTAACAAATAACAATGATCCGTATAGTTAAATACATAAGATTAATATTTAACCCCCAGCAATATAAAACTTAAGATTGCTTGCCCTTATTATAAATAGCAACCATGCAAATTGATGATTCTCTTTAATAATTCATTGTACATGTATGTATCAATATATCATAGATCGATAAATTATGGTGTATGGCCATATATATACATAACATGAATTTTACGGTCACTACTACAATAATGTTAATAGACGACACTACCTACACAACAGTTTATTAAAAACTGTTGTGTAATTTTAACACACAACAGTTTTTAAAAAGCCGTTGTATGAATGCATGAAATCCAATAGTTTTTGGCAGAGTAGAGTTTATGAAATTGCCTAAACAACACTTACTAGCTGCGACCGTTATGTATGTGAAAGGAAATGAAAAAAACCGGTGCTACAGTATCTTCATTAATCCTCCTTTATCACACATACAAACCTTCTTTCTCTCTCAGCTCCCTCGATCTGTTCTCTCTCTTTCTCCCTCTCCCTCTCGATCTGCCCTCTCGATCTCTCTCTCACTATCAAACTTCCTCTTCTATTCTCCTCAGTCTCTCTATCTCTCTCACAGCCTCCCGCTCAAACTCCCTCGCCCTCTCCCTCCATCGATCGACCTCGCCCTCGCCCTCGCCCTCGCCCTTTCACCTTAAACTCAAAATGGGGTAGAGAATCTATGTTATCCACTTCGACTTGAAGAACTCTAAAACACTCGTTCCTGGGTTGGGTCGGATAAGACCAGACCAAAGCGACTGGATCTGTGGAATCTGATATGGTTTTAATACCCTTCCTTCTCGTGTTTGTTCTAAAGTTATGAGGTAACTCCCCATTTCTTTCTTAGGTAAATCAATGTATGAATTCATAAATTTCTCTTTGATTTCAGCAAACCCTAACTTATTTTTCTCTCTATATCCTAAATCGAAAACAAATTTATCAACATTATGCTATAATTTATGTCAGGTACTCTTTTTCTCCTTTTTCTTTCTCTCTGTATATTTTCTTTAATTATTCTTTTAAGAAACAACTCCCAGTTAGACCTCAAGTAATTTGTACAACTTTACCCTCGATCCCCTTTTGCTAAATTTTAATTCCCATTTTCTAGGGTTTATATACACTAGTTCGTGAAATTTGGGGGTTTCTTATTTTATGGTAATTTTCTGTATTTGTGGCCCTAACTTTATCTAATTTGATGTTATTTTTTAGTTGGGCTTGCATTTATCTGCTAGCCGAGGAAATATAAAATTGGGTAAAGAATCAATTCTAATGTTTATAATATATGCTATCTTTATTTATTCTTTGTAGGTTCTACTGATTTTCTTTGTTGTTAAGCTCTGTGTGCTGGTTTTCATCAAAGTACTTTTAGATATGTTCATCATGTTGATCCTGTTTGGTTTTTCTGATCTTCCTAGCTCCTGTTGATTTTGCTGGATGTGGTTTGACAATTTTCTAGCTATAAATATATATATATTTTCTAGTTGTAAATATATAAATATATATATATTTATATAGTTACCCCATGTAAAGTTATGTTCTAAACACACGCAATCTTCTTTAGGTTCTGTAAATGGAGCAAACTGCAAGAATTGGCAATACAGCCAGATGTGGATGGATTTTTGGTTTGTGGAGCTTCCCTTAAGGTGATAATTCTTTTTTGCCTTGTCTCAGTTGTCTGTTTGTTTTCCCGATCTGTTATCAACACATTGCGAACAAAAAATGTAATATTTCTTCCCTTTCTGCTTTTGGTGTTGTAGTGCTTTCATTGCGATTAAATTAGATTGACATGCCACTATTTTGTCTCTTATGCTTTGAAACGTTAGCTTTATTGCTAGCTGTCTGGTAGTTATATGTTTAAGGTTCTGTGTGCCTTTACAGGACCACTGGTTCATAGTGTTCTACTTATATTACATTCTATTCTAACTATGGTACTGATAAAGCTGACATATATTTGTGTTTCTTTCTCCATAGGTTTGCAAGGTAGCTCCTATTTCATGTGAAACTAAAGTATAGCATTCACTAAAAGGATCTTCTTGATTGATTGCCTTGGAGTTGTCCATCAAAGCAGCGACTCTGAAACAGATATTGTACTGAAGGGTGTGGTATGTCTTTTCTGCTTTTTCTAGCATGGCAGCTGATAGTGAATTTATCAGCATGGCAGCTGATAGTTCTCATTAAGCTTTAAGTATTGACTATTAATATAAATAATTTGTGCAAATCATTTTTGCAATATTGATTCGCTACCAATATCATCTTTAAATTGCTCATCATTTGTGGACTTCAGTTTTGGTATGTCAATAAGTGAATGACAGGAGCAATCCAGTGAAGCAATGATGATCATCATGTGAGTTATATCACAATTCACCCTTTAATATGCTAGCTGAACTTGTACTTTTAAGTTTATACCTTGATGCAAGTATGTGGTTTGGTCAAAGTATCTTGAATTTGAGTTGCAAATATATGAGTTTGAGTTAGTGTGGGCTCAAAAATGACATGGACTGTGCATGCTCAAAAATATATGAGTTTGAGTTTAAGTTTGATTAATGCATTTCTCAATCTTTTACAGGGAAGAGTAAGTGTTGCTGTTCATCGGTTTCAATGGTTCAGAAATAATATCTTCGAAACTAGATGGTAAATATATGAAATTCCATTACTTAAAGTGAAGCTTCCATTCAAATTGGCAGTACTTAGTTATATGATAGTGTTAGTAGATTAGTCTCCTTAAATCTTAATCTGGAGGGTCTATTTTAATAGTGTGGGTGGTCTTAACTATTCTATTGATAACAATAAGTTATTGTGTTATATTCAATTGAAGTATAATCTGGGAGGGTCTATTTGTAGACTTCGCTTTTGGTATGTTTATTTGCTGGTTATGTGAGTAAATGTTGTGTGGCTAGGTCCATGTTTGTATCTTGCCAAGCCATAAAAGGAAAAAGACAAAAAAGAAATAATGTGATGACTGGGCAAAATTTTGTTTAAGGGATATCTAGTTTGGTGACTCACTTGATTGGGTCTCCTAATGCTAAACTATAACAGAACAATAATTTAAAGTGAATTGAAGCTACTATAAATGTTATGCCACAGTCACTTGTCTAACCTGTTAGATGAAAATGATTTTCTAGACATTTTTTAATTACATATATAATAAGGGCATAAACAAAACTCATCTAATCCAAACTGTTATTGTACATATTCAGATGTGTGCTATGACATGGCTTGAATCTAAATAACTGCATCCCTCCTTGGTCTTTGAATGTTTTTGCCAGTACGTGTTTGCCCTTAAGCTTAGCTGAGGTCAAAGTGGGGTAAGTTGGAGTTGCAATACATCTTGCAGTTAAGTCTCATGAAGAATAAAAAAGAAATTAAGTCCTTAAGTACCCTTGCAAACATTTTTCATGAGTTATTTCTTCTTCTCCTGCCAATTATATGCTTTCCTCATTAGCTCTATATAAAAAGTGTCATTCTGTAAGCTTCTTATTCTCAAAAGCTGCATGGGCACATGTATTGCATGTCATTAATGCTAATGTTTATGAACTTTCTCATGTTTGGTTAAAAATGGGGAAGTAGGACTCTTCGTTGCAATTTTGTGGTATGTAGTGTCTTGGGAGTAGACATTAGCATATAACTTCCTTATTGGATGCTTTAATTGTAAAAACTTATTATTTATTTTTATTATTAATTTCTTAAATGTGCTTTGGTTGTATGTCTTTTGTGTTGAAGTGGCTTTTGCTTCATGAGTAGAGTGTCAAAACTCTGTCATCCTTGAGGAACTTGTTTGTTTTCTTCATCTGTCTTCCAATGTGGGAAGAAACAAAGTACTTTGTGGTTCCAATGTAGAAATATCTTCACTGTTTGAATGAATTAAATTTTGCAGCATGGTTATTAATGGGTAGGAGCTCATGATTCCTTTAGCCTTCTTTGCTGGAACATGATACTATTTCTTAACCTCTCTCAAATATTCTTGCTTTTATAATAAGACAAGAAAAAAGAAGTTGAGGTAATCTGAACATAAAAGTACCAAATGCTTATAGATGGCCTTTTTTTTTTTTTTTCTGAAGTTGTGGCTATCACTATCACTTTCTATTCATTAATATCACTTGACTAATATATTTCAAGTCTAAATCTTCAGACCCATTTGACTAATATCCTGAGCTTAATGAGTATTCTTTGATAATGCCTCCCTGAAAAAGAAGCTCATTTGTTTTTGTAGGTCAGACACTTCAAGCTGGCCAAAGAAGAATCTGTGATCTTTCTTCTAGGTCAGACACTTCAAAACATAAATAGTATAGAATATTATCTTATCGCTCTACGGTTTTAATTGCCTTTGCATCTGAAATTTTCTGATTAATCTATTTGCTGGCAGTCAGCAATTCATTAATCTTTTCATTTTTTAAAAACTCTCATATTCGATCAGTTGAGCAATTTGCATCTTTGTAAACATTCCCTAAGGTCCATCTAAAGTTTATTAGGATCTTTTTATCCTTGAGTTACTCATTTGGTACGCAAATTAAGTTGCAGCTTAGATTAAGTACATTGACTTCCATTAGATTGTAATTAAGTTGTATGTATTTTGAATTGTAGATGAGGAGGAGAGGAAGTACAAGGGTTGCAAAATAAGCTTTGTATTCAATAGCTCGATGTGTGGCTTATTTGCCTTGCTGCTAGTGATAAGCTAACTAGGTTGTGTAGACATATATTATTTTTGGTACATATATGCTAGGGGCAATTTATCGACTAATCTTGCAAATTCAGTTATTTTGGTATGTATATGGCTGACTTTGCACGATTACTTAGCTTAGACCATGCCATGGCTTTTATTGAGTTTAAAATCTGGTTTTCATGCTGAATATAGCTATAGAAGATCTGGAAGAAACTTGATTAATGATAGACATGCTTGTATGTATTTTGAATTGCAGATGAGGAGGAGAGGAAGTGCTAGTTTGGAATTGCCAAGGACACTTCAAAATGGAGTCATTTTATGATGCAAGATGAGCAGGAAAGAAGAACAAGTCAGGCAACCAATAATCTATCATTTCTTACTTTGTCTTTTTCTATCTTTAGTTTCCTTGTAGTGTTTGAGTGACATTATAGTTTGTGTAATTGTACAAGTACTTTTTTTATATGTATAGCTATCAAGCTACTTTCAATTAATTTTTAGGGTGTTAATATTAGCAAGGGATGTGTGAATGAGTTTGCTATGACTTTGTAAACTCCAATTCCAATTTAATGAATTCATGGATCTTTTTGAGCTGTCCATAGTTGTGGATTTAATTGGATGCAAGCAGGGATTTAGTGAGATTTAATTTCAATTGGATGCAAGCAGAGCTGTTAAATTTTGAATCAAACAAACAACACTTGTCAATTTAAAACTATTGTGTTAGTCAAACCTAGACAACGATTTTAGTTGAATAACCATTGTGTTGGTCAAACCTAGACAACGGTTTAAGAGGAAAACAAGTTGTGGATAATGAAATAACACAACGGTTTTAGGTTATAAACGGATGTGTATATGTGATTAAAACAACATGTTTTAGTTAAATCTGTTGTTGGCATATGAATTACACAACGGTTTTAGATTACCAACAGATATGTATATGCTTTACTAACAACATTTTTTAGCCAAGACTGTTGTTGAGTGCCTCTACTAACAACATTCCTACTAAATTTAACCTGAATTATGTAACGGTTTTTAAAAAAAATGATGTTTAAAGATACATGGGACAACGTTTATAGTATATAACTATTGTTAGACATTAGCTACTATAATAGTTTTATATCTATAAACGTTGTGTATTCTATTGCGAGACAACTGTTTGGATGAAAATCAAGGTTTTTGATGGACTTTATACAACAGTTTTAAATTATAACTGTTGTATGTACTAACTCAGACAACAGTTAAAAACCGTTGTCTGAATAGACTATAGATGTCACACGCCTAGACGACGAAATTTTGGAGGAATAGACAACGGTTTTTTACCGTTGTCTATTAACTTCATTGTAGTAGTGGGTGCATATAAAACTTTCTACACATATAAACGATCTTGATCAAATACAAAAATGATACTTCTTCATATGAATATAAGCCATCTACAAACTGAATCATATATAATGAATGCACATAAGGGACCACAAGTGCTTTAATTATATGTATATGTCATGCTCATGCACGTACTGAATCAGTTAAGGCTAAACACATTCATATACAAAGCAATAGACATATAATTACATCAAGCAATTTCCTCTTTTTTTTTTTTAAACAAACATGCCATAGTAGTGCTCCATTGCCCAAATTAATCAAAAACAATATTCTAATTTATAGTCAAAATTCAAAATCTACATCAACTTCAATGAATATCTAAATCCACATATTAGCATTAATGCTTACTTCAAAATCACATATATTAAAAAACGGCACCCATATGCATTAGAGTATATTAACATAAATTAACTAGACCAAAATTAAGTTCATTATACCAAGTTTGAATCTCATATGCACTCGTAATCAAAATAGACCGAAAGGGTGTATGGTCTAGATTGCTTAATTCATGCATATCCAAACAATAGGCAACTACGCCCAGACATTCAGTCAACACCAATAAATGTATTCAAAGAAATAAATCAATTCATATTCATATATCAACCACATTCAATGCATACAGATCTATACAAATATTATTCATGAGTCTTACATGCATTAGAATTCGATTGAAGAAACACTAAGCAAAACCTGATAGATGTATTAAATCTAGCCTTGCATGGAACTCCAAACAATAGAAGATCAAACAAAAATTAATTGGGTCACCGAAGACACCACAATTCAGCCTAATAACCAAAACTTTGAGTTGATGTATCCAAACTTTTATCCAAAGGTCAACACGTACATCAAGTAAAAACACATATTTACATACATAAGCAATTAATGAGACTTCTCTTCCAAATCAAGATTTCAAGTTAATCAATATGTATGTTTGATGCCTAAGTGCTTTTCCTTGTCAATTTTTCATACGAAAAACAGATGCAAACCTCGTTCCACTTAAAATTGCTACCAGTTAGCGTATCGATGGTATTACAGTTCACTGAAGTGTTAACCGAAAAAATTTAAAGAATCATTCATAAAAACACAATCCCCAGAATATAACTTGAATTTTAACATTATTAATTCACACCTGTGGGCTGAGAATTATACATGTTTTGTAGAACCAGAACATGAATTTGCATAAATTCCTTGAATAAAGAAGTTCCCTACATCTGTGGACAGAAGGCAACCTCTTACTAATTTATGCAGTCCATGTTCCGTACTATTCCATCATAAATGAATTTAAGATGAACCACTCACATCTGTGGACATAGAGTTGTTCATCTTATTTTCATCTATGATGCAAATTTGGATCAATGCCTTAATTAATCTGCAAAAATTCTTGAGTCAATCAAGTTGCTGTGGCTCACTTGATTTATTCAACAAATTCTACAGACCTTGATCTAAACCTTCGAGTGTGGTCTAGTCAGATCTTTATACCAAGAGCACACTCTTTAATCAATTATACAAGAACTTAAATAAGCAGTCATATATATCATTTATGCAACAGAAAACTTGTAATAAAATTGATTTGAGTTTTAAAGAACATATATATATATATAGCATGTTCAGATAAAATTGATAACAGTATAACTATATAACTATATAACTATATATATATATATATATATTCAATCAAACAAATAAGCACTATATGTATTTATATAACTTGAGCAAGGCAATATCGATATTCTAGTTAAGGTAGTGCCAATATATGTTTAATCAAGCATATATATATTAAGGCAAACAGTATGTATGTATATACAGGTATGAACGATTTCCAATATGTAGGCAGCATACATATATAAAATTCATGTTTAGCAGAATACTTGTAATATTGATATTCATATGGAAGTGGTCTTTATCTTTAATTAAACATTCTTGCAGGCTGGCAGCATATATACTTAATCGACATGCAAGTAATTAGGTTTTATAACCTTCAAGTATGGTCTAGTCAAATCTTGATACCAAGAACATACTTAACAGACAGCTTTTATGCAATCAAATAGATATATACACATATGTAGCAGTATCAATATACAGAGATTGACTAAATAGTCTTATAAAACTCATGTAAGCAATATACATAACCTTTTAAATTCTTATTTTTGCAAAAAATTGTAATATCGATATGTATAGTATAAAATCAGTCAAAAGGCATATACTACATACACACTGTCGACATACAGAAGCAAGTAGTGTATAATTAATTATACATGCTAGCAGGCAGTATACAAAATCAACTTTAATTAGGTTTAAGAACATACAACTTAGGCTCTGATACCACATGTAATACTTTAATAGTCATATGCACATAAACACTAACCTTGCTCTGCCATCTTACTTAACCCGAGAAAACACAAATATGCAGTAGAACAAGAAAACAATTGCAGCAGTAGTAGGAAAACCAAGAACATGAAAGATAGAGAACAAAGCTCTTCTCTCACAATCCGATCCCTTAGTCTCTGATTCTAGATGGGGTGAATATTACTTTTGAGAATGCATTGATCGTTTGGAGAGGGACCTCTATTTATATGCTTCACAGCAAGAGTTATTCCCATCAAGGAAAACTTGCGTGTCCTTGTGCAATACTAATAGTTAATCAATCCTAAGTCCACAAGCAAATGCATGGGAATCCTTATGATATTTGGTATTGCAGCCGAAAATTTATGGCATACAAAGACCAAAACTCTAGCTGGTTTAAGTTCCTAATCAAACACTGCAGCCCTTTATTCCTAATGTGATTAGAAGACCAACACTTTATGGTTTAAGACAGCAATAAGTCTTACATAATTGGCTTATGTTTTATATTCTGATTGAAGCATTCATATATTTTCTTGTGTTGCGTCAACTTATTAATTAATTGCTCTGGTTATGGGTGTGTTGTATCCTTAGTTCTTTTTTGCCATCCCTACTCGAGTATGGAGAAAATTTGATATTAAGTGGTAGATCGATGTGACTTCCCTTCTAATTGCTTACTTTGTCATGGTTGAAGTATTGAAAATGATGTGCTCATAACAAGTCCTATGGTTTCATAATTTATGATCCATGTATTCAATCTGTCAAGGTCGGGTTGTTAGGATTTGAATGTCCCATGTATGAATTTTTGCACTCTTTCCTTAAATGTCCGGTTTTGTAAAATAAGTTTCATCATGGTTCCTATTTGGAATCTATCTCGAATTTTGGATATCTAAATAGTAGAACTCGAAGAATAGAACAATAGAACTCGAAGAAGAGAGTGAGAGGCAAGAAAAAATAGAGCAAGGGATTTTTCGTGTTTTAATTTTGTTTCCCGCGTTTCCTGAAAACAATGAGAACGTCTTTATAATGTTTTCAAATTTAACACACAATTTTGAATCCATTCCCCAAATATTGTATTCTGTGTTTTCACAAATGAACTCACCAAACGTGAATTATGTGTGTTTATTATTTTGTAAAACGACAAACAGCCCCTTAGTAATCCAAGTGCATAATAGGTTTATTGTTTGTTCGATCTGTTTGTTTTTTGCTCAATTCCTTTTAAGGCCAAATTTGAAGAGGTTGACCCCTCGTTGGTGCAAGCCGTATATAGCCTTGATATTCATCTATATATGATCATGGCCATTATCCAGTGCCATGTTTTAACTTCCTGATCCTTAATGGAGCACTTAATGTAGAATCTTTTCCTTGTTATCACATATTCCAGCAACAATTTTTTTTTTTTTCTTTAAACAGGATGTGCATTTTATTCACCACTGGTTCATATTTTCATAATTAAGTTGTTTGATTTTGATTTCTTCTGCGGTTCAGTTAATGGGCAGAGGTGGTGAGTGAAATATCTCCTAATGAAAATTACTTTTGAAGTTTTCATATGGATCATGTAAAATTTTCTTGATTAAATTTGTCACACATAAATCACTTCCATCTTGAATTTATGTACTATTTGTAGGATGGAAAACCTGGCCAATACTATGGACCTATGGTATGCATTCATTTCTAACACGTAAGAGCAAAATTTTGTCATTATGGCTATTTTTTCTCTTTGTGCTGGCCTTGGTTCTCAATTATGAAAATCACTTTGGTCATGGTAAACAGAACTTTAAGGAACTTATATTTTATTGTATAATTGACACAAAGAGTAATAACAATTCAAAAATTATATTAATAGTTGCAAATTCAAGGTTAGAGGTCCAACCAAAACCGTATAATTCTTCCACCTGGTTTTGTTTCAAACAATCTAGATGTCCATATTACACATTCCTCATTCATAATTAAAATTCTGCAGTAGATTCAAATTCAGATTCCCTCTTACCATCCTCAACAACACAACTTCCCTCGGTCAGTTACATTAAAATAGTCTCAACCAATTCATTGCACTGAAAACAAAAAGGTAAACTTCGGCGGCCAAAAATTCAACATAAAAAAGAAAAACGCTTAGAAAGAGGCACTTAAAAAGTATTTCCTACATGGAAATTGAGGGAAGTATTCTATTACCCCTTGGAACAGTTTTCTTTACTTCATTTAGTAGATATTGTTTGGCTGCAACTTCAAAAGCTCCAGCACCCTGAGTCACAAATGAAAAACATACAGAAATCACAATCTAATATATACACCAGAAGCCACAACTTGTGCCCAAAGCATACAAACATGTGGAAGACAAAAATTCAAAACAAAAAAAGAAAAACAAAATATGATTGCAAGATTCCCTAGAAATTTCTAATTGAACAAAACTTATTAGGATAACAGCTTCATCTTCAATTGTATTTTTAACTGCCCTCAGGCCATCACGAACAGCGTCCTTAATCTGGGCAATGGTATGGCCATTAGGCCCTGCAACATTAAAAGTGACAATAAAGATTACATCACCGCGCGCAGGACTTACCAATGGCAACAGAATGATGCCAGATAAATTACTGACTAGTTGATAGAAAACAAGAATTATATATAGATTTTGCAAGCTAGGTAGAGCTACCAACAGAGTACCCTTGATTAAGATTGTACAAGAATGAGGGTTCTTAACATTTTCAATGAACGTATACTTCTCTTCACCAAGAACATGCTAGTACACAAGTCCAGCCCAACCAAGGCAATCAGGAGTTAAATCATCTACAGAATTTACAGCCTCCCCTCCACAAGCCAAAACCAAACGTTCCATATTTCTTCTCTTTGCCCTTCTCAGAGCAATAATCTACAAAACCATGGGAACAGAAGATTACATACACATTTGACAGGAGGAAAATATCATGCTAGTGTACTACATCAATATCATGCATAAGTGTGAAACTATACCTTATTTTTCAGCTCAATGATTTTACTAACTCTTTCGTCAACCGCCTTTCAGCTGCAACCATTGCTTCTCTCTGCTCCGCATTTGAATAGAAAAAGCCTGAATTTACTTCACTGAGAGGAAAACCATCAAATTCATAATGATCAGAAATCATAAGAACAGAGGATGCTAACTGTTCAAGACACTGCTATCTCAATTATAATATTTATGAATAAAAAGTGAGCGACATATAGGAAGCACAATCCAAAAGAAGATACTTCCAACACAATGGCCTTTGCTGAAAGAAACAAAGAGCCCCATATCTAACACCACAGGTCCACATCCACCATTATAAGGACATTTGGATATAAAGTTATAAACATAGTTACATAAAGATGTTATTTTACCTTAATTTTCTCATACTCCAAAGATACATTACATGTCAAGATGTAACAATTCTCTGCTCGCCGCTTCAAATCAGGATGCCTAGAACCATGATCAAGGACAAGACCCTCAAACTAGAATAGAAAATAAATGAACTGAGAACCTGCAGGAGAACAGTTACTTCTATTCCATAAACAAATCCACTATTAAGCTTGTGCCATGCAATCAAAACAGTTGAGTAATTACTAGGCAGCATTATCATTATTCATCGAAATATAAGGAGTATCTGAAAGGTAGAGCAGAAAATATAAGATATTAACATACCAAACGTGTATCTACATCAAATTTATGGCGCATGTGCATAATCTCCACCATAAACAGATCAGCGGCTTCCTCAGGCTTGCGAATGCAAAGAACCTGTCATTTGTGAAACCATAGTCTGTCACACATCAAGACGCAAGATGTCTACGACAAATTCTAAATTCCATAAGCCACTTAACAAGTTGAAAATCAGAAGCATAAGTGAAATAAGCAATCGTTCAAGCACTCTTACAAAAACCACATGATACAACATGTAAAAATCTTTCATTTATTTTCAGAGCAGGATGAAGACCTAGGAGCAAAGCAAACCCCCACTCTTCCCTAAAAGCTTTCCACACAAAGAACTAAAATAAAATAAATAAAACGGAATATAAGATACCTTCCTTCGTACAGTTGTCCTTGCTACCATTCTTAGAATATCTTTGTCGGGTTCATTGCCAATCACCACAGGGGTTTTAAAATTTTCAAGGAATTGAAGCGTTGCCCTTTTGGCAATCTCAAAACCATCAACCAGGACACGTGGGTGCATCCCTGGAAGAAACATAAACTCATTACCAAGGGCACACAATAAAAAAAAAAAACATAAAAACAACATATCAACATGTTTCCAGTCAACCCAACAAGTGTCTGCTTTCTCATATTATAACCAAGACTGAAACAGCTGCTTGATTTCCAGATCTTAAAAACAATACAACTGGTGATACAACCAATTAGCAGACCCTCATTTCCCACTTAAGCTAGAACAAATTTAACTGAATTGATAGCATCTGATATAAATAAAGAATAATGCTATTTGGACCAAATTAGAGGGACCAAGTGAGGTGTCACTTGGGAAGTGGTCCTCATCTCCACATCTCCCCAAGTGACACCTCACTTGGTCCCTCTCATTTGGTCCAAATAGCATTACTCATAAATAAAAGATGCCTCAAATTCTAAAATAGAAGCTCATCCCATGGGAGGTTGAGAAGTTCAATTAGATTTAGATATTCCCTTTAAACAAAAGTGCAACTTCTTTAAGTAATAAAATATATAGGGCAAGAATAACCTTTACTCTTTTATTATATTTTCAACAATATGGAAGGCCGTGATTCCCATATAAAAACTCCAAAGAACAGACAGGTGCTACATGAAAATCTAGAATATTTATATTCAGGTGTGGCACCATTTCATAGATGCATAAAGAAAAAGGAAGAAATGAAATAATTAGATTGAATAGAGGAATTTTGCAGAACCACAAGGTGCAAAGCTCTAAAAGTAACCATATAGACATTGATCTTTATATGAAGAACCAGAGATCAAGTTGCTCTATAATCAGTTAAAAGGTAACTGCAAGTCTGTGACAATCAACCTTCATCAATGTATCGTTCTGATTATTTCATAAGCTCGCCCATGAACAGGGACGTGGTGCCATCTCCACTTATGTCATCTTGAGCAACAGCTGTCCTTGCAATCATAATCATTGTCGGGTTTTGAATTTGCTGCAACCATTTGAAGGAAACACCATTCAACATACCATAATAATGACAGGAGATACAGGAACATGATAGATAAACACATTTAATAGCCAAATCCATACAACCATTTGGAGGAAACCCTAAACCACACTTGACTGCACCTCAGGGTTTATACATTTGGAAATATTCAAGTCATTAACATAAACAAATCCATTAACAGAGCCTCAGTTACTGAATACTGCTTCATTTCGCATTTTGATCCAATGCAGAAATTATTAAACCCTAATTTGAACCGCTATATACAACTAATAGCTAAACAAGCACCTTCTGCAAAAAGCGATTATAGCAACAGGAGATCTAGGGTTTGGAGAAAAAACCGTACCATTTCTTTGAGGAGAGTGTTGCCATCTTTAGTGAGCTTGATGTCTCCGGCTCCACCAACAAGCCTGGATCAAAAAAAAAAAACAGTGAGAAAATAAAAATAAAAATAAAAATAAAAATAAACAAAAAACAACGAGAAGAAGTAGAGGTTGTATTTTGCGTACATTTTGATGTGCCCTTGGGACCAAGGTTGGCTTTGAGGACGTCCTGCAAACCCTTGGCCGCGTTGATGTCCATGTGCAGAGCCGCCGATTTGTTCAGCACCTCCGCATT